>NC_137341.1:0-600000 GCF_965287045.1 Carcharhinus amblyrhynchos | reverse complement strand
GATTTCGTCCAATTTGCTGAACTCATCGACATAAGCACATTACCACTTTCTCATTTCATTGAGATACACACATTGGCAGAATATCAGCCAAGTGGCATTCAGTGCTCCAAGGTATTGAGACAAACTTTGGAACAGATTGTGGATTTCTTCCAACTTGCTCAACTCTTCGAGATAAGCACGTTTCCACTTTCTCATTTCATTGAGATACACACATTGAGTGAATATCAGCCTAGTGGCATTCAGTACCACAAGGTATCTCGCGAAACATTGGAACCGATTGTGGATTTCTTCCAAATTGCATATCTCATCGAGATAAGCATGTTACCACTTTCTCATTTCATTGAGATACACACATTGGAAGAATATCAGCCAAATGGCATTCAGTGCTCCAAGGTATTCAGAGAAACTTTGGAACCGATTGTGGATTTCTTCCAACTTGCTCAACTCACCGTGATAAGAAATTTACCACTTTCTCATTTCATTGACATGCACACATTGGCAGAATTTCAGCCAAATGGCATTCACGGCTCGATGGTATTCAGAGAAACTTTGCAAAGTAGTGTGGATTTCTTCCAACTCGCTGAACTCATCGAGATAAGCAATTTACCACTTTCTCATTTCATTGAGATACACACATTGGCAGAATATCAGATAAATGTCATTCAGAGCTCGACGGTATTCAGAGAGTCTTTGGAACCGAATGTGGATATCTTCCAAATTGCTGAACTCATCGAGATAAGCACGTTACCACTTTCTCATTTCATTGAGATATACGCTTTGGCAGAATTTCAGCCAAATAGCACTCACTGCTCGATGGTATTCAGACAAACTTTGCAACATATGGTCGATTTCGTCCAATTTGCTGAACTCATCGAGATAAGCACATTACCACTTTCTCATTTCATTGAGATACACACATTGGCAGAATATCAGCCAAATGGCATTCAGTGCTCCAAGGTATTGAGACAAACTTTGGAACAGATTGTGGATTTCTTCCAACTTGCTCATCTCTTCGAGATAAGCACGTTTCCACTTTCTCATTTCATTGAGATACACACATTGAGAGAATATCAGCCGAGTGGCATTCAGTACCACAAGGTATCCCGCGAAACATTGGAACCGATTGTGGATTTCTTCCAAATTGCATATCTCATCGAGATAAGCACGTTACCACTTTCTCATTTCATTGAGATACACACATTGGAAGAACATCAGCCAAATGGCATCAGTGCTCCAAGGTATTCAGAGAAACTTTGGAACCGATTATGGATTTCTTCCAACTTGCTCAACTCACCGTGATAAGAAATTTACCACTTTCTCATTTCATTGACATGCACACATTGGCAGAATTTCAGCCAAATGGCATTCACGGCTCAATGGTATTCAGAGAAACTTTGCAAAATAGTGTGGATTTCTTCCAACTCGCTGAACTCATCGAGATAAGCAATTTACCACTTTCTCATTTCATTGAGATACACACATTGGCAGAATATCAGATAAATGTCATTGAGAGCTCGACGGTATTCAGAGAATCTTTGGAACCGAATGTGGATATCTTCCAAATTGCTGAACTCATCGAGATAAGCACGTTACCACTTTCTCATTTCATTGACATATACGCTTTGGCAGAATTTCAGCCAAATAGCATTCACTGCTCGATGGTATTCAGAGAAACTTTGCAACATATGGTCGATTTCGTCCAATTTGCTGAACTCATCGAGATAAGCACATTACCACTTTCTCATTTCATTGAGATACACACATTGGCAGAATATCAGCCAAGTGGCATTCAGAGCTCCAAGGTATTGAGACAAGCTTTGGAACAGATTGTGGATTTCTTCCAACTTGCTCAACACTTCGAGATAAGCACGTTTCCACTTTCTCATTTCATTGAGATACACACATTGAGAGAATATCAGCCTAGTGGCATTCAGTCCCACAAGGTATCCCGCGAAACATTGGAACCGATTGTGGATATCTTCCAAATTGCATATCTCATCGAGATAAGCACGTTACCACTTTCTCATTTCATTGAGATACACACATTGGAAGAATATCAGCCAAATGGCATTCACGGCTCGATTGTATTCAGAGAAACTTTGCAAAATAGTGTGGATTTCTTCCAACTCGCTGAACTCATCGAGATAAGCAATTTAACACTTTCTCATTTCATTGAGATACATACATTGGCAGAATATCAGATAAATGCCATTCAGTGCTCGACGGTATTCAGAGAATCTTTGGAACCGAATGTGGATATCTTCCAAATTGCTGAACTCATCGAGATAAGCACGTTACCACTTTCTCATTTCATTGAGATATATGCTTTGGCAGAATTTCAGCCAAATAGCATTCACTGCTCGATTGTACTCAGAGAAACTTTGCAACATATGGTCGATTTCGTCCAATTTGCTGAACTCATCGAGATAAGCACATTACCACTTTCTCATTTCATTGAGATAAACACATTGGCAGAATATCAGCCAAGTGGCATTCAGTGCTCCAAGGTATTAAGACAAACTTTGGAACAGATTGTGGATTTCTTCCAACTTGCTCAACTCTTCGAGATAAGCACGTTTCCACTGTCTCATTTCATTGAGATACACACATTGAGAGAATATCAGCCTAGTGGCATTCAGTACCACAAGGTATCCCGCGAAACATTGGAACCGATTGTGGATTTCTTCCAAATTGCATATCTCATCGAGATAAGCACGTTACCACTTTCTCATTTCATTGAGATACACACATTGGAAGAATATCAGCCAAATGGCATTCAGTGCTCCAAGGTATTCAGAGAAACTTTGGAACCGATTGTGGATTTCTTCCAACTTGCTCAACTCACCGTGATAAGAAATTTACCACTTTCTCATTTCATTGACATGCACACATTGGCAGCGTTTCAGCCAAATGGCATTCACGGCTTGATTGTATTCAGAGAAACTTTGCAAAATAGTGTGGATTTCTTCCAACTCGCTGAACTCATCGAGATAAGCAATTTAACACTTTCTCATTTCATTGAGATACATACATTGGCAGAATATCAGATAAATGCCATTCAGTGCTCGACGGTATTCAGAGAATCTTTGGAACCGAATGTGGATATCTTCCAAATTGCTGAACTCATCGAGATAAGCACGTTACCACTTTCTCATTTCATTGAGATATACGCTTTGGCAGAATTTCAGCCAAATAGCATTCACTGCTCGATTGTACTCAGAGAAACTTTGCAACATATGGTCGATTTCGTCCAATTTGCTGAACTCATCGAGATAAGCACATTACCACTTTCTCATTTCATTGAGATAAACACATTGGCAGAATATCAGCCAAGTGGCATTCAGTGCTCCAAGGTATTGAGACAAACTTTGGAACAGATTGTGGATTTCTTCCAACTTGCTCAACTCTTCGAGATAAGCCCGTTTCCACTGTCTCATTTCATTGAGATACACACATTGAGAGAATATCAGCCTAGTGGCATTCAGTACCACAAGGTATCCCGCGAAACATTGGAACCGATTGTGGATTTCTTCCAAATTGCATATCTCATCGAGTTAAGCACGTTACCACTTTCTCATTTCATTGAGATACACAAATTGGAAGAATATCAGCCAAATGGCATTCAGTGCTCCAAGGCATTCAGAGAAACTTTGGAACCGATTGTGGATTTCTTCCAACTTGCTCAACTCACCGTGATAAGAAATTTACCACTTTCTCATTTCATTGACATGCACACATTGGCAGAATGTCAGCCAAATGGCATTCACGGCTCGATGGTATTCAGAGAAACTTTGCAAAATATTGTGGATTTCTTCCAACTCGCTGAACTCATCGAGATAAGCAATTTACCACTTTCTCATTTCATTGAGATACACACATTGGCTGAATATCAGATAAATGTCATTCAGTGCTCGACGGTATTCAGAGAATCTTTGGAACCGAATGTGGATATCTTCCAAATTGCTGAACTCATCGAGATAAGCACGTTACCACTTTCTCATTTCATTGAGATATACGCTTTGGCAGAATTTCAGCCAAATAGCATTCACTGCTCGATGGTATTCAGACAAACTTTGCAACATATGGTCGATTTCGTCCAATTTGCTGAACTCATCGAGATAAGCACATTACCACTTTCTCATTTCATTGAGATACACACATTGGCAGAATATCAGCCAAGTGGCATTCAGTGCTCCAAGGTATTGAGACAAACTTTGGAACAGATTGTGGATTTCTTCCAACTTGCTCAACTCTTCGAGATAAGCACGTTTCCACATTCTCATTTCATTGAGATACAGACAATGAGAGAATATCAGCCTAGTGGCATTCAGTACCACAAGGTATCCCGCGAAACATTGGAACCGATTGTGGATTTCTTCCAAATTGCATATCTCATCGAGATAAGCACGTTACCACTTTCTCATTTCATTGAGATACACACTTTGGAAGAATATCAGCCAAATGGCATTCAGTGCTCCAAGGTATTCAGAGAAACTTTGGAACCGATTGTGGATTTCTTCCAACTTGCTCAACTCACCGTGATAAGAAATTTACCACTTTCTCATTTCATTGATATGCACACATTGGCAGAATTTCAGCCAAATGGCATTCACGGCTCGATGGTATTCAGAGAAACTTTGCAAGATATTGTGGATTTCTTCCAACTCGCTGAACTCATCGAGATAAGCAATTTACCACTTTCTCATTTCAATGAGATACACACATTGGCAGAATATCAGATAAATGTCATTCAGTGCTCGACGGTATTCAGAGAATCTTTGGAACCGAATGTGGATATCTTCCAAATTGCTGAACTCATCGAGATAAGCACGTTACCACTTTCTCATTTCATTGAGATATACGCTTTGGCAGAATTTCAGCCAAATAGCATTCACTGCTCGATGGTACTCAGAGAAACTTTGCAACATATGGTCGATTTCGTCCAATTTGCTGAACTCATCGAGATAAGCACATTACCACTTTCTCATTTCATTGAGATACACACATTGGCAGAATATCAGCCAAGTGGCATTCAGTGCTCCAAGGTATTGAGACAAACTTTGGAACAGATTGTGGATTTCTTCCAACTTGCTCAACTCTTCGAGATAAGCACGTTTCCACTTTCTCATTTCATTGAGATACACACATTGAGAGAATATCAGCCTAGTGGCATTCAGTACCACAAGGTATCCCGCGAAACATTGGAACCGATTGTGGATTTCTTCCAAATTGCATATCTCATCGAGATAAGCACGTTACCACTTTCTCATTTCATTGAGATACACACATTGGAAGAACATCAGCCAAACGGCATTCAGTGCTCCAAGGTATTCAGAGAAACTTTGGAACCGATTGTGGATTTCTTCCAACTTGCTCAACTCGCCGTGATAAGAAATTTACCACTTTCTCATTTCATTGACAGGCACACATTGGCAGAATTTCAGCCAAATGGCATTCACGGCTCGATGGTATTCAGAGAAACTTTGCAAAATATTGTGGATTTCATCCAACTCGCTGAACTCATCGAGATAAGCAATTTACCACTTTCTCATTTCATTGAGATACACACATTGGCAGAATATCAGATAAATGTCATTCAGTGCTCGACGGTATTCAGAGAATCTTTGGAACCGAATGTGGATATCTTCCAAATTGCTGAACTCATCGAGATAAGCACGTTACCACTTTCTCATTTCATTGACATATACGCTTTGGCAGAATTTCAGCCAAATACCATTCACTGCTCGATGGTATTCAGAGAAACTTTGCAACATATGGTCGATTTCGTCCAATTTGCTGAACTCATCGAGATAAGCACATTACCACTTTCTCATTTCATTGAGATACACACATTGGCAGAACATCAGCCAAGTGGCATTCAGTGCTCCAAGGTATTGAGACAAACTTTGGAACAGATTGTGGATTTCTTCCAACTTGCTCAACTCTTCGAGATAAGCACGTTTCCACTTTCTCATTTCATTGAGATACACACATTGAGAGAATATCAGCCTAGTGGCATTCAGTACCACAAGGTATCCCGCGAAACATTGGAACCGATTGTGGATTTCTTCCAAATTGCATATCTCATCGAGATAAGCATGTTACCACTTTCTCATTTCATTGAGATACACACATTGGAAGAATATCAGCCAAATGGCATTCAGTGCTCCAAGGTATTCAGAGAAACTTTGGAACCGATTATGGATTTCTTCCAACTTGCTCAACTCACCGTGATAAGAAATTTACCACTTTCTCATTTCATTGACATGCACACATTGGCAGAATTTCAGCCAAATGGCATTCACGGCTCGATGGTATTCAGAGAAACTTTGTAAAATATTGTGGATTTCTTCCAACTCGCTGAACTCATCGAGATAAGCAATTTACCACTTTCTCATTTCATTGAGATACACAAATTGGCAGAATATCAGATAAATGTCATTCAGAGCTCGACGGTATTCACAGAATCTTTGGAACCGAATGTGGATATCTTCCAAATTGCTGAACTCATCGAGATAAGCACGTTACCACTTTCTCATTTCATTGAGATATACGCTTTGGCAGAATTTCAGCCAAATAGCATTCACTGCTCGATGGTATTCAGAGAAACTTTGCAACATATGGTCGATTTCGTCCAATTTGCTGAACTCATCGAGATAAGCACATTACCACTTTCTCATTTCATTGAGATACACACATTGGCAGAATATCAGCCAAGTGGCATTCAGTGCTCCAAGGTATTGAGACAAACTTTGGAACAGATTGTGGATTTCTTCCAACTTGCTCAACTCTTCGAGATAAGCACGTTTCCACATTCTCATTTCATTGAGGTACAGACAATGGGAGAATATCAGCCTCGTGGTATTCAGTACCACAAGGTATCCCGCGAAACATTGGAACCGATTGTGGATTTCTTCCAAATTGCATATCTCATCGAGATAAGCACGTTACCACTTTCTCATTTCATTGAGATACATACTTTGGAAGAATATCAGCCAAATGGCATTCAGTGCTCCAAGGTATTCAGAGAAACTTTGGAACCGATTGTGGATTTCTTCCAACTTGCTCAACTCACCGTGATAAGAAATTTACCACTTTCTCATTTCATTGACATGCACACATTGGCAGAATTTCAGCCAAATGGCATTCACGGCTCGATGGTATTCAGAGAAACTTTGCAAAATAGTGTGGATTTCTTCCAACTCGCTGAACTCATCGAGATAAGCAATTTACCACTTTCTCATTTCATTGAGATACACACATTGGCAGAATATCCGATAAATGTCATTCAGTGCTCGACGGTATTCAGAGAATCTTTGGAACCGAATGTGGATATCTTCCAAATTGCTGAACTCATCGAGATAAGCACGTTACCATTTTCTCATTTCATTGAGATATACGCTTTGGCAGAATTTCAGCCAAATAGCATTCACTGCTCGATGGTACTCAGAGAAACTTTGCAACATATGGTCGATTTTGTCCAATTTGCTGAACTCATCGAGATAAGCACATTACCACTTTCTCATTTCATTGAGATACACACATTGGCAGAATATCAGCCAAGTGGCATTCAGTGCTCCAAGGTATTGAGACAAACTTTGGAACAGATTGTGGATTTCTTCCAACTTGCTCAACTCTTCGAGATAAGCTCGTTTCCACTTTCTCATTTCATTGAGATACACACATTGAGAGAATATCAGCCTAGTGGCATTCAGTACCACAAGGTATCCCGCGAAACATTGGAACCGATTGTGGATTTCTTCCAAATTGCATATCTCATCGAGATAAGCACGTTACCACTTTCTCATTTCATTGAGATACACACATTGGAAGAACATCAGCCAAACGGCATTCAGTGCTCCAAGGTATTCAGAGAAACTTTGGAACCGATTGTGGATTTCTTCCAACTTGCTCAACTCACCGTGATAAGAAATTTACCACTTTCTCATTTCAAAGACATGCACACATTGGCAGAATTTCAGCCAAATGGCATTCACGGCTCGATGGTATTCAGAGAAACTTTGCAAAATATTGTGGATTTCTTCCAACTCGCTGAACTCATCGAGATAAGCAATTTACCACTTTCTCATTTCATTGAGATACACACATTGGCAGAATATCAGATAAATGTCATTCAGTGCTCGACGGTATTCAGAGAATCTTTGGAACCGAATGTGGATATCTTCCAAATTGCTGAACTCATCGAGATAAGCACGTTACCACTTTCTCATTTCATTGAGATATACGCTTTGGCAGAATTTCAGCCAAATAGCATTCACTGCTCGATGGTACTCAGAGAAACTTGGCAACATATGGTCGATTTCGTCCAATTTGCTGAACTCATCGAGATAAGCACATTACCACTTTCTCATTTCATTGAGATACACACATTGGCAGAATATCAGCCAAGTGGCATTCAGTGCTCCAAGGTATTGAGACAAACTTTGGAACAGATTGTGGATTTCTTCCAACTTGCTCAACTCTTCGAGATAAGCACGTTTCCAAATTCTCATTTCATTGAGATACAGACAATGAGAGAATATCAGCCTAGTGGCATTCAGTACCACAAGGTATCCCGCGAAACATTGGAACCGATTGTGGATTTCTTCCAAATTGCATATCTCATCGAGATAAGCATGTTACTACTTTCTCATTTCATTGAGATACACAAATTGGCAGAATATCAGATAAATGTCATTCAGAGCTCGACGGTATTCACAGAATCTTTGGAACCGAATGTGGATATCTTCCAAATTGCTGAACTCATCGAGATAAGCACGTTACCACTTTCTCATTTCATTGAGATATACGCTTTGGCAGAATTTCAGCCAAATAGCATTCACTGCTCGATGGTATTCAGAGAAACTTTGCAACATATGGTCGATTTCGTCCAATTTGCTGAACTCATCGAGATAAGCACATTACCACTTTCTCATTTCATTGAGATACACACATTGGCAGAATATCAGCCAAGTGGCATTCAGTGCTCCAAGGTATTGAGACAAACTTTGGAACAGATTGTGGATTTCTTCCAACTTGCTCAACTCTTCGAGATAAGCACGTTTCCACTTTCTCATTTCATTGAGATACACACATTGAGAGAATATCAGCCTAGTGGCATTCAGTACCACAAGGTATCCCGCGAAACATTGGAACCGATTGTGGATTTCTTCCAAATTGCATATCTCATCGAGATAAGCATGTTACTACTTTCTCATTTCATTGAGATACACACATTGGAAGAATATCAGCCAAATGGCATTCAGTGCTCCAAGGTATTCAGAGAAACTTTGGAACCGATTGTGGATTTCTTCCAACTTGCTCAACACTTCGAGATAAGCACGTTTCCACTTTCTCATTTCATTGAGATACACACATTGAGAGAATATCAGCCTAGTGGCATTCAGTACCACAAGGTATCCCGCGAAACATTGGAACCGATTGTGGATTTCTTCCAAATTGCATATCTCATCGAGATAAGCACGTTACCACTTTCTCATTTCATTGACATACACACATTGGAAGAATAATGCCAAATGGCATTCAGTGCTCCAAGGTATTCAGAGAAACTTTGGAACCGATTGTGGATTTCTTCCAACTTGCTCAACTCACCGTGATAAGAAATTTACCACTTTCTCATTTCATTGACATGCACACATTGGCAGAATTTCAGCCAAATGGCATTCACGGCTCGATGGTATTCAGAGAAACTTTGCAAGATAATGTGGATTTCTTCCAACTCGCTGAACTCATCGAGATAAGCAATTTCCACTTTCTCATGTCATTGAGATACTCACATTGGCAGAATATCAGATAAATGTCATTCAGTGCTCGACGGTATTCAGAGAATCTTTGGAACCGAAAGTGGATATCTTCCAAATTGCTGAACTCATCGAGATAAGCACGTTACCACTTTCTCATTTCATTGAGATATACGCTTTGGCAGAATTTCAGCCAAATAGCATTCACTGCTCGATGGTATTCAGAGAAACTTTGCAACATATGGTCGCTTTCGTCCAATTTGCTGAACTCATCGAGATAAGCACATTACCACTTTCTCATTTCATTGAGATACACACATTGGCAGAATATCAGCCAAGTGGCATTCAGTGCTCCAAGGTATTGAGACAAACTTTGGAACAGATTGTGGATTTCTTCCAACTTGCTCAACTCTTCGAGATAAGCTCGTTTCCACTTTCTCATTTCATTGAGATACACACATTGAGAGAATATCAGCCTAGTGGCATTCAGTACCACAAGGTATCCCGCGAAACATTGGAACCGATTGTGGATTTCTTCCAAATTGCATATCTCATCGAGATAAGCACGTTACCACTTTCTCATTTCATTGAGATACACACATTGGAAGAACATCAGCCAAACGGCATTCAGTGCTCCAAGGTATTCAGAGAAACTTTGGAACCGATTGTGGATTTCTTCCAACTTGCTCAACTCACCGTGATAAGAAATTTACCACTTTCTCATTTCAAAGACATGCACACATTGGCAGAATTTCAGCCAAATGGCATTCACGGCTCGATGGTATTCAGAGAAACTTTGCAAAATATTGTGGATTTCTTCCAACTCGCTGAACTCATCGAGATAAGCAATTTACCACTTTCTCATTTCATTGAGATACACACATTGGCAGAATATCAGATAAATGTCATTCAGTGCTCGATGGTATTCAGAGAATCTTTGGAACCGAATGTGGATATCTTCCAAATTGCTGAACTCATCGAGATAAGCACGTTACCACTTTCTCATTTCATTGACATATACGCTTTGGCAGAATTTCAGCCAAATAGCATTCACTGCTCGATGGTATTCAGAGAAACTTTGCAACATATGGTCGATTTCGTCCAATTTGCTGAACTCATCGAGATAAGCACATTACCACTTTCTCATTTCATTGAGATACACACATTGAGAGAAT
Source organism: Carcharhinus amblyrhynchos (assembly GCF_965287045.1). Classification (NCBI taxonomy): domain Eukaryota; kingdom Metazoa; phylum Chordata; class Chondrichthyes; order Carcharhiniformes; family Carcharhinidae; genus Carcharhinus; species Carcharhinus amblyrhynchos. The sequence goes on along the minus strand of NC_137341.1, from coordinate 589,064 downwards.
ATCAGCCTAGTGGCATTCAGTACCACAAGGTATCCCGCGAAACATTGGAACCGATTGTGGATTTCTTCCAAATTGCATATCTCATCGAGATAAGCACGTTACCACTTCCTCATTACATTGAGATACACACATTGGAAGAATATCAGCCAAATGGCATTCAGTGCTCCAAGGCATTCAGAGAAACTTTGGAACCGATTGTGGATTTCTTCCAACTTGCTCAACTCACCGTGATAAGAAATTTACCACTTTCTCATTTCATTGACATGGACACATTGGCAGAATTTCAGCCAAATGGCATTCACGGCTCGATGGTATTCAGAGAAACTTTGCAAAATATTGTGGATTTCTTCCAACTCGCTGAACTCATCGAGATAAGCAATTTACCACTTTCTCATTTCATTGAGATACACACATTGGCTGAATATCAGATAAATGTCATTCAGTGCTCGACGGTATTCAGAGAATCTTTGGAACCGAATGTGGATATCTTCCAAATTGCTGAACTCATCGAGATAAGCACGTTACCACTTTCTCATTTCATTGAGATATACGCTTTGGCAGAATTTCAGCCAAATAGCATTCACTGCTCGATGGTATTCAGACAAACTTTGCAACATATGGTCGATTTCGTCCAATTTGCTGAACTCATCGAGATAAGCACATTACCACTTTCTCATTTCATTGAGATACACACATTGGCAGAATATCAGCCAAGTGGCATTCAGTGCTCCAAGGTATTGAGACAAACTTTGGAACAGATTGTGGATTTCTTCCAACTTGCTCAACTCTTCGAGATAAGCACGTTTCCACATTCTCATTTCATTGAGATACAGACAATGAGAGAATATCAGCCTAGTGGCATTCAGTACCACAAGGTATCCCGCGAAACATTGGAACCGATTGTGGATTTCTTCCAAATTGCATATCTCATCGAGATAAGCACGTTACCACTTTCTCATTTCATTGAGATACACACTTTGGAAGAATATCAGCCAAATGGCATTCAGTGCTCCAAGGTATTCAGAGAAACTTTGGAACCGATTGTGCATTTCTTCCAACTTGCTCAACTCACCGTGATAAGAAATTTACCACTTTCTCATTTCATTGATATGCACACATTGGCAGAATTTCAGCCAAATGGCATTCACGGCTCGATGGTATTCAGAGAAACTTTGCAAGATATTGTGGATTTCTTCCAACTCGCTGAACTCATCGAGATAAGCAATTTACCACTTTCTCATTTCATTGAGATACACACATTGGCAGAATATCAGATAAATGTCATTCAGTGCTCGACGGTATTCAGAGAACCTTTGGAACCGAATGTGGATATCTTCCAAATTGCTGAACTCATCGAGATAAGCACGTTACCACTTTCTCATTTCATTGACATATACGCTTTGGCAGAATTTCAGCCAAATAGCATTCACTGCTCGATGGTATTCAGAGAAACTTTGCAACATATGGTCGATTTCGTCCAATTTGCTGAACTCATCGACATAAGCACATTACCACTTTCTCATTTCATTGAGATACACACATTGGCAGAATATCAGCCAAGTGGCATTCAGAGCTCCAAGGTATTGAGACAAACTTTGGAACAGATTGTGGATTTCTTCCAACTTGCTCAACACTTCGAGATAAGCACGTTTCCACTTTCTCATTTCATTGAGATACACACATTGAGAGAATATCAGCCTAGTGGCATTCAGTACCACAAGGTATCCCGCGAAACATTGGAACCGATTGTGGATTTCTTCCAAATTGCATATCTCATCGAGATAAGCACGTTACCACTTTCTCATTTCATTGAGATACACACATTGGAAGAATATTAGCCAAATGGCATTCACGGCTCGATTGTATTCAGAGAAACTTTGCAAAATAGTGTGGATTTCTTCCAACTCGCTGAACTCATCGAGATAAGCAATTTAACACTTTCTCATTTCATTGAGATACATACATTGGCAGAATATCAGATAAATGCCGTTCAGTGCTCGACGGTATTCAGAGAATCTTTGGAACCGAATGTGGATATCTTCCAAATTGCTGAACTCATCGAGATAAGCACGTTACCACTTTCTCATTTCATTGAGACATACGCTTTGGCACAATTTCAGCCAAATAGCATTCACTGCTCGATGGTACTCAGAGAAACTTTGCAACATATGGTCGATTTCGTCCAATTTGCTGAACTCATCGAGATAAGCACATTACCACTTTCTCATTTCATTGAGATACACACATTGGCAGAATATCAGCCAAGTGGCATTCAGTGCTCCAAGGTATTGAGACAAACTTTGGAACAGATTGTGGATTTCTTCCAACTTGCTCAACTCTTCAAGATAAGCATGTTTCCACTGTCTCATTTCATTGAGATACACACATTGAGAGAATATCAGCCTAGTGGCATTCAGTACCACAAGGTATCCCGCGAAACATTGGAACCGATTGTGGATTTCTTCCAAATTGCATATCTCATCGAGATAAGCACGTTACCACTTTCTCATTTCATTGAGATGCACACATTCGAAGAATATCAGCCAAATGGCATTCAGTGCTCCAAGGTATTCAGAGAAACTTTGGAACCGATTGTGGATTTCTTCCAACTTGCTCAACTCACCGTGATAAGAAATTTACCACTTTCTCATTTCATTGACATGCACACATTGGCAGAGTTTCAGCCAAATGGCATTCACGGCTCGATGGTATTCAGAGAAACTTTGCAAAATATTGTGGATTTCTTCCAACTCGCTGAACTCATCGAGATAAGCAATTTACCACTTTCTCATTTCATTGAGATACACACATTGGCAAAATATCAGATAAATGTCATTCAGTGCTCGACGGTATTCAGAGAATCTTTGGAACCGAATGTGGATATCTTCCAAATTGCTGAACTCATCGAGATAAGCACGTTACCATTTTCTCATTTCATTGAGATATACGCTTTGGCAGAATTTCAGCCAAATAGCATTCACTGCTCGATGGTATTCAGAGAAACTTTGCAACATATGGTCGATTTCGTCCAATTTGCTGAACTCATCGAGATAAGCACATTACCACTTTCTCATTTCATTGAGATACACAGATTGGCAGAATATCAGCCAAGTGGCATTCAGTGCTCCAAGGTATTGAGACAAACTTTGGAACAGATTGTGGATTTCTTCCAACTTGCTCAACTCTTCGAGATAAGCACGTTTCCACATTCTCATTTCATTGAGATACAGACAATGAGAGAATATCAGCCTAGTGGCATTCAGTACCACAAGGTATCCCGCGAAACATTGGAATCGATTGTGGATTTCTTCCAAATTGCATATCTCATCGAGATAAGCACGTTACCACTTTCTCATTTCATTGAGATACACACTTTGGAAGAATATCAGCCAAATGGCATTCAGTGCTCCAAGGTATTCAGAGAAACTTTGGAACCGATTGTGGATTTCTTCCAACTTGCTCAACTCACCGTGATAAGAAATTTACCACTTTCTCATTTCATTGATATGCACACATTGGCAGAATTTCAGCCAAATGGCATTCACGGCTCGATGGTATTCAGAGAAACTTTGCAAGATATTGTGGATTTCTTCCAACTCGCTGAACTCATCGAGATAAGCAATTTACCACTTTCTCATTTCATTGAGATACATACATTGGCAGAATATCAGATAAATGTCATTCAGTGCTCGACGGTATTCAGAGAATCTTTGGAACCGAATGTGGATATCTTCCAAATTGCTGAACTCATCGAGATAAGCACGTTACCATTTTCTCATTTCATTGAGATATACGCTTTGGCAGAATTTCAGCCAAATAGCATTCACTGCTCGATGGTATTCAGAGAAACTTTGCAACATATGGTCGATTTCGTCCAATTTGCTGAACTCATCGAGATAAGCACATTACCACTTTCTCATTTCATTGAGATACACACATTGGCAGAATATCAGCCAAGTGGCATTCAGTGCTCCAAGGTATTGAGACAAACTTTGGAACAGATTGTGGATTTCTTCCAACTTGCTCAACTCTTCGACATAAGCACGTTTCCACATTCTCATTTCATTGAGATACAGACAATGAGAGAATATCAGCCTAGTGGCATTCAGTACCACAAGGTATCCCGCGAAACATTGGAATCGATTGTGGATTTCTTCCAAATTGCATATCTCATCGAGATAAGCACGTTACCACTTTCTCATTTCATTGAGATACACACTTTGGAAGAATATCAGCCAAATGGCATTCAGTGCTCCAAGGTATTCAGAGAAACTTTGGAACCGATTGTGGATTTCTTCCAACTTGCTCAACTCACCGTGATAAGAAATTTACCACTTTCTCATTTCATTGATATGCACACATTGGCAGAATTTCAGCCAAATGGCATTCACGGCTCGATGGTATTCAGAGAAACTTTGCAAGATATTGTGGATTTCTTCCAACTCGCTGAACTCATCGAGATAAGCAATTTACCACTTTCTCATTTCATTGAGATACACACATTGGCAGAATATCAGATAAATGTCATTCAGTGCTCGACGGTATTCAGAGAATCTTTGGAACCGAATGTGGATATCTTCCCAATTGCTGAACTCATCGAGATAAGCACGTTACCACTTTCTCATTTCATTGAGATATACGCTTTGGCAGAATTTCAGCCAAATAGCATTCACTGCTCGATGGTACTCAGAGAAACTTAGCAACATATGGTCGATTTTGTCCAATTTGCTGAACTCATCGAGATAAGCACATTACCACTTTCTCATTTCATTGAGATACACACATTGGCAGAACATCAGCCAAGTGGCATTCAGTGCTCCAAGGTATTGAGACAAACTTTGGAACAGATTGTGGATTTCTTCCAACTTGCTCAACTCTTCGAGATAAGCACGTTTCCACTTTCTCATTTCATTGAGATACACACATTGAGAGAATATCAGCCTAGTGGCATTCAGTACCACAAGGTATCCCGCGAAACATTGGAACCGATTGTGGATTTCTTCCAAATTGCATATCTCATCGAGATAAGCACGTTACCACTTTCTCATTTCATTGAGATACACACATTGGAAGAATATCAGCCAAATGGCATTCAGTGCTCCAAGGTATTCAGAGAAACTTTGGAACCGATTGTGGATTTCTTCCAACTTGCTCAACTCACCGTGATAAGAAATTTACCACTTTCTCATTTCATTGACATGCACACATTGGCAGAGTTTCAGCCAAATGGCATTCACGGCTCGATGGTATTCAGAGAAACTTTGCAAAATAGTGTGGATTTCTTCCAACTCGCTGAACTCATCGAGATAAGCAATTTACCACTTTCTCATTTCATTCAGATACACACATTGGCAGAATATCAGATAAATGTCATTCAGTGCTCGACGGTATTCAGAGAATCTTTGGAACCGAATGTGGATATCTTCCAAATTGCTGAACTCATCGAGATAAGCACGTTACCACTTTCTCATTTCATTGAGATATACGCTTTGGCAGAATTTCAGCCAAATAGCATTCACTGCTCGATGGTATTCAGAGAAACTTTGCAACACATGGTCGATTTCGTCCAATTTGCTGAACTCATCGACATAAGCACATTACCACTTTCTCATTTCATTGAGATACACACATTGGCAGAATATCAGCCAAGTGGCATTCAGTGCTCCAAGGTATTGAGACAAACTTTGGAACAGATTGTGGATTTCTTCCAACTTGCTCAACTCTTCGAGATAAGCACGTTTCCACTTTCTCATTTCATTGAGATACACACATTGAGTGAATATCAGCCTAGTGGCATTCAGTACCACAAGGTATCTCGCGAAACATTGGAACCGATTGTGGATTTCTTCCAAATTGCATATCTCATCGAGATAAGCATGTTACCACTTTCTCATTTCATTGAGATACACACATTGGAAGAATATCAGCCAAATGGCATTCAGTGCTCCAAGGTATTCAGAGAAACTTTGGAACCGATTGTGGATTTCTTCCAACTTGCTCAACTCACCGTGATAAGAAATTTACCACTTTCTCATTTCATTGACATGCACACATTGGCAGAATTTCAGCCAAATGGCATTCACGGCTCGATGGTATTCAGAGAAACTTTGCAAAGTAGTGTGGATTTCTTCCAACTCGCTGAACTCATCGAGATAAGCAATTTACCACTTTCTCATTTCATTGAGATACACACATTGGCAGAATATCAGATAAATGTCATTCAGAGCTCGACGGTATTCAGAGAGTCTTTGGAACCGAATGTGGATATCTTCCAAATTGCTGAACTCATCGAGATAAGCACGTTACCACTTTCTCATTTCATTGAGATATACGCTTTGGCAGAATTTCAGCCAAATAGCACTCACTGCTCGATGGTATTCAGACAAACTTTGCAACATATGGTCGATTTCGTCCAATTTGCTGAACTCATCGAGATAAGCACATTACCACTTTCTCATTTCATTGAGATACACACATTGGCAGAATATCAGCCAAATGGCATTCAGTGCTCCAAGGTATTGAGACAAACTTTGGAACAGATTGTGGATTTCTTCCAACTTGCTCATCTCTTCGAGATAAGCACGTTTCCACTTTCTCATTTCATTGAGATACACACATTGAGAGAATATCAGCCGAGTGGCATTCAGTACCACAAGGTATCCCGCGAAACATTGGAACCGATTGTGGATTTCTTCCAAATTGCATATCTCATCGAGATAAGCACGTTACCACTTTCTCATTTCATTGAGATACACACATTGGAAGAACATCAGCCAAATGGCATCAGTGCTCCAAGGTATTCAGAGAAACTTTGGAACCGATTATGGATTTCTTCCAACTTGCTCAACTCACCGTGATAAGAAATTTACCACTTTCTCATTTCATTGACATGCACACATTGGCAGAATTTCAGCCAAATGGCATTCACGGCTCAATGGTATTCAGAGAAACTTTGCAAAATAGTGTGGATTTCTTCCAACTCGCTGAACTCATCGAGATAAGCAATTTACCACTTTCTCATTTCATTGAGATACACACATTGGCAGAATATCAGATAAATGTCATTGAGAGCTCGACGGTATTCAGAGAATCTTTGGAACCGAATGTGGATATCTTCCAAATTGCTGAACTCATCGAGATAAGCACGTTACCACTTTCTCATTTCATTGACATATACGCTTTGGCAGAATTTCAGCCAAATAGCATTCACTGCTCGATGGTATTCAGAGAAACTTTGCAACATATGGTCGATTTCGTCCAATTTGCTGAACTCATCGAGATAAGCACATTACCACTTTCTCATTTCATTGAGATACACACATTGGCAGAATATCAGCCAAGTGGCATTCAGAGCTCCAAGGTATTGAGACAAGCTTTGGAACAGATTGTGGATTTCTTCCAACTTGCTCAACACTTCGAGATAAGCACGTTTCCACTTTCTCATTTCATTGAGATACACACATTGAGAGAATATCAGCCTAGTGGCATTCAGTCCCACAAGGTATCCCGCGAAACATTGGAACCGATTGTGGATATCTTCCAAATTGCATATCTCATCGAGATAAGCACGTTACCACTTTCTCATTTCATTGAGATACACACATTGGAAGAATATCAGCCAAATGGCATTCACGGCTCGATTGTATTCAGAGAAACTTTGCAAAATAGTGTGGATTTCTTCCAACTCGCTGAACTCATCGAGATAAGCAATTTAACACTTTCTCATTTCATTGAGATACATACATTGGCAGAATATCAGATAAATGCCATTCAGTGCTCGACGGTATTCAGAGAATCTTTGGAACCGAATGTGGATATCTTCCAAATTGCTGAACTCATCGAGATAAGCACGTTACCACTTTCTCATTTCATTGAGATATATGCTTTGGCAGAATTTCAGCCAAATAGCATTCACTGCTCGATTGTACTCAGAGAAACTTTGCAACATATGGTCGATTTCGTCCAATTTGCTGAACTCATCGAGATAAGCACATTACCACTTTCTCATTTCATTGAGATAAACACATTGGCAGAATATCAGCCAAGTGGCATTCAGTGCTCCAAGGTATTAAGACAAACTTTGGAACAGATTGTGGATTTCTTCCAACTTGCTCAACTCTTCGAGATAAGCACGTTTCCACTGTCTCATTTCATTGAGATACACACATTGAGAGAATATCAGCCTAGTGGCATTCAGTACCACAAGGTATCCCGCGAAACATTGGAACCGATTGTGGATTTCTTCCAAATTGCATATCTCATCGAGATAAGCACGTTACCACTTTCTCATTTCATTGAGATACACACATTGGAAGAATATCAGCCAAATGGCATTCAGTGCTCCAAGGTATTCAGAGAAACTTTGGAACCGATTGTGGATTTCTTCCAACTTGCTCAACTCACCGTGATAAGAAATTTACCACTTTCTCATTTCATTGACATGCACACATTGGCAGCGTTTCAGCCAAATGGCATTCACGGCTTGATTGTATTCAGAGAAACTTTGCAAAATAGTGTGGATTTCTTCCAACTCGCTGAACTCATCGAGATAAGCAATTTAACACTTTCTCATTTCATTGAGATACATACATTGGCAGAATATCAGATAAATGCCATTCAGTGCTCGACGGTATTCAGAGAATCTTTGGAACCGAATGTGGATATCTTCCAAATTGCTGAACTCATCGAGATAAGCACGTTACCACTTTCTCATTTCATTGAGATATACGCTTTGGCAGAATTTCAGCCAAATAGCATTCACTGCTCGATTGTACTCAGAGAAACTTTGCAACATATGGTCGATTTCGTCCAATTTGCTGAACTCATCGAGATAAGCACATTACCACTTTCTCATTTCATTGAGATAAACACATTGGCAGAATATCAGCCAAGTGGCATTCAGTGCTCCAAGGTATTGAGACAAACTTTGGAACAGATTGTGGATTTCTTCCAACTTGCTCAACTCTTCGAGATAAGCCCGTTTCCACTGTCTCATTTCATTGAGATACACACATTGAGAGAATATCAGCCTAGTGGCATTCAGTACCACAAGGTATCCCGCGAAACATTGGAACCGATTGTGGATTTCTTCCAAATTGCATATCTCATCGAGTTAAGCACGTTACCACTTTCTCATTTCATTGAGATACACAAATTGGAAGAATATCAGCCAAATGGCATTCAGTGCTCCAAGGCATTCAGAGAAACTTTGGAACCGATTGTGGATTTCTTCCAACTTGCTCAACTCACCGTGATAAGAAATTTACCACTTTCTCATTTCATTGACATGCACACATTGGCAGAATGTCAGCCAAATGGCATTCACGGCTCGATGGTATTCAGAGAAACTTTGCAAAATATTGTGGATTTCTTCCAACTCGCTGAACTCATCGAGATAAGCAATTTACCACTTTCTCATTTCATTGAGATACACACATTGGCTGAATATCAGATAAATGTCATTCAGTGCTCGACGGTATTCAGAGAATCTTTGGAACCGAATGTGGATATCTTCCAAATTGCTGAACTCATCGAGATAAGCACGTTACCACTTTCTCATTTCATTGAGATATACGCTTTGGCAGAATTTCAGCCAAATAGCATTCACTGCTCGATGGTATTCAGACAAACTTTGCAACATATGGTCGATTTCGTCCAATTTGCTGAACTCATCGAGATAAGCACATTACCACTTTCTCATTTCATTGAGATACACACATTGGCAGAATATCAGCCAAGTGGCATTCAGTGCTCCAAGGTATTGAGACAAACTTTGGAACAGATTGTGGATTTCTTCCAACTTGCTCAACTCTTCGAGATAAGCACGTTTCCACATTCTCATTTCATTGAGATACAGACAATGAGAGAATATCAGCCTAGTGGCATTCAGTACCACAAGGTATCCCGCGAAACATTGGAACCGATTGTGGATTTCTTCCAAATTGCATATCTCATCGAGATAAGCACGTTACCACTTTCTCATTTCATTGAGATACACACTTTGGAAGAATATCAGCCAAATGGCATTCAGTGCTCCAAGGTATTCAGAGAAACTTTGGAACCGATTGTGGATTTCTTCCAACTTGCTCAACTCACCGTGATAAGAAATTTACCACTTTCTCATTTCATTGATATGCACACATTGGCAGAATTTCAGCCAAATGGCATTCACGGCTCGATGGTATTCAGAGAAACTTTGCAAGATATTGTGGATTTCTTCCAACTCGCTGAACTCATCGAGATAAGCAATTTACCACTTTCTCATTTCAATGAGATACACACATTGGCAGAATATCAGATAAATGTCATTCAGTGCTCGACGGTATTCAGAGAATCTTTGGAACCGAATGTGGATATCTTCCAAATTGCTGAACTCATCGAGATAAGCACGTTACCACTTTCTCATTTCATTGAGATATACGCTTTGGCAGAATTTCAGCCAAATAGCATTCACTGCTCGATGGTACTCAGAGAAACTTTGCAACATATGGTCGATTTCGTCCAATTTGCTGAACTCATCGAGATAAGCACATTACCACTTTCTCATTTCATTGAGATACACACATTGGCAGAATATCAGCCAAGTGGCATTCAGTGCTCCAAGGTATTGAGACAAACTTTGGAACAGATTGTGGATTTCTTCCAACTTGCTCAACTCTTCGAGATAAGCACGTTTCCACTTTCTCATTTCATTGAGATACACACATTGAGAGAATATCAGCCTAGTGGCATTCAGTACCACAAGGTATCCCGCGAAACATTGGAACCGATTGTGGATTTCTTCCAAATTGCATATCTCATCGAGATAAGCACGTTACCACTTTCTCATTTCATTGAGATACACACATTGGAAGAACATCAGCCAAACGGCATTCAGTGCTCCAAGGTATTCAGAGAAACTTTGGAACCGATTGTGGATTTCTTCCAACTTGCTCAACTCGCCGTGATAAGAAATTTACCACTTTCTCATTTCATTGACAGGCACACATTGGCAGAATTTCAGCCAAATGGCATTCACGGCTCGATGGTATTCAGAGAAACTTTGCAAAATATTGTGGATTTCATCCAACTCGCTGAACTCATCGAGATAAGCAATTTACCACTTTCTCATTTCATTGAGATACACACATTGGCAGAATATCAGATAAATGTCATTCAGTGCTCGACGGTATTCAGAGAATCTTTGGAACCGAATGTGGATATCTTCCAAATTGCTGAACTCATCGAGATAAGCACGTTACCACTTTCTCATTTCATTGACATATACGCTTTGGCAGAATTTCAGCCAAATACCATTCACTGCTCGATGGTATTCAGAGAAACTTTGCAACATATGGTCGATTTCGTCCAATTTGCTGAACTCATCGAGATAAGCACATTACCACTTTCTCATTTCATTGAGATACACACATTGGCAGAACATCAGCCAAGTGGCATTCAGTGCTCCAAGGTATTGAGACAAACTTTGGAACAGATTGTGGATTTCTTCCAACTTGCTCAACTCTTCGAGATAAGCACGTTTCCACTTTCTCATTTCATTGAGATACACACATTGAGAGAATATCAGCCTAGTGGCATTCAGTACCACAAGGTATCCCGCGAAACATTGGAACCGATTGTGGATTTCTTCCAAATTGCATATCTCATCGAGATAAGCATGTTACCACTTTCTCATTTCATTGAGATACACACATTGGAAGAATATCAGCCAAATGGCATTCAGTGCTCCAAGGTATTCAGAGAAACTTTGGAACCGATTATGGATTTCTTCCAACTTGCTCAACTCACCGTGATAAGAAATTTACCACTTTCTCATTTCATTGACATGCACACATTGGCAGAATTTCAGCCAAATGGCATTCACGGCTCGATGGTATTCAGAGAAACTTTGTAAAATATTGTGGATTTCTTCCAACTCGCTGAACTCATCGAGATAAGCAATTTACCACTTTCTCATTTCATTGAGATACACAAATTGGCAGAATATCAGATAAATGTCATTCAGAGCTCGACGGTATTCACAGAATCTTTGGAACCGAATGTGGATATCTTCCAAATTGCTGAACTCATCGAGATAAGCACGTTACCACTTTCTCATTTCATTGAGATATACGCTTTGGCAGAATTTCAGCCAAATAGCATTCACTGCTCGATGGTATTCAGAGAAACTTTGCAACATATGGTCGATTTCGTCCAATTTGCTGAACTCATCGAGATAAGCACATTACCACTTTCTCATTTCATTGAGATACACACATTGGCAGAATATCAGCCAAGTGGCATTCAGTGCTCCAAGGTATTGAGACAAACTTTGGAACAGATTGTGGATTTCTTCCAACTTGCTCAACTCTTCGAGATAAGCACGTTTCCACATTCTCATTTCATTGAGGTACAGACAATGGGAGAATATCAGCCTCGTGGTATTCAGTACCACAAGGTATCCCGCGAAACATTGGAACCGATTGTGGATTTCTTCCAAATTGCATATCTCATCGAGATAAGCACGTTACCACTTTCTCATTTCATTGAGATACATACTTTGGAAGAATATCAGCCAAATGGCATTCAGTGCTCCAAGGTATTCAGAGAAACTTTGGAACCGATTGTGGATTTCTTCCAACTTGCTCAACTCACCGTGATAAGAAATTTACCACTTTCTCATTTCATTGACATGCACACATTGGCAGAATTTCAGCCAAATGGCATTCACGGCTCGATGGTATTCAGAGAAACTTTGCAAAATAGTGTGGATTTCTTCCAACTCGCTGAACTCATCGAGATAAGCAATTTACCACTTTCTCATTTCATTGAGATACACACATTGGCAGAATATCCGATAAATGTCATTCAGTGCTCGACGGTATTCAGAGAATCTTTGGAACCGAATGTGGATATCTTCCAAATTGCTGAACTCATCGAGATAAGCACGTTACCATTTTCTCATTTCATTGAGATATACGCTTTGGCAGAATTTCAGCCAAATAGCATTCACTGCTCGATGGTACTCAGAGAAACTTTGCAACATATGGTCGATTTTGTCCAATTTGCTGAACTCATCGAGATAAGCACATTACCACTTTCTCATTTCATTGAGATACACACATTGGCAGAATATCAGCCAAGTGGCATTCAGTGCTCCAAGGTATTGAGACAAACTTTGGAACAGATTGTGGATTTCTTCCAACTTGCTCAACTCTTCGAGATAAGCTCGTTTCCACTTTCTCATTTCATTGAGATACACACATTGAGAGAATATCAGCCTAGTGGCATTCAGTACCACAAGGTATCCCGCGAAACATTGGAACCGATTGTGGATTTCTTCCAAATTGCATATCTCATCGAGATAAGCACGTTACCACTTTCTCATTTCATTGAGATACACACATTGGAAGAACATCAGCCAAACGGCATTCAGTGCTCCAAGGTATTCAGAGAAACTTTGGAACCGATTGTGGATTTCTTCCAACTTGCTCAACTCACCGTGATAAGAAATTTACCACTTTCTCATTTCAAAGACATGCACACATTGGCAGAATTTCAGCCAAATGGCATTCACGGCTCGATGGTATTCAGAGAAACTTTGCAAAATATTGTGGATTTCTTCCAACTCGCTGAACTCATCGAGATAAGCAATTTACCACTTTCTCATTTCATTGAGATACACACATTGGCAGAATATCAGATAAATGTCATTCAGTGCTCGACGGTATTCAGAGAATCTTTGGAACCGAATGTGGATATCTTCCAAATTGCTGAACTCATCGAGATAAGCACGTTACCACTTTCTCATTTCATTGAGATATACGCTTTGGCAGAATTTCAGCCAAATAGCATTCACTGCTCGATGGTACTCAGAGAAACTTGGCAACATATGGTCGATTTCGTCCAATTTGCTGAACTCATCGAGATAAGCACATTACCACTTTCTCATTTCATTGAGATACACACATTGGCAGAATATCAGCCAAGTGGCATTCAGTGCTCCAAGGTATTGAGACAAACTTTGGAACAGATTGTGGATTTCTTCCAACTTGCTCAACTCTTCGAGATAAGCACGTTTCCAAATTCTCATTTCATTGAGATACAGACAATGAGAGAATATCAGCCTAGTGGCATTCAGTACCACAAGGTATCCCGCGAAACATTGGAACCGATTGTGGATTTCTTCCAAATTGCATATCTCATCGAGATAAGCATGTTACTACTTTCTCATTTCATTGAGATACACAAATTGGCAGAATATCAGATAAATGTCATTCAGAGCTCGACGGTATTCACAGAATCTTTGGAACCGAATGTGGATATCTTCCAAATTGCTGAACTCATCGAGATAAGCACGTTACCACTTTCTCATTTCATTGAGATATACGCTTTGGCAGAATTTCAGCCAAATAGCATTCACTGCTCGATGGTATTCAGAGAAACTTTGCAACATATGGTCGATTTCGTCCAATTTGCTGAACTCATCGAGATAAGCACATTACCACTTTCTCATTTCATTGAGATACACACATTGGCAGAATATCAGCCAAGTGGCATTCAGTGCTCCAAGGTATTGAGACAAACTTTGGAACAGATTGTGGATTTCTTCCAACTTGCTCAACTCTTCGAGATAAGCACGTTTCCACTTTCTCATTTCATTGAGATACACACATTGAGAGAATATCAGCCTAGTGGCATTCAGTACCACAAGGTATCCCGCGAAACATTGGAACCGATTGTGGATTTCTTCCAAATTGCATATCTCATCGAGATAAGCATGTTACTACTTTCTCATTTCATTGAGATACACACATTGGAAGAATATCAGCCAAATGGCATTCAGTGCTCCAAGGTATTCAGAGAAACTTTGGAACCGATTGTGGATTTCTTCCAACTTGCTCAACACTTCGAGATAAGCACGTTTCCACTTTCTCATTTCATTGAGATACACACATTGAGAGAATATCAGCCTAGTGGCATTCAGTACCACAAGGTATCCCGCGAAACATTGGAACCGATTGTGGATTTCTTCCAAATTGCATATCTCATCGAGATAAGCACGTTACCACTTTCTCATTTCATTGACATACACACATTGGAAGAATAATGCCAAATGGCATTCAGTGCTCCAAGGTATTCAGAGAAACTTTGGAACCGATTGTGGATTTCTTCCAACTTGCTCAACTCACCGTGATAAGAAATTTACCACTTTCTCATTTCATTGACATGCACACATTGGCAGAATTTCAGCCAAATGGCATTCACGGCTCGATGGTATTCAGAGAAACTTTGCAAGATAATGTGGATTTCTTCCAACTCGCTGAACTCATCGAGATAAGCAATTTCCACTTTCTCATGTCATTGAGATACTCACATTGGCAGAATATCAGATAAATGTCATTCAGTGCTCGACGGTATTCAGAGAATCTTTGGAACCGAAAGTGGATATCTTCCAAATTGCTGAACTCATCGAGATAAGCACGTTACCACTTTCTCATTTCATTGAGATATACGCTTTGGCAGAATTTCAGCCAAATAGCATTCACTGCTCGATGGTATTCAGAGAAACTTTGCAACATATGGTCGCTTTCGTCCAATTTGCTGAACTCATCGAGATAAGCACATTACCACTTTCTCATTTCATTGAGATACACACATTGGCAGAATATCAGCCAAGTGGCATTCAGTGCTCCAAGGTATTGAGACAAACTTTGGAACAGATTGTGGATTTCTTCCAACTTGCTCAACTCTTCGAGATAAGCTCGTTTCCACTTTCTCATTTCATTGAGATACACACATTGAGAGAATATCAGCCTAGTGGCATTCAGTACCACAAGGTATCCCGCGAAACATTGGAACCGATTGTGGATTTCTTCCAAATTGCATATCTCATCGAGATAAGCACGTTACCACTTTCTCATTTCATTGAGATACACACATTGGAAGAACATCAGCCAAACGGCATTCAGTGCTCCAAGGTATTCAGAGAAACTTTGGAACCGATTGTGGATTTCTTCCAACTTGCTCAACTCACCGTGATAAGAAATTTACCACTTTCTCATTTCAAAGACATGCACACATTGGCAGAATTTCAGCCAAATGGCATTCACGGCTCGATGGTATTCAGAGAAACTTTGCAAAATATTGTGGATTTCTTCCAACTCGCTGAACTCATCGAGATAAGCAATTTACCACTTTCTCATTTCATTGAGATACACACATTGGCAGAATATCAGATAAATGTCATTCAGTGCTCGATGGTATTCAGAGAATCTTTGGAACCGAATGTGGATATCTTCCAAATTGCTGAACTCATCGAGATAAGCACGTTACCACTTTCTCATTTCATTGACATATACGCTTTGGCAGAATTTCAGCCAAATAGCATTCACTGCTCGATGGTATTCAGAGAAACTTTGCAACATATGGTCGATTTCGTCCAATTTGCTGAACTCATCGAGATAAGCACATTACCACTTTCTCATTTCATTGAGATACACACATTGGCAGAATATCAGCCCAGTGGCATTCAGTGCTCCAAGGTGTTGAGACAAACTTTGGAACAGATTGTGGATTTCTTCCAACTTGCTCAACTCTTCGAGATAAGCACGTTTCCACTTTCTCATTTCATTGAGATACACACATTGAGAGAATATCAGCCTTGTGGCATTCAGTACCACAAGGTATCCCGCGAAACATTGGAACCGATTGTGGATTTCTTCCAAATTGCATATCTCATCGAGATAAGCACGTTACCACTTTCTCATTTCATTGAGATACACACATTGGAAGAATATCAGCCAAATGGCATTCAGTGCTCCAAGGTACTCAGAGAAACTTTGGAACCGATTGTGGATTTCTTCCAACTTGCTCAACTCACCGTGATAAGAAATTTACCACTTTCTCATTTCATTGACATGCACACATTGGCAGAATTTCAGCCAAATGGCATTCACGGCTCGATGGTATTCAGAGAAACTTTGCAAAATATTGTGGATTTCTTCCAACTCGCTGAACTCATCGAGATAAGCAATTTACCACTTTCTCATTTCATTGAGATACACACATTGGCAGAATATCAGATAAATGTCATTCAGTGCTCGACGGTATTCAGAGAATCTTTGGAACCGAATGTGGATATCTTCCAAATTGCTGAACTCATCGAGATAAGCACGTTACCACTTTCTCATTTCATTGACATTTGGCAGAATTTCAGCCAAATAGCATTCACTGCTCGATGGTACTCAGAGAAACTTTGCAACATATGGTCGATTTCGTCCAATTTGCTGAACTCATCGAGATAAGCACATTACCACTTTCTCATTTCATTGAGATACACACATTGGCAGAACATCAGCCAAGTGGCATTCAGTGCTCCAAGGTATTGAGACAAACTATGGAACAGATTGTGGATTTCTTCCAACTTGCTCAACTCTTCGAGATAAGCACGTTTCCACTTTCTCATTTCATTGAGATACACACATTGAGAGAATATCAGCCTAGTGGCATTCAGTACCACAAGGTATCCCGCGTAACATTGGAACCGATTGTGGATTTCTTCCAAATTGCATATCTCATCGAGATAAGCATGTTACCACTTTCTCATTTCATTGAGATACACACATTGGAAGAATATCAGCCAAATGGCATTCAGTGCTCCAAGGTATTCAGAGAAACTTTGGAACCGATTATGGATTTCTTCCAACTTGCTCAACTCACCGTGATAAGAAATTTACCACTTTCTCATTTCATTGACATGCACACATTGGCAGAATTTCAGCCAAATGGCATTCACGGCTCGATGGTATTCAGAGAAACTTTGTAAAATATTGTGGATTTCTTCCAACTAGCTGAACTCATCGAGATAAGCAATTTACCACTTTCTCATTTCATTGAGATACACAAATTGGCAGAATATCAGATAAATGTCATTCAGTGCTCGACGGTATTCAGAGAATCTTTGGAACCGAATGTGGATATCTTCCAAATTGCTGAACTCATCGAGATAAGCACGTTACCACTTTCTCATTTCATTGAGATATACGCTTTGGCAGAATTTCAGCCAAATAGCATTCACTGCTCGATGGTACTCAGAGAAACTTTGCAACATATGGTCGATTTCGTCCAATTTGCTGAACTCATCGAGATAAGCACATTACCACTTTCTCACTTCATTGAGATACACACATTGGCAGAATATCAGCCAAGTGGCATTCAGTGGTCCAAGGTATTGAGACAAACTTTGGAACAGATTGTGGATTTCTTCCAACTTGCTCAACTCTTCGAGATAAGCAATTTTCCACTTTCTCATTTCATTGAGATACACACATTGAGAGAATATCAGCCTAGTGGCATTCAGTACCACAAGGTATCCCGCGAAACATTGGAACCGATTGTGGATTTCTTCCAAATTGCATATCTCATCGAGATAAGCACGTTACCACTTTCTCATTTCATTGAGATACACACATTGGAAGAATATCAGCCAAATGGCATTCAGTGCTCCAAGGTATTCAGAGAAACTTTGGAACCGATTGTGGATTTCTTCCAACTTGCTCAACTCACCATGATAAGAAATTTACCACTTTCTCATTTCATTGACATGCACACATTGGCAGAGTTTCAGCCAAATGGCATTCACGGCTCGATGGTATTCAGAGAAACTTTGCAAAATAGTGTGGATTTCTTCCAACTCGCTGAACTCATCGAGATAAGCAATTTAACACTTTCTCATTTCATTGAGATACACACATTGGCAGAATATCAGATAAATGTCATTCAGTGCTCGACGGTATTCAGAGAATCTTTGGAACCGAATGTGGATATCTTCCAAATTGCTGAACTCATCGAGATAAGCACGTTACCACTTTCTCATTTCATTGACATATACGCTTTGGCAGAATTTCAGCCAAATAGCATTCACTGCTCGATGGTACTCAGAGAAACTTTGCAACATATGGTCGATTTCGTCCAATTTGCTGAACTCATCGAGATAAGCACATTACCACTTTCTCATTTCATTGAGATACACACATTGGCAGAACATCAGCCAAGTGGCATTTAGTGCTCCAAGGTATTGAGACAAACTATGGAACAGATTGTGGATTTCTTCCAACTTGCTCAACTCTTCGAGATAAGCACGTTTCCACTTTCTCATTTCATTGAGATACACACATTGAGAGAATATCAGCCTAGTGGCATTCAGTACCACAAGGTATCCCGCGAAACATTGGAACCGATTGTGGATTTCTTCCAAATTGCATATCTCATCGAGATAAGCATGTTACCACTTTCTCATTTCATTGAGATACACACATTGGAAGAATATCAGCCAAATGGCATTCAGTGCTCCAAGGTATTCAGAGAAACTTTGGAACCGATTATGGATTTCTTCCAACTTGCTCAACTCACCGTGATAAGAAATTTACCACTTTCTCATTTCATTGACATGCACACATTGGCAGAATTTCAGCCAAATGGCATTCACGGCTCGATGGTATTCAGAGAAACTTTGTAAAATATTGTGGATTTCTTCCAACTCGCTGAACTCATCGAGATAAGCAATTTACCACTTTCTCATTTCATTGAGATACACAAATTGGCAGAATATCAGATAAATGTCATTCAGAGCTCAACGGTATTCAGAGAATCTTTGGAACCGAATGTGGATATCTTCCAAATTGCTGAACTCATCGAGATAAGCACGTTACCACTTTCTCATTTCATTGACATATACGCTTTGGCAGAATTTCAGCCAAATAGCATTCACTGCTCGATGGTATTCAGACAAACTTTGCAACATATGGTCGATTTCGTCCAATTTGCTGAACTCATCGAGATAAGCACATTACCACTTTCTCATTTCATTGAGATACACACATTGGCAGAATATCAGCCAAGTGGCATTCAGTGCTCCAAGGTATTGAGACAAACTTTGGAACAGATTGTGGATTTCTTCCAACTTGCTCAACTCTTCGAGATAAGCACGTTTCCACATTCTCATTTCATTGAGATACAGACAATGAGAGAATATCAGCCTAGTGGCATTCAGTACCACAAGGTATCCCGCGAAACATTGGAACCGATTGTGGATTTCTTCCAAATTGCGTATCTCATCGAGATAAGCACGTTACCACTTTCTCATTTCATTGAGATACACACTTTGGAAGAATATCAGCCAAATGGCATTCAGTGCTCCAAGGTATTCAGAGAAACTTTGGAACCGATTGTGGATTTCTTCCAACTTGCTCAACTCACCGTGATAAGAAATTTACCACTTTCTCATTTCATTGACATGCACACATTGGCAGAATTTCAGCCAAATGGCATTCACGGCTCGATGGTATTCAGAGAAACTTTGCAAAATAGTGTGGATTTCTTCCAACTCGCTGAACTCATCGAGATAAGCAATTTACCACTTTCTCATTTCATTGAGATACACACATTGGCAGAATATCCGATAAATGTCATTCAGTGCTCGACGGTATTCAGAGAATCTTTGGAACCGAATGTGGATATCTTCCAAATTGCTGAACTCATCGAGATAAGCACGTTACCACTTTCTCATTTCATTGACATATACGCTTTGGCAGAATTTCAGCCAAATAGCATTCACTGCTCGATGGTATTCAGAGAAACTTTGCAACATATGGTCGTTTTCGTCCAGTTTGCTGAACTCATCGACATAAGCACATTACCACTTTCTCATTTCATTGAGATACACACATTGGCAGAATATCAGCCAAGTGGCATTCAGAGCTGCAAGGTATTGAGACAAACTTTGGAACAGATTGTGGATTTCTTCCAACTTGCTCAACACTTCGAGATAAGCACGTTTCCACTTTCTCATTTCATTGAGATACACACATTGAGAGAATATCAGCCTAGTGGCATTCAGTACCACAAGGTATCCCGCGAAACATTGGAACCGATTGTGGATTTCTTCCAAATTGCATATCTCATCGAGATAAGCACGTTACCACTTTCTCATTTCATTGAGATACACACATTGGAAGAATATCAGCCAAATGGCATTCACGGCTCGATTGTATTCAGAGAAACTTTGCAAAATAGTGTGGATTTCTTCCAACTCGCTGAACTCATCGAGATAAGCAATTTAACACTTTCTCATTTCATTGAGATACATACATTGGCAGAATATCAGATAAATGCCATTCAGTGCTCGACGGTATTCAGAGAATCTTTGGAACCGAATGTGGATATCTTCCTAATTGCTGAACTCATCGAGATAAGCACGTTACCACTTTCTCATTTCATTGACATGTACGCTTTGGCAGAATTTCAGCCAAATAGCATTCACTGCTCGATGGTATTCAGACAAACTTTGCAACATATGGTCGATTTCGTCCAGTTTGCTGAACTCATCGAGATAAGCACATTACCACTTTCTCATTTCATTGAGATACACAGATTGGCAGAATATCAGCCAAGTGGCATTCAGTGCTCCAAGGTATTGAGACAAACTTTGGAACAGATTGTGGATTTCTTCCAACTTGCTCAACTCTTCGAGATAAGCTCGTTTCCACTTTCTCATTTCATTGAGATACACACATTGAGACAATATCAGCCTAGTGGCATTCAGTACCACAAGGTATCCCGCGAAACATTGGAACCGATTGTGGATTTCTTCCAAATTGCATATCTCATCGAGATAAGCACGTTACCACTTTCTCATTTCATTGAGATACACACATTGGAAGAACATCAGCCAAATGGCATTCAGTGCTCCAAGGTATTCAGAGAAACTTTGGAACCGATTGTGGATTTCTTCCAACTTGCTCAACTCACCGTGATAAGAAATTTACCACTTTCTCACTTCAAAGACATGCACACATTGGCAGAATTTCAGCCAAATGGCATTCACGGCTCGATGGTATTCAGAGAAACTTTGCAAAATATTGTGGATTTCTTCCAACTCGCTGAACTCATCGAGATAAGCAATTTACCACTTTCTCATTTCATTGAGATACACACATTGGCAGAATATCAGATAAATGTCATTCAGTGCTCGACGGTATTCAGAGAATCTTTGGAACCGAATGTGGATATCTTCCAAATTGCTGAACTCATCGAGATAAGCACGTTACCACTTTCTCATTTCATTGACATATACGCTTTGGCAGAATTTCAGCCAAATAGCATTCACTGCTCGATGGTATTCAGAGAAACTTTGCAACATATGGTCGATTTCGTCCAATTTGCTGAACTCATCGAGATAAGCACATTACCACTTTCTCATTTCATTGAGATACACACGTTGGAAGATTATCAGCCAAATGGCATTCAGTGCTCCAAGGTATTCAGAGAAACTTTGGAACAGATTGTGGATTTCTTCCAACTTGCTCAACACTTCGAGATAAGCACGTTTCCACTTTCTCATTTCATTGAGATACACACATTGAGAGAATATCAGCCTAGTGGCATTCAGTACCACAAGGTATCCCGCGAAACATTGGAACCGATTGTGGATTTCTTCCAAATTGCATATCTCATCGAGATAAGCACGTTACCACTTTCTCATTTCATTGAGATACACACATTGGAAGAATAATGCCAAATGGCATTCAGTGCTCCAAGGTATTCAGAGAAACTTTGGAACCGATTGTGGATTTCTTCCAACTTGCTCAACTCACCGTGATAAGAAATTTACCAGTTTCTCATTTCATTGACATGCACACATTGGCAGAATTTCAGCCAAATGGCATTCACGGCTCGATGGTATTCAGAGAAACTTTGCAAGATAGTGTGGATTTCTTCCAACTCGCTGAACTCATCGAGATAAGCAATTTCCACTTTCTCATGTCATTGAGATACTCACATTGGCAGAATATCAGATAAATGTCATTCAGTGCTCGACGGTATTCAGAGAATCTTTGGAACCGAAAGTGGATATCATCCAAATTGCTGAACTCATCGAGATAAGCACGTTACCACTTTCTCATTTCATTGAGATATACGCTTTGGCAGAATTTCAGCCAAATAGCATTCACTGCTCGATGGTATTCAGAGAAACTTTGCAACATATGGTCGATTTCGTCCAATTTGCTGAACTCATCGAGATAAGCACATTACCACTTTCTCATTTCATTGAGATACACACATTGGCAGAATATCAGCCAAGTGGCATTCAGTGCTCCAAGGTATTGAGACAAACTTTGGAACAGATTGTGGATTTCTTCCAACTTGCTCAACTCTTCGAGATAAGCTCGTTTCCACTTTCTCATTTCATTGAGATACACACATTGAGAGAATATCAGCCTAGTGGCATTCAGTACCACAAGGTATCCCGCGAAACATTGGAACCGATTGTGGATTTCTTCCAAATTGCATATCTCATCGAGATAAGCACGTTACCACTTTCTCATTTCATTGAGATACACGCATTGGAAGAACATCAGCCAAACGGCATTCAGTGCTCTAAGGTATTCAGAGAAACTTTGGAACCGATTGTGGATTTCTTCCAACTTGCTCAACTCACCGTGATAAGAAATTTACCACTTTCTCATTTCAAAGACATGCACACATTGGCAGAATTTCAGCCAAATGGCATTCACGGCTCGATGGTATTCAGAGAAACTTTGCAAAATATTGTGGATTTCTTCCAACTCGCTGAACTCATCGAGATAAGCAATTTACCACTTTCTCATTTCATTGAGATACACACATTGGCAGAATATCAGATAAATGTCATTCAGTGCTCGACGGTATTCAGAGAATCTTTGGAACCGAATGTGGATATCTTCCAAATTGCTGAACTCATCGAGATAAGCACGTTACCACTTTCTCATTTCATTGACATATACGCTTTGGCTGAATTTCAGCCAAATAGCATTCACTGCTCGATGGTATTCAGAGAAACTTTGCAACATATGGTCGATTTCGTCCAATTTGCTGAACTCATCGAGATAAGCACATTACCACTTTCTCATTTCATTGAGATACACACATTGGCAGAATATCAGCCCAGTGGCATTCAGTGCTCCAAGGTGTTGAGACAAGCTTTGGAACAGATTGTGGATTTCTTCCAACTTGCTCAACTCTTCGAGATAAGCACGTTTCCACATTCTCATTTCATTGAGATACAGACAATGAGAGAATATCAGCCTAGTGGCATTCAGTACCACAAGGTATCCCGCGAAACATTGGAACCGATTGTGGATTTCTTCCAAATTGCATATCTCATCGAGATAAGCACGTTACCACTTTCTCATTTCATTGAGATACACACTTTGGAAGAATATCAGCCAAATGGCATTCAGTGCTCCAAGGTATTCAGAGAAACTTTGGAACCGATTGTGGATTTCTTCCAACTTGCTCAACTCACCGTGATAAGAAATTTACCACTTTCTCATTTCATTGACATGCACACATTGGCAGAATTTCAGCCAAATGGCATTCACGGCTCGATGGTATTCAGAGAAACTTTGCAAAATAGTGTGGATTTCTTCCAACTCGCTGAACTCATCGAGATAAGCAATTTACCACTTTCTCATTTCATTGAGATACACACATTGGCAGAATATCCGATAAATGTCATTCAGTGCTCGACGGTATTCAGAGAATCTTTGGAACCGAATGTGGATATCTTCCAAATTGCTGAACTCATCGAGATAAGCACGTTACCACTTTCTCATTTCATTGAGATATACGCTTTGGCAGAATTTCAGCCAAATAGCATTCACTGCTCGATGGTACTCAGAGAAACTTTGCAACATATGGTCGATTTCGTCCAATTTGCTGAACTCATCGAGATAAGCACATTACCACTTTCTCACTTCATTGAGATACACACATTGGCAGAATATCAGCCAAGTGGCATTCAGTGCTCCAAGGTATTGAGACAAACTTTGGAACAGATTGTGGATTTCTTCCAACTTGCTCAACTCTTCGAGATAAGCAATTTTCCACTTTCTCATTTCATTGAGATACACACATTGAGAGAATATCAGCCTAGTGGCATTCAGTACCACAAGGTATCCCGCGAAACATTGGAACCGATTGTGGATTTCTTCCAAATTGCATATCTCATCGAGATAAGCACGTTACCACTTTCTCATTTCATTGAGATACACACATTGGAAGAATATCAGCCAAATGGCATTCAGTGCTCCAAGGTATTCAGAGAAACTTTGGAACCGATTGTGGATTTCTTCCAACTTGCTCAACTCACCGTGATAAGAAATTTACCACTTTCTCATTTCATTGACATGCACACATTGGCAGAATTTCAGCCAAATGGCATTCACGGCTCGATGGTATTCAGAGAAACTTTGCAAAATATTGTGGATTTCTTCCAACTCGCTGAACTCATCGAGATAAGCAATTTACCACTTTCTCATTTCATTGAGATACACACATTGGCAGAATATCAGATAAATGTCATTCAGTGCTCGACGGTATTCAGAGAATCTTTGGAACCGAATGTGGATATCTTCCAAATTGCTGAACTCATCGAGATAAGCACGTTACCACTTTCTCATTTCATTGACATATACGCTTTGGCAGAATTTCAGCCAAATAGCATTCACTGCTCGATGGTATTCAGAGAAACTTTGCAACATATGGTCGATTTCGTCCAATTTGCTGAACTCATCGAGATAAGCACATTACCACTTTCTCATTTCATTGAGATACACACGTTGGAAGATTATCAGCCAAATGGCATTCAGTGCTCCAAGGTATTCAGAGAAACTTTGGAACAGATTGTGGATTTCTTCCAACTTGCTCAACACTTCGAGATAAGCACGTTTCCACTTTCTCATTTCATTGAGATACACACATTGAGAGAATATCAGCCTAGTGGCATTCAGTACCACAAGGTATCCCGCGAAACATTGGAACCGATTGTGGATTTCTTCCAAATTGCATATCTCATCGAGATAAGCACGTTACCACTTTCTCATTTCATTGAGATACACACATTGGAAGAATAATGCCAAATGGCATTCAGTGCTCCAAGGTATTCAGAGAAACTTTGGAACCGATTGTGGATTTCTTCCAACTTGCTCAACTCACCGTGATAAGAAATTTACCAGTTTCTCATTTCATTGACATGCACACATTGGCAGAATTTCAGCCAAATGGCATTCACGGCTCGATGGTATTCAGAGAAACTTTGCAAGATAGTGTGGATTTCTTCCAACTCGCTGAACTCATCGAGATAAGCAATTTCCACTTTCTCATGTCATTGAGATACTCACATTGGCAGAATATCAGATAAATGTCATTCAGTGCTCGACGGTATTCAGAGAATCTTTGGAACCGAAAGTGGATATCTTCCAAATTGCTGAACTCATCGAGATAAGCACGTTACCACTTTCTCATTTCATTGAGATATACGCTTTGGCAGAATTTCAGCCAAATAGCATTCACTGCTCGATGGTATTCAGAGAAACTTTGCAACATATGGTCGATTTCGTCCAATTTGCTGAACTCATCGAGATAAGCACATTACCACTTTCTCATTTCATTGAGATACACACATTGGCAGAATATCAGCCAAGTGGCATTCAGTGCTCCAAGGTATTGAGACAAACTTTGGAACAGATTGTGGATTTCTTCCAACTTGCTCAACTCTTCGAGATAAGCTCGTTTCCACTTTCTCATTTCATTGAGATACACACATTGAGAGAATATCAGCCTAGTGGCATTCAGTACCACAAGGTATCCCGCGAAACATTGGAACCGATTGTGGATTTCTTCCAAATTGCATATCTCATCGAGATAAGCACGTTACCACTTTCTCATTTCATTGAGATACACACATTGGAAGAACATCAGCCAAACGGCATTCAGTGCTCCAAGGTATTCAGAGAAACTTTGGAACCGATTGTGGATTTCTTCCAACTTGCTCAACTCACCGTGATAAGAAATTTACCACTTTCTCATTTCAAAGACATGCACACATTGGCAGAATTTCAGCCAAATGGCATTCACGGCTCGATGGTATTCAGAGAAACTTTGCAAAATATTGTGGATTTCTTCCAACTCGCTGAACTCATCGAGATAAGCAATTTACCACTTTCTCATTTCATTGAGATACACACATTGGCAGAATATCAGATAAATGTCATTCAGTGCTCGACGGTATTCAGAGAATCGTTGGAACCGAATGTGGATATCTTCCAAATTGCTGAACTCATCGAGATAAGCACGTTACCACTTTCTCATTTCATTGACATATACGCTTTGGCTGAATTTCAGCCAAATAGCATTCACTGCTCGATGGTATTCAGAGAAACTTTGCAACATATGGTCGATTTCGTCCAATTTGCTGAACTCATCGAGATAAGCACATTACCACTTTCTCATTTCATTGAGATACACACATTGGCAGAATATCAGCCCAGTGGCATTCAGTGCTCCAAGGTGTTGAGACAAGCTTTGGAACAGATTGTGGATTTCTTCCAACTTGCTCAACTCTTCCAGATAAGCACGTTTCCACATTCTCATTTCATTGAGATACAGACAATGAGAGAATATCAGCCTAGTGGCATTCAGTACCACAAGGTATCCCGCGAAACATTGGAACCGATTGTGGATTTCTTCCAAATTGCATATCTCATCGGAATAAGCACGTTACCACTTTCTCATTTCATTGAGATACACACTTTGGAAGAATATCAGCCAAATGGCATTCAGTGCTCCAAGGTATTCAGAGAAACTTTGGAACCGATTGTGGATTTCTTCCAACTTGCTCAACTCACCGTGATAAGAAATTTACCACTTTCTCATTTCATTGACATGCACACATTGGCAGAATTTCAGCCAAATGGCATTCACGGCTCGATGGTATTCAGAGAAACTTTGCAAAATAGTGTGGATTTCTTCCAACTCGCTGAACTCATCGAGATAAGCAATTTACCACTTTCTCATTTCATTGAGATACACACATTGGCAGAATATCCGATAAATGTCATTCAGTGCTCGACGGTATTCAGAGAATCTTTGGAACCGAATGTGGATATCTTCCAAATTGCTGAACTCATCGAGATAAGCACGTTACCACTTTCTCATTTCATTGAGATATACGCTTTGGCAGAATTTCAGCCAAATAGCATTCACTGCTCGATGGTACTCAGAGAAACTTTGCAACATATGGTCGATTTCGTCCAATTTGCTGAACTCATCGAGATAAGCACATTACCACTTTCTCACTTCATTGAGATACACACATTGGCAGAATATCAGCCAAGTGGCATTCAGTGCTCCAAGGTATTGAGACAAACTTTGGAACAGATTGTGGATTTCTTCCAACTTGCTCAACTCTTCGAGATAAGCTCGTTTCCACTTTCTCATTTCATTGAGATACACACATTGAGAGAATATCAGCCTAGTGGCATTCAGTACCACAAGGTATCCCGCGAAACATTGGAACCGATTGTGGATTTCTTCCAAATTGCATATCTCATCGAGATAAGCACGTTACCACTTTCTCATTTCATTGAGATACACACATTGGAAGAATATCAGCCAAATGGCATTCAGTGCTCCAAGGTATTCAGAGAAACTTTGGAACCGATTGTGGATTTCTTCCAACTTGCTCAACTCACCGTGATAAGAAATTTACCACTTTCTCATTTCATTGACATGCACACATTGGCAGAGTTTCAGCCAAATGGCATTCACGGCTCGATGGTATTCAGAGAAACTTTGCAAAATAGTGTGGATTTCTTCCAACTCGCTGAACTCATCGAGATAAGCAATTTACCACTTTCTCATTTCATTGAGATACACACATTGGCAGAATATCAGATAAATGTCATTCAGTGCTCGACGGTATTCAGAGAATCTTTGGAACCGAAAGTGGATATCTTCCAAATTGCTGAACTCATCGAGATAAGCACGTTACCACTTTCTCATTTCATTGACATATACGCTTTGGCAGAATTTCAGCCAAATAGCATTCACTGCTCGATGGTATTCAGAGAAACTTTGCAACACATGGTCGATTTCGTCCAATTTGCTGAACTCATCGACATAAGCACATTACCACTTTCTCATTTCATTGAGATACACACATTGGCAGAATATCAGCCAAGTGGCATTCAGAGCTCCAAGGTATTGAGACAAACTTTGGAACAGATTGTGGATTTCTTTCAACTTGCTCAACACTTCGAGATAAGCACGTTTCCACTTTCTCATTTCATTGAGATACACACATTGAGAGAATATCAGCCTAGTGGCATTCAGTACCACAAGGTATCCCGCGAAACATTGGAACCGATTGTGGATTTCTTCCAAATTGCATATCTCATCGAGATAAGCACGTTACCACTTTCTCATTTCATTGAGATACACACATTGGAAGAATATCAGCCAAATGGCATTCAGTGCTCCAAGGTACTCAGAGAAACTTTGGAACCGATTGTGGATTTCTTCCAACTTGCTCAACTCACCGTGATAAGAAATTTACCACTTTCTCATTTCATTGACATGCACACATTGGCAGAATTTCAGCCAAATGGCATTCACGGCTCGATGGTATTCAGAGAAACTTTGCAAAATATTGTGGATTTCTTCCAACTCGCTGAACTCATCGAGATAAGCAATTTACCACTTTCTCATTTCATTGAGATACACACATTGGCAGAATATCAGATAAATGTCATTCAGTGCTCGACGGTATTCAGAGAATCTTTGGAACCGAATGTGGATATCTTCCAAATTGCTGAACTCATCGAGATAAGCACGTTACCACTTTCTCATTTCATTGACATATACGCTTTGGCAGAATTTCAGCCAAATAGCATTCACTGCTCGATGGTACTCAGAGAAACTTTGCAACATATGGTCGATTTCGTCCAATTTGCTGAACTCATCGAGATAAGCACATTACCACTTTCTCATTTCATTGAGATACACACATTGGCAGAACATCAGCCAAGTGGCATTCAGTGCTCCAAGGTATTGAGACAAACTATGGAACAGATTGTGGATTTCTTCCAACTTGCTCAACTCTTCGAGATAAGCACGTTTCCACTTTCTCATTTCATTGAGATACACACATTGAGAGAATATCAGCCTAGTGGCATTCAGTACCACAAGGTATCCCGCGAAACATTGGAACCGATTGTGGATTTCTTCCAAATTGCATATCTCATCGAGATAAGCATGTTACCACTTTCTCATTTCATTGAGATACACACATTGGAAGAATATCAGCCAAATGGCATTCAGTGCTCCAAGGTATTCAGAGAAACTTTGGAACCGATTATGGATTTCTTCCAACTTGCTCAACTCACCGTGATAAGAAATTTACCACTTTCTCATTTCATTGACATGCACACATTGGCAGAATTTCAGCCAAATGGCATTCACGGCTCGATGGTATTCAGAGAAACTTTGTAAAATATTGTGGATTTCTTCCAACTCGCTGAACTCATCGAGATAAGCAATTTACCACTTTCTCATTTCATTGAGATACACAAATTGGCAGAATATCAGATAAATGTCATTCAGAGCTCGACGGTATTCAGAGAATCTTTGGAACCGAATGTGGATATCTTCCAAATTGCTGAACTCATCGAGATAAGCACGTTACCACTTTCTCATTTCATTGACATATACGCTTTGGCAGAATTTCAGCCAAATAGCATTCACTGCTCGATGGTATTCAGAGAAACTTTGCAACATATGGTCGATTTCGTCCAATTTGCTGAACTCATCGACATAAGCACATTACCACTTTCTCATTTCATTGAGATACACACATTGGCAGAATATCAGCCAAGTGGCATTCAGTGCTCCAAGGTATTGAGACAAACTTTGGAACAGATTGTGGATTTCTTCCAACTTGCTCAACTCTTCGAGATAAGCACGTTTCCACATTCTCATTTCATTGAGATACAGACAATGAGAGAATATCAGCCTAGTGGCATTCAGTACCACAAGGTATCCCGCGAAACATTGGAACCGATTGTGGATTTCTTCCAAATTGCATATCTCATCGAGATAAGCACGTTACCACTTTCTCATTTCATTGAGATACACACATTGGAAGAATATCAGCCAAATGGCATTCACGGCTCGATTGTATTCAGAGAAACTTTGCAAAATAGTGTGGATTTCTTCCAACTCGCTGAACTCATCGAGATAAGCAATTTAACACTTTCTCATTTCATTGAGATACATACATTGGCAGAATATCAGATAAATGCCATTCAGTGCTCGACGGTATTCAGAGAATCTTTGGAACCGAATGTGGATATCTTCCAAATTGCTGAACTCATCGAGATAAGCACGTTACCACTTTCTCATTTCATTGAGATATACGCTTTGGCAGAATTTCAGCCAAATAGCATTCACTGCTCGATGGTATTCAGACAAACTTTGCAACATATGGTCGATTTCGTCCAATTTGCTGAACTCATCGAGATAAGCACATTACCACTTTCTCATTTCATTGAGATACACACATTGGCAGAATATCAGCCAAGTGGCATTCAGTGCTCCAAGGTATTGAGACAAACTTTGGAACAGATTGTGGATTTCTTCCAACTTGCTCAACTCTTCGAGATAAGCTCGTTTCCACTTTCTCATTTCATTGAGATACACACATTGAGAGAATATCAGCCTAGTGGCATTCAGTACCACAAGGTATCCCGCGAAACATTGGAACCGATTGTGGATTTCTTCCAAATTGCATATCTCATCGAGATAAGCACGTTACCACTTTCTCATTTCATTGAGATACACACATTGGAAGAACATCAGCCAAATGGCATTCAGTGCTCCAAGGTATTCAGAGAAACTTTGGAACCGATTGTGGATTTCTTCCAACTTGCTCAACTCACCGTGATAAGAAATTTACCGCTTTCTCACTTCAAAGACATGCACACATTGGCAGAATTTCAGCCAAATGGCATTCACGGCTCGATGGTATTCAGAGAAACTTTGCAAAATATTGTGGATTTCTTCCAACTCGCTGAACTCATCGAGATAAGCAATTTACCACTTTCTCATTTCATTGAGATACACACATTGGCAGAATATCAGATAAATGTCATTCAGTGCTCGACGGTATTCAGAGAATCTTTGGAACCGAATGTGGATATCTTCCAAATTGCTGAACTCATCGAGATAAGCACGTTACCACTTTCTCATTTCATTGAGATATACGCTTTGGCAGAATTTCAGCCAAATAGCATTCACTGCTCGATGGTATTCAGAGAAACTTTGCAACATATGGTCGATTTCGTCCAATTTGCTGAACTCATCGAGATAAGCACATTACCACTTTCTCATTTCATTGAGATACACACGTTGGAAGATTATCAGCCAAATGGCATTCAGTGCTCCAAGGTATTCAGAGAAACTTTGGAACAGATTGTGGATTCCTTCCAACTTGCTCAACACTTCGAGATAAGCACGTTTCCACTTTCTCATTTCATTGAGATACACACATTGAGAGAATATCAGCCTAGTGGCATTCAGTACCACAAGGTATCCCGCGAAACATTGGAACCGATTGTGGATTTCTTCCAAATTGCATATCTCATCGAGATAAGCACGTTACCACTTTCTCATTTCATTGAGATACACACATTGGAAGAATAATGCCAAATGGCATTCAGTGCTCCAAGGTATTCAGAGAAACTTTGGAACCGATTGTGGATTTCTTCCAACTTGCTCAACTCACCGTGATAAGAAATTTACCAGTTTCTCATTTCATTGACATGCACACATTGGCAGAATTTCAGCCAAATGGCATTCACGGCTCGATGGTATTCAGAGAAACTTTGCTAGATAGTGTGGATTTCTTCCAACTCGCTGAACTCATCGAGATAAGCAATTTCCACTTTCTCATGTCATTGAGATACTCACATTGGCAGAATATCAGATAAATGTCATTCAGTGCTCGACGGTATTCAGAGAATCTTTGGAACCGAAAGTGGATATCTTCCAAATTGCTGAACTCATCGAGATAAGCACGTTACCACTTTCTCATTTCATTGAGATATACGCTTTGGCAGAATTTCAGCCAAATAGCATTCACTGCTCGATGGTATTCAGAGAAACTTTGCAACATATGGTCGATTTCGTCCAATTTGCTGAACTCATCGAGATAAGCACATTACCACTTTCTCATTTCATTGAGATACACACATTGGCAGAATATCAGCCAAGTGGCATTCAGTGCTCCAAGGTATTGAGACAAACTTTGGAACAGATTGTGGATTTCTTCCAACTTGCTCAACTCTTCGAGATAAGCTCGTTTCCACTTTCTCATTTCATTGAGATACACACATTGAGAGAATATCAGCCTAGTGGCATTCAGTACCACAAGGTATCCCGCGAAACATTGGAACCGATTGTGGATTTCTTCCAAATTGCATATCTCATCGAGATAAGCACGTTACCACTTTCTCATTTCATTGAGATACACACATTGGAAGAACATCAGCCAAACGGCATTCAGTGCTCCAAGGTATTCAGAGAAACTTTGGAACCGATTGTGGATTTCTTCCAACTTGCTCAACTCACCGTGATAAGAAATTTACCACTTTCTCATTTCAAAGACATGCACACATTGGCAGAATTTCAGCCAAATGGCATTCACGGCTCGATGGTATTCAGAGAAACTTTGCAAAATATTGTGGATTTCTTCCAACTCGCTGAACTCATCGAGATAAGCAATTTACCACTTTCTCATTTCATTGAGATACACACATTGGCAGAATATCAGATAAATGTCATTCAGTGCTCGACGGTATTCAGAGAATCTTTGGAACCGAATGTGGATATCTTCCAAATTGCTGAACTCATCGAGATAAGCACGTTACCACTTTCTCATTTCATTGACATATACGCTTTGGCTGAATTTCAGCCAAATAGCATTCACTGCTCGATGGTATTCAGAGAAACTTTGCAACATATGGTCGATTTCGTCCAATTTGCTGAACTCATCGAGATAAGCACATTACCACTTTCTCATTTCATTGAGATACACACATTGGCAGAATATCAGCCCAGTGGCATTCAGGGCTCCAAGGTGTTGAGACAAACTTTGGAACAGATTGTGGATTTCTTCCAACTTGCTCAACTCTTCGAGATAAGCACGTTTCCACTTTCTCATTTCATTGAGATACACACATTGAGAGAATATCAGCCTAGTGGCATTCAGTACCACAAGGTACCCCGCGAAACATTGGAACCGATTGTGGATTTCTTCCAAATTGCATATCTCATCGAGATAAGCACGTTACCACTTTCTCATTTCATTGAGATACACACATTGGAAGAATATCAGCCAAATGGCATTCAGTGCTCCAAGGTATTCAGAGAAACTTTGGAACCGATTGTGGATTTCTTCCAACTTGCTCAACTCACCGTGATAAGAAATTTACCACTTTCTCATTTCATTGACAGGCACACATTGGCAGAATTTCAGCCAAATGGCATTCACGGCTCGATGGTATTCAGAGAAACTTTGCAAAATATTGTGGATTTCTTCCAACTCGCTGAACTCATCGAGATAAGCAATTTACCACTTTCTCATTTCATTGAGATACACACATTGGCAGAATATCAGATAAATGTCATTCAGTGCTCGACGGTATTCAGAGAATCTTTGGAACCGAATGTGGATATCTTCCAAATTGCTGAACTCATCGAGATAAGCGCGTTACCACTTTCTCATTTCATTGACATATACGCTTTGGCAGAATTTCAGCCAAATAGCATTCACTACTCGATGGTATTCAGAGAAACTTTGCAACATATGGTCGATTTCTACAATTTGCTGAACTCATCGAAATAAGCACATTACCACTTTCTCATTTCATTGAGATACACACATTGGCAGAACATCAGCCAAGTGGCATTCAGTGCTCCAAGGTATTGAGACAAACTTTGGAACAGATTGTGGATTTCTTCCAACTTGCTCAACTCTTCGAGATAAGCACGTTTCCACTTTCTCATTTCATTGAGATACACACATTGAGAGAATATCAGCCTAGTGGCATTCAGTACCACAAGGTATCCCGCGAAACATTGGAACCGATTGTGGATTTCTTCCAAATTGCATATCTCATCGAGATAAGCATGTTACCACTTTCTCATTTCATTGAGATACACACTTTGGAAGAATATCAGCCAAATGGCATTCAGTGCTCCAAGGTATTCAGAGAAACTTTGGAACCGATTATGGATTTCTTCCAACTTGCTCAACTCACCGTGATAAGAAATTTACCACTTTCTCATTTCATTGACATGCACACATTGGCAGAATTTCAGCCAAATGGCATTCACGGCTCGATGGTATTCAGAGAAACTTTGTAAAATATTGTGGATTTCTTCCAACTCGCTGAACTCATCGAGATAAGCAATTTACCACTTTCTCATTTCATTGAGATACACAAATTGGCAGAATATCAGATAAATGTCATTCAGAGCTCGACGGTATTCACAGAATCTTTGGAACCGAATGTGGATATCTTCCAAATTGCTGAACTCATCGAGATAAGCACGTTACCACTTTCTCATTTCATTGACATATACGCTTTGGCAGAATTTCAGCCAAATAGCATTCACTGCTCGATGGTATTCAGAGAAACTTTGCAACATATGGTCGATTTCGTCCAATTTGCTGAACTCATCGAGATAAGCACATTACCACTTTCTCATTTCATTGAGATACACACATTGGCAGAATATCAGCCAAGTGGCATTCAGTGCTCCAAGGTATTGAGACAAACTTTGGAACAGATTGTGGATTTCTTCCAACTTGCTCAACTCTTCGAGATAAGCACGTTTCCACATTCTCATTTCATTGAGGTACAGACAATGAGAGAATATCAGCCTAGTGGCATTCAGTACCACAAGGTATCCCGCGAAACATTGGAACCGATTGTGGATTTCTTCCAAATTGCATATCTCATCGAGATAAGCACGTTACCACTTTCTCATTTCATTGAGATACATACTTTGGAAGAATATCAGCCAAATGGCATTCAGTGCTCCAAGGTATTCAGAGAAACTTTGGAACCGATTGTGGATTTCTTCCAACTTGCTCAACTCACCGTGATAAGAAATTTACCACTTTCTCATTTCATTGACATGCACACATTGGCAGAATTTCAGCCAAATGGCATTCACGGCTCGATGGTATTCAGAGAAACTTTGCAAAATAGTGTGGATTTCTTCCAACTCGCTGAACTCATCGAGATAAGCAATTTACCACTTTCTCATTTCATTGAGATACACACATTGGCAGAATATCCGATAAATGTCATTCAGTGCTCGACGGTATTCAGAGAATCTTTGGAACCGAATGTGGATATCTTCCAAATTGCTGAACTCATCGAGATAAGCACCTTACCACTTTCTCATTTCATTGAGATATACGCTTTGGCAGAATTTCAGCCAAATAGCATTCACTGCTCGATGGTATTCAGAGAAACTTTGCAACATATGGTCGATTTCGTCCAATTTGCTGAACTCATCGAGATAAGCACATTACCACTTTCTCATTTCATTGAGATACACACATTGGCAGAATATCAGCCAAGTGGCATTCAGTGCTCCAAGGTATTGAGACAAACTTTGGAACAGATTGTGGATTTCTTCCAACTTGCTCAACTCTTCGAGATAAGCTCGTTTCCACTTTCTCATTTCATTGAGATACACACATTGAGAGAATATCAGCCTAGTGGCATTCAGTACCACAAGGTATCCCGCGAAACATTGGAACCGATTGTGGATTTCTTCCAAATTGCATATCTCATCGAGATAAGCACGTTACCACTTTCTCATTTCATTGAGATACACACATTGGAAGAACATCAGCCAAACGGCATTCAGTGCTCCAAGGTATTCAGAGAAACTTTGGAACCGATTGTGGATTTCTTCCAACTTGCTCAACTCACCGTGATAAGAAATTTACCACTTTCTCATTTCAAAGACATGCACACATTGGCAGAATTTCAGCCAAATGGCATTCACGGCTCGATGGTATTCAGAGAAACTTTGCAAAATATTGTGGATTTCTTCCAACTCGCTGAACTCATCGAGATAAGCAATTTACCACTTTCTCATTTCATTGAGATACACACATTGGCAGAATATCAGATAAATGTCATTCAGTGCTCGACGGTATTCAGAGAATCTTTGGAACCGAATGTGGATATCTTCCAAATTGCTGAACTCATCGAGATAAGCACGTTACCACTTTCTCATTTCATTGAGATATACGCTTTGGCAGAATTTCAGCCAAATAGCATTCACTGCTCGATGGTATTCAGAGAAACTTTGCAACATATGGTCGATTTCGTCCAATTTGCTGAACTCATCGAGATAAGCACATTACCACTTTCTCATTTCATTGAGATACACACATTGGCAGAATATCAGCCAAGTGGCATTCAGTGCTCCAAGGTATTGAGACAAACTTTGGAACAGATTGTGGATTTCTTCCAACTTGCTCAACTCTTCGAGATAAGCACGTTTCCACTTTCTCATTTCATTGAGATACACACATTGAGAGAATATCAGCCTAGTGGCATTCAGTACCACAAGGTATCCCGCGAAACATTGGAACCGATTGTGGATTTCTTCCAAATTGCATATCTCATCGAGATAAGCATGTTACTACTTTCTCATTTCATTGAGATACACACATTGGAAGAATATCAGCCAAATGGCATTCAGTGCTCCAAGGTATTCAGAGAAACTTTGGAACCGATTGTGGATTTCTTCCAACTTGCTCAACACTTCGAGATAAGCACGTTTCCACTTTCTCATTTCATTGAGATACACACATTCAGAGAATATCAGCCTAGTGGCATTCAGTACCACAAGGTATCCCGCGAAACATTGGAACCGATTGTGGATTTCTTCCAAATTGCATATCTCATCGAGATAAGCACGTTACCACTTTCTCATTTCATTGAGATACACACATTGGAAGAATAATGCCAAATGGCATTCAGTGCTCCAAGGTATTCAGAGAAACTTTGGAACCGGTTGTGGATTTCTTCCAACTTGCTCAACTCACCGTGATAAGAAATTTACCACTTTCTCATTTCATTGACATGCACACATTGGCAGAATTTCAGCCAAATGGCATTCACGGCTCGATGGTATTCAGAGAAACTTTTCAAGATAATGTGGATTTCTTCCAACTCGCTGAACTCATCGAGATAAGCAATTTCCACTTTCTCATGTCATTGAGATACTCACATTGGCAGAATATCAGATAAATGTCATTCAGTGCTCGACGGTATTCAGAGAATCTTTGGAACCGAAAGTGGATATCTTCCAAATTGCTGAACTCATCGAGATAAGCACGTTACCACTTTCTCATTTCATTGAGATATACGCTTTGGCAGAATTTCAGCCAAATAGCATTCACTGCTCGATGGTATTCAGAGAAACTTTGCAACATATCGTCGCTTTCGTCCAATTTGCTGAACTCATCGAGATAAGCACATTACCACTTTCTCATTTCATTGAGATACACACATTGGCAGAATATCAGCCAAGTGGCATTCAGTGCTCCAAGGTATTGAGACAAACTTTGGAACAGATTGTGGATTTCTTCCAACTTGCTCAACTCTTCGAGATAAGCTCGTTTCCACTTTCTCATTTCATTGAGATACACACATTGAGAGAATATCAGCCTAGTGGCATTCAGTACCACAAGGTATCCCGCGAAACATTGGAACCGATTGTGGATTTCTTCCAAATTGCATATCTCATCGAGATAAGCACGTTACCACTTTCTCATTTCATTGAGATACACACATTGGAAGAACATCAGCCAAACGGCATTCAGTGCTCCAAGGTATTCAGAGAAACTTTGGAACCGATTGTGGATTTCTTCCAACTTGCTCAACTCACCGTGATAAGAAATTTACCACTTTCTCATTTCAAAGACATGCACACATTGGCAGAATTTCAGCCAAATGGCATTCACGGCTCGATGGTATTCAGAGAAACTTTGCAAAATATTGTGGATTTCTTCCAACTCGCTGAACTCATCGAGATAAGCAATTTACCACTTTCTCATTTCATTGAGATACACACATTGGCAGAATATCAGATAAATGTCATTCAGTGCTCGACGGTATTCAGAGAATCTTTGGAACCGAATGTGGATATCTTCCAAATTGCTGAACTCATCGAGATAAGCACGTTACCACTTTCTCATTTCATTGACATATACGCTTTGGCAGAATTTCAGCCAAATAGCATTCACTGCTCGATGGTATTCAGAGAAACTTTGCAACATATGGTCGATTTCGTCCAATTTGCTGAACTCATCGAGATAAGCACATTACCACTTTCTCATTTCATTGAGATACACACATTGGCAGAATATCAGCCCAGTGGCATTCAGTGCTCCAAGGTGTTGAGACAAACTTTGGAACAGATTGTGGATTTCTTCCAACTTGCTCAACTCTTCGAGATAAGCACGTTTCCACTTTCTCATTTCATTGAGATACACACATTGAGAGAATATCAGCCTAGTGGCATTCAGTACCACAAGGTATCCCGCGAAACATTGGAACCGATTGTGGATTTCTTCCAAATTGCATATCTCATCGAGATAAGCACGTTACCACTTTCTCATTTCATTCAGATACACACATTGGAAGAATATCAGCCAAATGGCATTCAGTGCTCCAAGGTACTCAGAGAAACTTTGGAACCGATTGTGGATTTCTTCCAACTTGCTCAACTCACCGTGATAAGAAATTTACCACTTTCTCATTTCATTGACATGCACACATTGGCAGAATTTCAGCCAAATGGCATTCACGGCTCGATGGTATTCAGAGAAACTTTGCAAAATAGTGTGGATTTCTTCCAACTCGCTGAACTCATCGAGATAAGCAATTTACCACTTTCTCATTTCATTGAGATACACACATTGGCAGAATATCAGATAAATGTCATTCAGTGCTCGACGGTATTCAGAGAATCTTTGGAACCGAATGTGGATATCTTCCAAATTGCTGAACTCATCGAGATAAGCACGTTACCACTTTCTCATTTCATTGACATATACGCTTTGGCAGAATTTCAGCCAAATAGCATTCACTGCTCGATGGTATTCAGAGAAACTTTGCAACATATGGTCGATTTCGTCCAATTTGCTGAACTCATCGAGATAAGCACATTACCACTTTCTCATTTCATTGAGATACACACATTGGCAGAACATCAGCCAAGTGGCATTCAGTGCTCCAAGGTATTGAGACAAACTATGGAACAGATTGTGGATTTCTTCCAACTTGCTCAACTCTTCGAGATAAGCACGTTTCCACTTTCTCATTTCATTGAGATACACACATTGAGAGAATATCAGCCTAGTGGCATTCAGTACCACAAGGTATCCCGCGAAACATTGGAACCGATTGTGGATTTCTTCCAAATTGCATATCTCATCGAGATAAGCATGTTACCACTTTCTCATTTCATTGAGATACACACATTGGAAGAATATCAGCCAAATGGCATTCAGTGCTCCAAGGTATTCAGAGAAACTTTGGAACCGATTATGGATTTCTTCCAACTTGCTCAACTCACCGTGATAAGAAATTTACCACTTTCTCATTTCATTGACATGCACACATTGGCAGAATTTCAGCCAAATGGCATTCACGGCTCGATGGTATTCAGAGAAACTTTGTAAAATATTGTGGATTTCTTCCAACTCGCTGAACTCATCGAGATAAGCAATTTACCACTTTCTCATTTCATTGAGATACACAAATTGGCCGAATATCAGATAAGTGTCATTCAGAGCTCGACGGCATTCAGAGAATCTTTGGAACCGAATGTGGATATCTTCCAAATTGCTGAACTCATCGAGATAAGCACGTTACCACTTTCTCATTTCATTGACATATACGCTTTGGCAGAATTTCAGCCAAATACCATTCACTGCTCGATGGTATTCAGAGAAACTTTGCAACATATGGTCGATTTCGTCCAATTTGCTGAACTCATCGAGATAATCACATTACCACTTTCTCATTTCATTGAGATACACACATTGGCAGAATATCAGCCAAGTGGCATTCAGTGCTCCAAGGTTTTGAGACAAACTTTGGAACAGATTGTCGATTTCTTCCAACTTGCTCAACTCTTCGAGATAAGCACGTTTCCACATTCTCATTTCATTGAGATACAGACAATGAGAGAATATCAGCCTAGTGGCATTCAGTACCACAAGGTATCCCGCGAAACATTGGAACCGATTGTGGATTTCTTCCAAATTGCATATCTCATCGAGATAAGCACGTTACCACTTTCTCATTTCATTGAGATACACACTTTGGAAGAATATCAGCCAAATGGCATTCAGTGCTCCAAGGTATTCAGAGAAACTTTGGAACCGATTGTGGATTTCTTCCAACTTGCTCAACTCACCGTGATAAGAAATTTACCACTTTCTCATTTCATTGACATGCACACATTGGCAGAATTTCAGCCAAATGGCATTCACGGCTCGATGGTATTCAGAGAAACTTTGCAAAATAGTGTGGATTTCTTCCAACTCGCTGAACTCATCGAGATAAGCAATTTACCACTTTCTCATTTCATTGAGATACAGACATTGGCAGAATATCCGATAAATGTCATTCAGTGCTCGACGGTATTCAGAGAATCTTTGGAACCGAATGTGGATATCTTCCAAATTGCTGAACTCATCGAGATAAGCACGTTACCACTTTCTCATTTCATTGACATATACGCTTTGGCTGAATTTCAGCCAAATAGCATTCGCTGCTCGATGGTATTCAGAGAAACTTTGCAACATATGGTCGATTTCGTCCAATTTGCTGAACTCATCGAGATAAGCACATTACCACTTTCTCATTTCATTGAGATACACACATTGGCAGAATATCAGCCCAGTGGCATTCAGTGCTCCAAGGTGTTGAGACAAACTTTGGAACAGATTGTGGATTTCTTCCAACTTGCTCAACTCTTCGAGATAAGCACGTTTCCACTTTCTCATTTCATTGAGATACACACATTGAGAGAATATCAGCCTAGTGGCATTCAGTACCACAAGGTACCCCGCGAAACATTGGAACCGATTGTGGATTTCTTCCAAATTGCATATCTCATCGAGATAAGCACGTTACCACTTTCTCATTTCATTGAGATACACACATTGGAAGAATATCAGCCAAATGGCATTCAGTGCTCCAAGGTATTCAGAGAAACTTTGGAACCAATTGTGGATTTCTTCCAACTTGCTCAACTCACCGTGATAAGAAATTTACCACTTTCTCATTTCATTGACAGGCACACATTGGCAGAATTTCAGCCAAATGGCATTCACGGCTCGATGGTATTCAGAGAAACTTTGCAAAATATTGTGGATTTCTTCCAACTCGCTGAACTCATCGAGATAAGCAATTTACCACTTTCTCATTTCATTGAGATACACACATTGGCAGAATATCAGATTAATGTCATTCAGTGCTCGACGGTATTCAGAGAATCTTTGGAACCGAATGTGGATATCTTCCAAATTGCTGAACTCATCGAGATAAGCACGTTACCACTTTCTCATTTCATTGAGATATACGCTTTGGCAGAATTTCAGCCAAATAACATTCACTGCTCGATGGTACTCAGAGAAACTTTGCAACATATGGTCGATTTCGTCCAATTTGCTGAACTCATCGAGATAAGCACATTACCACTTTCTCATTTCATTGAGATACACACATTGGCAGAATATCAGCCAAGTGGCATTCAGTGCTCCAAGGTATTGAGGCAAACTTTGGAACAGATTGTGGATTTCTTCCAACTTGCTCAACTCTTCGAGATAAGCTCGTTTCCACTTTCTCATTTCATTGAGATACACACATTGAGAGAATATCAGCCTAGTGGCATTCAGTACCACAAGGTATCCCGCGAAACATTGGAACCGATTGTGGATTTCTTCCAAATTGCATATCTCATCGAGATAAGCACGTTACCACTTTCTCATTTCATTGAGATACACACATTGGAAGAACATCAGCCAAACGGCATTCAGTGCTCCAAGGTATTCAGAGAAACTTTGGAACCGATTGTGGATTTCTTCCAACTTGCTCAACTCACCGTGATAAGAAATTTACCACTTTCTCATTTCAAAGACATGCACACATTGGCAGAATTTCAGCCAAATGGCATTCACGGCTCGATGGTATTCAGAGAAACTTTGCAAAATATTGTGGATTTCTTCCAACTCGCTGAACTCATCGAGATAAGCAATTTACCACTTTCTCATTTCATTGAGATACACACATTGGCAGAATATCAGATAAATGTCATTCAGTGCTCGACGGTATTCAGAGAATCTTTGGAACCGAATGTGGATATCTTCCAAATTGCTGAACTCATCGAGATAAGCACGTTACCACTTTCTCATTTCATTGAGATATACGCTTTGGCAGAATTTCAGCCAAATAGCATTCACTGCTCGATGGTATTCAGA
Source organism: Carcharhinus amblyrhynchos (assembly GCF_965287045.1). Lineage (NCBI taxonomy): Eukaryota > Metazoa > Chordata > Chondrichthyes > Carcharhiniformes > Carcharhinidae > Carcharhinus > Carcharhinus amblyrhynchos. The sequence continues at coordinate 545,617 of NC_137341.1, read as the reverse complement.
GAAACTTTGCAACATATGGTCGATTTCGTCCAATTTGCTGAACTCATCGAGATAAGCACATTACCACTTTCTCATTTCATTGAGATACACACATTGGCAGAATATCAGCCAAGTGGCATTCAGTGCTCCAAGGTATTGAGACAAACTTTGGAACAGATTGTGGATTTCTTCCAACTTGCTCAACTCTTCGAGATAAGCACGTTTCCAAATTCTCATTTCATTGAGATACAGACAATGAGAGAATATCAGCCTAGTGGCATTCAGTACCACAAGGTATCCCGCGAAACATTGGAACCGATTGTGGATTTCTTCCAAATTGCATATCTCATCGAGATAAGCACGTTACCACTTTCTCATTTCATTGAGATACACACATTGGAAGAATATCAGCCAAATGGCATTCAGTGCTCCAAGGTATTCAGAGAAACTTTGGAACCGATTGTGGATTTCTTCCAACTTGCTCAACTCACCGTGATAAGAAATTTACCACTTTCTCATTTCATTGACATGCACACATTGGCAGAATTTCAGCCAAATGGCATTCACGGCTCGATGGTATTCAGAGAAACTTTGCAAGATATTGTGGATTTCTTCCAACTCGCTGAACTCATCGAGATAAGCAATTTACCACTTTCTCATTTCATTGAGATACTCACATTGTCAGAATATCAGATAAATGTCATTCAGTGCTCGACGGTATTCAGAGAATCTTTGGAACCGAATGTTGATATCTTCCAAATTGCTGAACTCATCGAGATAAGCGCGTTACCACTTTCTCATTTCATTGAGATATACGCTTTGGCAGAATTTCAGCCAAATAGCATTCACTGCTCGATGGTATTCAGAGAAACTTTGCAACATATGGTCGATTTCGTCCAATTTGCTGAACTCATCGAGATAAGCACATTACCACTTTCTCATTTCATTGAGATACACACATTGGCAGAATATCAGCCAAGTGGCATTCAGTGCTCCAAGGTATTGAGACAAACTTAAGAACAGATTGTGGATTTCTTCCAACTTGCTCAACTCTTCGAGATAAGCACGTTTCCACTTTCTCATTTCATTGAGATACACACATTGAGAGAATATCAGCCTAGTGGCATTCAGTACCACAAGTTATCCCGCGAAACATTGGAACCGATTGTGGATTTCTTCCAAATTGCATATCTCATCGAGATAAGCATGTTACTACTTTCTCATTTCATTGAGATACACACATTGGAAGAATATCAGCCAAATGGCATTCAGTGCTCCAAGGTATTCAGAGAAACTTTGGAACCGATTGTGGATTTCTTCCAACTTGCTCAACACTTCGAGATAAGCACGTTTCCACTTTCTCATTTCATTGAGATACACACATTGAGAGAATATCAGCCTAGTGCCATTCAGTACCACAAGGTATCCCGCGAAACATTGGAACCGATTGTGGATTTCTTCCAAATTGCATATCTCATCGAGATAAGCACGTTACCACTTTCTCATTTCATTGAGATACACACATTGGAAGAATAATGCCAAATGGCATTCAGTGCTCCAAGGTATTCAGAGAAACTTTGGAACCGATTGTGGATTTCTTCCAACTTGCTCAACTCACCGTGATAAGAAATTTACCACTTTCTCATTTCATTGACATGCACACATTGGCAGAATTTCAGCCAAATGGCATTCACGGCTCGATGGTATTCAGAGAAACTTTGCAAGATAATGTGGATTTCTTCCAACTCGCTGAACTCATCGAGATAAGCAATTTCCACTTTCTCATGTCATTGAGATACTCACATTGGCAGAATATCAGATAAATGTCATTCAGTGCTCGACGGTATTCAGAGAATCTTTGGAACCGAAAGTGGATATCTTCCAAATTGCTGAACTCATCGAGATAAGCACGTTACCACTTTCTCATTTCATTGAGATATACGCTTTGGCAGAATTTCAGCCAAATAGCATTCACTGCTCGATGGTATTCAGAGAAACTTTGCAACATATGGTCGCTTTCGTCCAATTTGCTGAACTCATCGAGATAACCACATTACCACTTTCTCATTTCATTGAGATACACACATTGGCAGAATATCAGCCAAGTGGCATTCAGTGCTCCAAGGTATTGAGACAAATTTTGGAACAGATTGTGGATTTCTTCCAACTTGCTCAACTCTTCGAGATAAGCTCGTTTCCACTTTCTCATTTCATTGAGATACACACATTGAGAGAATATCAGCCTAGTGGCATTCAGTACCACAAGGTATCCCGCGAAACATTGGAACCGATTGTGGATTTCTTCCAAATTGCATATCTCATCGAGATAAGCACGTTACCACTTTCTCATTTCATTGAGATACACACATTGGAAGAACATCAGCCAAACGGCATTCAGTGCTCCAAGGTATTCAGAGAAACTTTGGAACCGATTGTGGATTTCTTCCAACTTGCTCAACTCACCGTGATAAGAAATTTACCACTTTCTCATTTCAAAGACATGCACACATTGGCAGAATTTCAGCCAAATGGCATTCACGGCTCGATGGTATTCAGAGAAACTTTGCAAAATATTGTGGATTTCTTCCAACTCGCTGAACTCATCGAGATAAGCAATTTACCACTTTCTCATTTCATTGAGATACACACATTGGCAGAATATCAGATAAATGTCATTCAGTGCTCGACGGTATTCAGAGAATCTTTGGATCCGAATGTGGATATCTTCCAAATTGCTGAACTCATCGAGATAAGCACGTTACCACTTTCTCATTTCATTGACATATACGCTTTGGCAGAATTTCAGCCAAATAGCATTCACTGCTCGATGGTATTCAGAGAAACTTTGCAACATATGGTCGATTTCGTCCAATTTGCTGAACTCATCGAGATAAGCACATTACCACTTTCTCATTTCATTGAGATACACACATTGGCAGAATATCAGCCCAGTGGCATTCAGTGCTCCAAGGTGTTGAGACAAACTTTGGAACAGATTGTGGATTTCTTCCAACTTGCTCAACTCTTCGAGATAAGCACGTTTCCACTTTCTCATTTCATTGAGATACACACATTGAGAGAATATCAGCCTAGTGGCATTCAGTACCACAAGGTATCCCGCGAAACATTGGAACCGATTGTGGATTTCTTCCAAATTGCATATCTCATCGAGATAAGCACGTTACCACTTTCTCATTTCATTCAGATACACACATTGGAAGAATATCAGCCAAATGGCATTCAGTGCTCCAAGGTACTCAGAGAAACTTTGGAACCGATTGTGGATTTCTTCCAACTTGCTCAACTCACCGTGATAAGAAATTTACCACTTTCTCATTTCATTGACATGCACACATTGGCAGAATTTCAGCCAAATGGCATTCACGGCTCGATGGTATTCAGAGAAACTTTGCAAAATATTGTGGATTTCTTCCAACTCGCTGAACTCATCGAGATAAGCAATTTACCACTTTCTCATTTCATTGAGATACACACATTGGCAGAATATCAGATAAATGTCATTCAGTGCTCGACGGTATTCAGAGAATCTTTGGAACCGAATGTGGATATCTTCCAAATTGCTGAACTCATCGAGATAAGCACGTTACCACTTTCTCATTTCATTGACATATACGCTTTGGCAGAATTTCAGCCAAATAGCATTCACTGCTCGATGGTACTCAGAGAAACTTTGCAACATATGGTCGATTTCGTCCAATTTGCTGAACTCATCGAGATAAGCACATTACCACTTTCTCATTTCATTGAGATACACACATTGGCAGAACATCAGCCAAGTGGCATTCAGTGCTCCAAGGTATTGAGACAAACTATGGAACAGATTGTGGATTTCTTCCAACTTGCTCAACTCTTCGAGATAAGCACGTTTCCACTTTCTCATTTCATTGAGATACACACATTGAGAGAATATCAGCCTAGTGGCATTCAGTACCACAAGGTATCCCGCGAAACATTGGAACCGATTGTGGATTTCTTCCAAATTGCATATCTCATCGAGATAAGCATGTTACCACTTTCTCATTTCATTGAGATACACACATTGGAAGAATATCAGCCAAATGGCATTCAGTGCTCCAAGGTATTCAGAGAAACTTTGGAACCGATTATGGATTTCTTCCAACTTGCTCAACTCACCGTGATAAGAAATTTACCACTTTCTCATTTCATTGACATGCACACATTGGCAGAATTTCAGCCAAATGGCATTCACGGCTCGATGGTATTCAGAGAAACTTTGTAAAATATTGTGGATTTCTTCCAACTCGCTGAACTCATCGAGATAAGCAATTTACCACTTTCTCATTTCATTGAGATACACAAATTGGCAGAATATCAGATAAATGTCATTCAGAGCTCGACGGTATTCAGAGAATCTTTGGAACCGAATGTGGATATCTTCCAAATTGCTGAACTCATCGAGATAAGCACGTTACCACTTTCTCATTTCATTGACATATACGCTTTGGCAGAATTTCAGCCAAATAGCATTCACTGCTCGATGGTATTCAGAGAAACTTTGCAACATATGGTCGATTTCGTCCAATTTGCTGAACTCATCGAGATAATCACATTACCACTTTCTCATTTCATTGAGATACACACATTGGCAGAATATCAGCCAAGTGGCATTCAGTGCTCCAAGGTATTGAGACAAACTTTGGAACAGATTGTGGATTTCTTCCAACTTGCTCAACTCTTCGAGATAAGCACGTTTCCACATTCTCATTTCATTGAGATACAGACAATGAGAGAATATCAGCCTAGTGGCATTCAGTACCACAAGGTATCCCGCGAAACATTGGAACCGATTGTGGATTTCTTCCAAATTGCATATCTCATCGAGATAAGCACGTTACCACTTTCTCATTTCATTGAGATACACACTTTGGAAGAATATCAGCCAAATGGCATTCAGTGCTCCAAGGTATTCAGAGAAACTTTGGAACCGATTGTGGATTTCTTCCAACTTGCTCAACTCACCGTGATAAGAAATTTACCACTTTCTCATTTCATTGACATGCACACATTGGCAGAATTTCAGCCAAATGGCATTCACGGCTCGATGGTATTCAGAGAAACTTTGCAAAATAGTGTGGATTTCTTCCAACTCGCTGAACTCATCGAGATAAGCAATTTACCACTTTCTCATTTCATTGAGATACACACATTGGCAGAATATCCGATAAATGTCATTCAGTGCTCGACGGTATTCAGAGAATCTTTGGAACCGAATGTGGATATCTTCCAAATTGCTGAACTCATCGAGATAAGCACGTTACCACTTTCTCATTTCATTGAGATATACGCTTTGGCAGAATTTCAGCCAAATAGCATTCACTGCTCGATGGTACTCAGAGAAACTTTGCAACACATGGTCGATTTCGTCCAATTTGCTGAACTCATCGAGATAAGCACATTACCACTTTCTCACTTCATTGAGATACACACATTGGCAGAATATCAGCCAAGTGGCATTCAGTGGTCCAAGGTATTGAGACAGACTTTGGAACAGATTGTGGATTTCTTCCAACTTGCTCAACTCTTCGAGATAAGCAATTTTCCACTTTCTCATTTCATTGAGATACACACTTTGAGAGAATATCAGCCTAGTGCCATTCAGTACCACAAGGTATCCCGCGAAACATTGGAACCGATTGTGGATTTCTTCCAAATTGCATATCTCATCGAGATAAGCACGTTACCACTTTCTCATTTCATTGAGATACACACATTGGAAGAATATCAGCCAAATGGCATTCAGTGCTCCAAGGTATTCAGAGAAACTTTGGAACCGATTGTGGATTTCTTCCAACTTGCTCAACTCACCGTGATAAGAAATTTACCACTTTCTCATTTCATTGACATGCACACATTGGCAGAGTTTCAGCCAAATGGCATTCACGGCTCGATGGTATTCAGAGAAACTTTGCAAAATAGTGTGGATTTCTTCCAACTCGCTGAACTCATCGAGATAAGCAATTTACCACTTTCTCATTTCATTGAGATACACACATTGGCAGAATATCAGATAAATGTCATTCAGTGCTCGACGGTATTCAGAGAATCTTTGGAACCGAATGTGGATATCTTCCAAATTGCTGAACTCATCGAGATAAGCACGTTACCACTTTCTCATTTCATTGACATATACGCTTTGGCAGAATTTCAGCCAAATAGCATTCACTGCTCGATGGTATTCAGAGAAACTTTGCAACACATGGTCGATTTCGTCCAATTTGCTGAACTCATCGAGATAAGCACATTACCACTTTCTCATTTCATTGAGATACACACATTGGCAGAATATCAGCCCAGTGGCATTCAGTGCTCCAAGGTGTTGAGACAAACTTTGGAACAGATTGTGGATTTCTTCCAACTTGCTCAACTCTTCGAGATAAGCACGTTTCCACTTTCTCATTTCATTGAGATACACACATTGAGAGAATATCAGCCTAGTGGCATTCAGTACCACAAGGTATCCCGCGAAACATTGGAACCGATTGTGGATTTCTTCCAAATTGCATATCTCATCGAGATAAGCACGTTACCACTTTCTCATTTCATTCAGATACACACATTGGAAGAATATCAGCCAAATGGCATTCAGTGCTCCAAGGTACTCAGAGAAACTTTGGAACCGATTGTGGATTTCTTCCAACTTGCTCAACTCACCGTGATAAGAAATTTACCACTTTCTCATTTCATTGACATGCACACATTGGCAGAATTTCAGCCAAATGGCATTCACGGCTCGATGGTATTCAGAGAAACTTTGCAAAATATTGTGGATTTCTTCCAACTCGCTGAACTCATCGAGATAAGCAATTTACCACTTTCTCATTTCATTGAGATACACACATTGGCAGAATATCAGATAAATGTCATTCAGTGCTCGACGGTATTCAGAGAATCTTTGGAACCGAATGTGGATATCTTCCAAATTGCTGAACTCATCGAGATAAGCACGTTACCACTTTCTCATTTCATTGACATATACGCTTTGGCAGAATTTCAGCCAAATAGCATTCACTGCTCGATGGTACTCAGAGAAACTTTGCAACATATGGTCGATTTCGTCCAATTTGCTGAACTCATCGAGATAAGCACATTACCACTTTCTCATTTCATTGAGATACACACATTGGCAGAACATCAGCCAAGTGGCATTCAGTGCTCCAAGGTATTGAGACAAACTATGGAACAGATTGTGGATTTCTTCCAACTTGCTCAACTCTTCGAGATAAGCACGTTTCCACTTTCTCATTTCATTGAGATACACACATTGAGAGAATATCAGCCTAGTGGCATTCAGTACCACAAGGTATCCCGCGAAACATTGGAACCGATTGTGGATTTCTTCCAAATTGCATATCTCATCGAGATAAGCATGTTACCACTTTCTCATTTCATTGAGATACACACATTGGAAGAATATCAGCCAAATGGCATTCAGTGCTCCAAGGTATTCAGAGAAACTTTGGAACCGATTATGGATTTCTTCCAACTTGCTCAACTCACCGTGATAAGAAATTTACCACTTTCTCATTTCATTGACATGCACACATTGGCAGAATTTCAGCCAAATGGCATTCACGGCTCGATGGTATTCAGAGAAACTTTGTAAAATATTGTGGATTTCTTCCAACTCGCTGAACTCATCGAGATAAGCAATTTACCACTTTCTCATTTCATTGAGATACACAAATTGGCAGAATATCAGATAAATGTCATTCAGAGCTCGACGGTATTCAGAGAATCTTTGGAACCGAATGTGGATATCTTCCAAATTGCTGAACTCATCGAGATAAGCACGTTACCACTTTCTCATTTCATTGACATATACGCTTTGGCAGAATTTCAGCCAAATAGCATTCACTGCTCGATGGTATTCAGAGAAACTTTGCAACATATGGTCGATTTCGTCCAATTTGCTGAACTCATCGAGATAATCACATTACCACTTTCTCATTTCATTGAGATACACACATTGGCAGAATATCAGCCAAGTGGCATTCAGTGCTCCAAGGTATTGAGACAAACTTTGGAACAGATTGTGGATTTCTTCCAACTTGCTCAACTCTTCGAGATAAGCACGTTTCCACATTCTCATTTCATTGAGATACAGACAATGAGAGAATATCAGCCTAGTGGCATTCAGTACCACAAGGTATCCCGCGAAACATTGGAACCGATTGTGGATTTCTTCCAAATTGCATATCTCATCGAGATAAGCACGTTACCACTTTCTCATTTCATTGAGATACACACTTTGGAAGAATATCAGCCAAATGGCATTCAGTGCTCCAAGGTATTCAGAGAAACTTTGGAACCGATTGTGGATTTCTTCCAACTTGCTCAACTCACCGTGATAAGAAATTTACCACTTTCTCATTTCATTGACATGCACACATTGGCAGAATTTCAGCCAAATGGCATTCACGGCTCGATGGTATTCAGAGAAACTTTGCAAAATAGTGTGGATTTCTTCCAACTCGCTGAACTCATCGAGATAAGCAATTTACCACTTTCTCATTTCATTGAGATACACACATTGGCAGAATATCCGATAAATGTCATTCAGTGCTCGACGGTATTCAGAGAATCTTTGGAACCGAATGTGGATATCTTCCAAATTGCTGAACTCATCGAGATAAGCACGTTACCACTTTCTCATTTCATTGAGATATACGCTTTGGCAGAATTTCAGCCAAATAGCATTCACTGCTCGATGGTACTCAGAGAAACTTTGCAACACATGGTCGATTTCGTCCAATTTGCTGAACTCATCGAGATAAGCACATTACCACTTTCTCACTTCATTGAGATACACACATTGGCAGAATATCAGCCAAGTGGCATTCAGTGGTCCAAGGTATTGAGACAGACTTTGGAACAGATTGTGGATTTCTTCCAACTTGCTCAACTCTTCGAGATAAGCAATTTTCCACTTTCTCATTTCATTGAGATACACACTTTGAGAGAATATCAGCCTAGTGCCATTCAGTACCACAAGGTATCCCGCGAAACATTGGAACCGATTGTGGATTTCTTCCAAATTGCATATCTCATCGAGATAAGCACGTTACCACTTTCTCATTTCATTGAGATACACACATTGGAAGAATATCAGCCAAATGGCATTCAGTGCTCCAAGGTATTCAGAGAAACTTTGGAACCGATTGTGGATTTCTTCCAACTTGCTCAACTCACCGTGATAAGAAATTTACCACTTTCTCATTTCATTGACATGCACACATTGGCAGAGTTTCAGCCAAATGGCATTCACGGCTCGATGGTATTCAGAGAAACTTTGCAAAATAGTGTGGATTTCTTCCAACTCGCTGAACTCATCGAGATAAGCAATTTACCACTTTCTCATTTCATTGAGATACACACATTGGCAGAATATCAGATAAATGTCATTCAGTGCTCGACGGTATTCAGAGAATCTTTGGAACCGAATGTGGATATCTTCCAAATTGCTGAACTCATCGAGATAAGCACGTTACCACTTTCTCATTTCATTGACATATACGCTTTGGCAGAATTTCAGCCAAATAGCATTCACTGCTCGATGGTATTCAGAGAAACTTTGCAACACATGGTCGATTTCGTCCAATTTGCTGAACTCATCGAGATAAGCACATTACCACTTTCTCATTTCATTGAGATACACACATTGGCAGAATATCAGCCAAGTGGCATTCAGTGCTCCAAGGTATTGAGACAAACTTTGGAACAGATTGTGGATTTCTTTCAACTTGCTCAACACTTCGAGATAAGCACGTTTCCACTTTCTCATTTCATTGAGATACACACATTGAGAGAATATCAGCCTAGTGGCATTCAGTACCACAAGGTATCCCGCGAAACATTGGAACCGATTGTGGATTTCTTCCAAATTGCATATCTCATCGAGATAAGCACGTTACCACTTTCTCATTTCATTGAGATACACACATTGGAAGAATATCAGCCAAATGGCATTCAGTGCTCCAAGGTACTCAGAGAAACTTTGGAACCGATTGTGGATTTCTTCCAACTTGCTCAACTCACCGTGATAAGAAATTTACCACTTTCTCATTTCATTGACATGCACACATTGGCAGAATTTCAGCCAAATGGCATTCACGGCTCGATGGTATTCAGAGAAACTTTGCAAAATATTGTGGATTTCTTCCAACTCGCTGAACTCATCGAGATAAGCAATTTACCACTTTCTCATTTCATTGAGATACACACATTGGCAGAATATCAGATAAATGTCATTCAGTGCTCGACGGTATTCAGAGAATCTTTGGAACCGAATGTGGATATCTTCCAAATTGCTGAACTCATCGAGATAAGCACGTTACCACTTTCTCATTTCATTGACATATACGCTTTGGCAGAATTTCAGCCAAATAGCATTCACTGCTCGATGGTACTCAGAGAAACTTTGCAACATATGGTCGATTTCGTCCAATTTGCTGAACTCATCGAGATAAGCACATTACCACTTTCTCATTTCATTGAGATACACACATTGGCAGAATATCAGCCAAGTGGCATTCAGTGCTCCAAGGTATTGAGACAAACTATGGAACAGATTGTGGATTTCTTCCAACTTGCTCAACTCTTCGAGATAAGCACGTTTCCACTTTCTCATTTCATTGAGATACACACATTGAGAGAATATCAGCCTAGTGGCATTCAGTACCACAAGGTATCCCGCGAAACATTGGAACCGATTGTGGATTTCTTCCAAATTGCATATCTCATCGAGATAAGCATGTTACCACTTTCTCATTTCATTGAGATACACACATTGGAAGAATATCAGCCAAATGGCATTCAGTGCTCCAAGGTATTCAGAGAAACTTTGGAAGCGATTATGGATTTCTTCCAACTTGCTCAACTCACCGTGATAAGAAATTTACCACTTTCTCATTTCATTGACATGCACACATTGGCAGAATTTCAGCCAAATGGCATTCACGGCTCGATGGTATTCAGAGAATCTTTGTAAAATATTGTGGATTTCTTCCAACTCGCTGAACTCATCGAGATAAGCAATTTACCACTTTCTCATTTCATTGAGATACACAAATTGGCAGAATATCAGATAAATGTCATTCAGAGCTCGACGGTATTCAGAGAATCTTTGGAACCGAATGTGGATATCTTCCAAATTGCTGAACTCATCGAGATAAGCACGTTACCACTTTCTCATTTTATTGACATATACGCTTTGGCAGAATTTCAGCCAAATAGCATTCACTGCTCGATGGTATTCAGAGAAACTTTGCAACATATGGTCGATTTCGTCCAATTTGCTGAACTCATCGAGATAATCACATTACCACTTTCTCATTTCATTGAGATACACACATTGGCAGAATATCAGCCAAGTGGCATTCAGTGCTCCAAGGTATTGAGACAAACTTTGGAACAGATTGTGGATTTCTTCCAACTTGCTCAACTCTTCGAGATAAGCACGTTTCCACATTCTCATTTCATTGAGATACAGACAATGAGAGAATATCAGCCTAGTGGCATTCAGTACCACAAGGTATCCCGCGAAACATTGGAACCGATTGTGGATTTCTTCCAAATTGCATATCTCATCGAGATAAGCACGTTACCACTTTCTCATTTCGTTGAGATACACACTTTGGAAGAATATCAGCCAAATGGCATTCAGTGCTCCAAGGTATTCAGAGAAACTTTGGAACCGATTGTGGATTTCTTCCAACTTGCTCAACTCACCGTGATAAGAAATTTACCACTTTCTCATTTCATTGACATGCACACATTGGCAGAATTTCAGCCAAATGGCATTCACGGCTCGATGGTATTCAGAGAAACTTTGCAAAATAGTGTGGATTTCTTCCAACTCGCTGAACTCATCGAGATAAGCAATTTACCACTTTCTCATTTCATTGAGATACACACATTGGCAGAATATCCGATAAATGTCATTCAGTGCTCGACGGTATTCAGAGAATCTTTGGAACCGAATGTGGATATCTTCCAAATTGCTGAACTCATCGAGATAAGCACGTTACCACTTTCTCATTACTTGAGATATACGCTTTGGCAGAATTTCAGCCAAATAGCATTCACTGCTCGATGGTACTCAGAGAAACTTTGCAACATATGGTCGATTTCGTCCAATTTGCTGAACTCATCGAGATAAGCACATTACCACTTTCTCATTTCATTGAGATACACACATTGGCAGAATATCAGCCAAGTGGCATTCAGTGGTCCAAGGTATTGAGACAAACTTTGGCACAGATTGTGGATTTCTTCCAACTTGCTCAACTCTTCGAGATAAGCAATTTTCCACTTTCGCATTTCATTGAGATACACACATTGAGAGAATATCAGCCTAGTGGCATTCAGTACCACAAGGTATCCCGCGAAACATTGGAACCGATTGTGGATTTCTTCCAAATTGCATATCTCATCGAGATAAGCACGTTACCACTTTCTCATTTCATTGAGATACACACATTGGAAGAATATCAGCCAAATGGCATTCAGTGCTCCAAGGTATTCAGAGAAACTTTGGAACCGATTGTGGATTTCTTCCAACTTGCTCAACTCACCGTGATAAGAAATTTACCACTTTCTCATTTCATTGACATGCACACATTGGCAGAGTTTCAGCCAAATGGCATTCACGGCTCGATGGTATTCAGAGAAACTTTGCAAAATAGTGTGGATTTCTTCCAACTCGCTGAACTCATCGAGATAAGCAATTTACCACTTTCTCATTTCATTGAGATACACACATTGGCAGAATATCAGATAAATGTCATTCAGTGCTCGACGGTATTCAGAGAATCTTTGGAACCGAATGTGGATATCTTCCAAATTGCTGAACTCATCGAGATAAGCACGTTACCACTTTCTCATTTCATTGACATATACGCTTTGGCAGAATTTCAGCCAAATAGCATTCACTGCTCGATGGTATTCAGAGAAACTTTGCAACACATGGTCGATTTCGTCCAATTTGCTGAACTCATCGACATAAGCACATTACCACTTTCTCATTTCATTGAGATACACACATTGGCAGAATATCAGCCAAGTGGCATTCAGTGCTCCAAGGTATTGAGACAAACTTTGGAACAGATTGTGGATTTCTTCCAACTTGCTCAACTCTTCGAGATAAGCTCGTTTCCACTTTCTCATTTCATTGAGATACACACATTGAGAGAATATCAGCCTAGTGGCATTCAGTACCACAAGGTATCCCGCGAAACATTGGAACCGATTGTGGATTTCTTCCAAATTGCATATCTCATCGAGATAAGCACGTTACCACTTTCTCATTTCATTGAGATACACACATTGGAAGAACATCAGCCAAACGGCATTCAGTGCTCCAAGGTATTCAGAGAAACTTTGGAACCGATTGTGGATTTCTTCCAACTTGCTCAACTCACCGTGATAAGAAATTTACCACTTTCTCATTTCAAAGACATGCACACATTGGCAGAATTTCAGCCAAATGGCATTCACGGCTCGATGGTATTCAGAGAAACTTTGCAAAATATTGTGGATTTCTTCCAACTCGCTGAACTCATCGAGATAAGCAATTTACCACTTTCTCATTTCATTGAGATACACACATTGGCAGAATATCAGATAAATGTCATTCAGTGCTCGACGGTATTCAGAGAATCTTTGGAACCGAATGTGGATATCTTCCAAATTGCTGAACTCATCGAGATAAGCACGTTACCACTTTCTCATTTCATTGACATATACGCTTTGGCAGAATTTCAGCCAAATAGCATTCACTGCTCGATGGTATTCAGAGAAACTTTGCAACATATGGTCGATTTCGTCCAATTTGCTGAACTCATCGAGATAAGCACATTACCACTTTCTCATTTCATTGAGATACACACATTGGCAGAATATCAGCCAAGTGGCATTCAGTGGTTCAAGGTATTGAGACAAACTTTGGAACAGATTGTGGATTTCTTCCAACTTGCTCAACTCTTCGAGATAAGCTCGTTTCCACTTTCTCATTTCATTGAGATACACACATTGAGAGAATATCAGCCTAGTGGCATTCAGTACCACAAGGTATCCCGCGAAACATTGGAACCGATTGTGGATTTCTTCCAAATTGCATATCTCATCGAGATAAGCACGTTACCACTTTCTCATTTCATTGAGATACACACATTGGAAGAATATCAGCCAAATGGCATTCAGTGCTCCAAGGTATTCAGAGAAACTTTGGAACCGATTGTGGATTTCTTCCAACTTGCTCAACTCACCGTGATAAGAAATTTACCACTTTCTCATTTCAAAGACATGCACACATTGGCAGAATTTCAGCCAAATGGCATTCACGGCTCGATGGTATTCAGAGAAACTTTGCAAGATATTGTGGATTTCTTCCAACTCGCTGAACTCATCGAGATAAGCAATTTACCACTTTCTCATTTCATTGAGATACTCACATTGTCAGAATATCAGATAAATGTCATTCAGTGCTCGACGGTATTCAGAGAATCTTTGGAACCGAATGTTGATATCTTCCAAATTGCTGAACTCATCGAGATAAGCGCGTTACCACTTTCTCATTTCATTGAGATATACGCTTTGGCAGAATTTCAGCCAAATAGCATTCACTGCTCGATGGTATTCAGAGAAACTTTGCAACATATGGTCGATTTCGTCCAATTTGCTGAACTCATCGAGATAAGCACATTACCACTTTCTCATTTCATTGAGATACACACATTGGCAGAATATCAGCCAAGTGGCATTCAGTGCTCCAAGGTATTGAGACAAACTTTGGAACAGATTGTGGATTTCTTCCAACTTGCTCAACTCTTCGAGATAAGCACGTTTCCACTTTCTCATTTCATTGAGATACACACATTGAGAGAATATCAGCCTAGTGGCATTCAGTACCACAAGGTATCCCGCGAAACATTGGAACCGATTGTGGATTTCTTCCAAATTGCATATCTCATCGAGATAAGCATGTTACTACTTTCTCATTTCATTGAGATACACACATTGGAAGAATATCAGCCAAATGGCATTCAGTGCTCCAAGGTATTCAGAGAAACTTTGGAACCGATTGTGGATTTCTTCCAACTTGCTCAACACTTCGAGATAAGCACGTTTCCACTTTCTCATTTCATTGAGATACACACATTCAGAGAATATCAGCCTAGTGGCATTCAGTACCACAAGGTATCCCGCGAAACATTGGAACCGATTGTGGATTTCTTCCAAATTGCATATCTCATCGAGATAAGCACGTTACCACTTTCTCATTTCATTGAGATACACACATTGGAAGAATAATGCCAAATGGCATTCAGTGCTCCAAGGTATTCAGAGAAACTTTGGAACCGATTGTGGATTTCTTCCAACTTGCTCAACTCACCGTGATAAGAAATTTACCACTTTCTCATTTCATTGACATGCACACATTGGCAGAATTTCAGCCAAATGGCATTCACGGCTCGATGGTATTCAGAGAAACTTTGCAAGATAATGTGGATTTCTTCCAACTCGCTGAACTCATCGAGATAAGCAATTTCCACTTTCTCATGTCATTGAGATACTCACATTGGCAGAATATCAGATAAATGTCATTCAGTGCTCGACGGTATTCAGAGAATCTTTGGAACCGAAAGTGGATATCTTCCAAATTGCTGAACTCATCGAGATAAGCACGTTACCACTTTCTCATTTCATTGAGATATACGCTTTGGCAGAATTTCAGCCAAATAGCATTCACTGCTCGATGGTATTCAGAGAAACTTTGCAACATATGGTCGCTTTCGTCCAATTTGCTGAACTCATCGAGATAAGCACATTACCACTTTCTCATTTCATTGAGATACACACATTGGCAGAATATCAGCCAAGTGGCATTCAGTGCTCCAAGGTATTGAGACAAACTTTGGAACAGATTGTGGATTTCTTCCAACTTGCTCAACTCTTCGAGATAAGCTCGTTTCCACTTTCTCATTTCATTGAGATACACACATTGAGAGAATATCAGCCTAGTGGCATTCAGTACCACAAGGTATCCCGCGAAACATGGAACCGATTGTGGATTTCTTCCAAATTGCATATCTCATCGAGATAAGCACGTTACCACTTTCTCATTTCATTGAGATACACACATTGGAAGAACATCAGCCAAACGGCATTTAGTGCTCCAAGGTATTCAGAGAAACTTTGGAACCGATTGTGGATTTCTTCCAACTTGCTCAACTCACCGTGATAAGAAATTTACCACTTTCTCATTTCAAAGACATGCACACATTGGCAGAATTTCAGCCAAATGGCATTCACGGCTCGATGGTATTCAGAGAAACTTTGCAAAATATTGTGGATTTCTTCCAACTCGCTGAACTCATCGAGATAAGCAATTTACCACTTTCTCATTTCATTGAGATACACACATTGGCAGAATATCAGATAAATGTCATTCAGTGCTCGACGGTATTCAGAGAATCTTTGGAACCGAATGTGGATATCTTCCAAATTGCTGAACTCATCGAGATAAGCACGTTACCACTTTCTCATTTCATTGACATATACGCTTTGGCAGAATTTCAGCCAAATAGCATTCACTGCTCGATGGTATTCAGAGAAACTTTGCAACATATGGTCGATTTCGTCCAATTTGCTGAACTCATCGAGATAAGCACATTACCACTTTCTCATTTCATTGAGATACACACATTGGCAGAATATCAGCCCAGTGGCATTCAGTGCTCCAAGGTGTTGAGACAAACTTTGGAACAGATTGTGGATTTCTTCCAACTTGCTCAACTCTTCGAGATAAGCACGTTTCCACTTTCTCATTTCATTGAGATACACACATTGAGAGAATATCAGCCTAGTGGCATTCAGTACCACAAGGTATCCCGCGAAACATTGGAACCGATTGTGGATTTCTTCCAAATTGCATATCTCATCGAGATAAGCACGTTACCACTTTCTCATTTCATTCAGATACACACATTGGAAGAATATCAGCCAAATGGCATTCAGTGCTCCAAGGTACTCAGAGAAACTTTGGAACCGATTGTGGATTTCTTCCAACTTGCTCAACTCACCGTGATAAGAAATTTACCACTTTCTCATTTCATTGACATGCACACATTGGCAGAATTTCAGCCAAATGGCATTCACGGCTCGATGGTATTCAGAGAAACTTTGCAAAATATTGTGGATTTCTTCCAACTCGCTGAACTCATCGAGATAAGCAATTTACCACTTTCTCATTTCATTGAGATACACACATTGGCAGAATATCAGATAAATGTCATTCAGTGCTCGACGGTATTCAGAGAATCTTTGGAACCGAATGTGGATATCTTCCAAATTGCTGAACTCATCGAGATAAGCACGTTACTACTTTCTCATTTCATTGACATATACGCTTTGGCAGAATTTCAGCCAAATAGCATTCACTGCTCGATGGTACTCAGAGAAACTTTGCAACATATGGTCGATTTCGTCCAATTTGCTGAACT
The DNA here is from genome assembly GCF_965287045.1 of Carcharhinus amblyrhynchos. NCBI lineage: Eukaryota > Metazoa > Chordata > Chondrichthyes > Carcharhiniformes > Carcharhinidae > Carcharhinus > Carcharhinus amblyrhynchos. The sequence continues at coordinate 528,095 of NC_137341.1, read as the reverse complement.
CATCGAGATAAGCACATTACCACTTTCTCATTTCATTGAGATACACACATTGGCAGAACATCAGCCAAGTGGCATTCAGTGCTCCAAGGTATTGAGACAAACTATGGAACAGATTGTGGATTTCTTCCAACTTGCTCAACTCTTCGAGATAAGCACGTTTCCACTTTCTCATTTCATTGAGATACACACATTGAGAGAATATCAGCCTAGTGGCATTCAGTACCACAAGGTATCCCGCGAAACATTGGAACCGATTGTGGATTTCTTCCAAATTGCATATCTCATCGAGATAAGCATGTTACCACTTTCTCATTTCATTGAGATACACACATTGGAAGAATATCAGCCAAATGGCATTCAGTGCTCCAAGGTATTCAGAGAAACTTTGGAACCGATTATGGATTTCTTCCAACTTGCTCAACTCACCGTGATAAGAAATTTACCACTTTCTCATTTCATTGACATGCACACATTGGCAGAATTTCAGCCAAATGGCATTCACGGCTCGATGGTATTCAGAGAAACTTTGTAAAATATTGTGGATTTCTTCCAACTCGCTGAACTCATCGAGATAAGCAATTTACGACTTTCTCATTTCATTGAGATACACAAATTGGCAGAATATCAGATAAATGTCATTCAGAGCTCGACGGTATTCAGAGAATCTTTGGAACCGAATGTGGATATCTTCCAAATTGCTGAACTCATCGAGATAAGCACGTTACCACTTTCTCATTTCATTGACATATACGCTTTGGCAGAATTTCAGCCAAATAGCATTCACTGCTCGATGGTATTCAGAGAAACTTTGCAACATATGGTCGATTTCGTCCAATTTGCTGAACTCATCGAGATAATCACATTACCACTTTCTCATTTCATTGAGATACACACATTGGCAGAATATCAGCCAAGTGGCATTCAGTGCTCCAAGGTATTGAGACAAACTTTGGAACAGATTGTGGATTTCTTCCAACTTGCTCAACTCTTCGAGATAAGCACGTTTCCACATTCTCATTTCATTGAGATACAGACAATGAGAGAATATCAGCCTAGTGGCATTCAGTACCACAAGGTATCCCGCGAAACATTGGAACCGATTGTGGATTTCTTCCAAATTGCATATCTCATCGAGATAAGCACGTTACCACTTTCTCATTTCATTGAGATACACACTTTGGAAGAATATCAGCCAAATGGCATTCAGTGCTCCAAGGTATTCAGAGAAACTTTGGAACCGATTGTGGATTTCTTCCAACTTGCTCAACTCACCGTGATAAGAAATTTACCACTTTCTCATTTCATTGACATGCACACATTGGCAGAATTTCAGCCAAATGGCATTCACGGCTCGATGGTATTCAGAGAAACTTGGCAAAATAGTGTGGATTTCTTCCAACTCGCTGAACTCATCGAGATAAGCAATTTACCACTTTCTCATTTCATTGAGATACACACATTGGCAGAATATCAGATAAATGTCATTCAGTGCTCGACGGTATTCAGAGAATCTTTGGAACCGAATGTGGATATCTTCCAAATTGCTGAACTCATCGAGATAAGCACGTTACCACTTTCTCATTTCATTGAGATATACGCTTTGGCAGAATTTCAGCCAAATAGCATTCACTGCTCGATGGTACTCAGAGAAACTTTGCAACATATGGTCGATTTCGTCCAATTTGCTGAACTCATCGAGATAAGCACATTACCACTTTCTCACTTCATTGAGATACACACATTGGCAGAATATCAGCCAAGTGGCATTCAGTGGTCCAAGGTATTGAGACAAACTTTGGAACAGATTGTGGATTTCTTCCAACTTGCTCAACTCTTCGAGATAAGCAATTTTCCACTTTCTCATTTCATTGAGATACACACATTGAGAGAATATCAGCCTAGTGGCATTCAGTACCACAAGGTATCCCGCGAAACATTGGAACCGATTGTGGATTTCTTCCAAATTGCATATCTCATCGAGATAAGCACGTTACCACTTTCTCATTTCATTGAGATACACACATTGGAAGAATATCAGCCAAATGGCATTCAGTGCTCCAAGGTATTCAGAGAAACTTTGGAACTGATTGTGGATTTCTTCCAACTTGCTCAACTCACCGTGATAAGAAATTTACCACTTTCTCATTTCATTGACATGCACACATTGGCAGAGTTTCAGCCAAATGGCATTCACGGCTCGATGGTATTCAGAGAAACTTTGCAAAATAGTGTGGATTTCTTCCAACTCGCTGAACTCATCGAGATAAGCAATTTACCACTTTCTCATTTCATTGAGATACACACATTGGCAGAATATCAGATAAATGTCATTCAGTGCTCGACGGTATTCAGAGAATCTTTGGAACCGAATGTGGATATCTTCCAAATTGCTGAACTCATCGAGATAAGCACGTTACCACTTTCTCATTTCATTGACATATACGCTTTGGCAGAATTTCAGCCAAATAGCATTCACTGCTCGATGGTATTCAGAGAAACTTTGCAACACATGGTCGATTTCGTCCAATTTGCTGAACTCATCGACATAAGCACATTACCACTTTCTCATTTCATTGAGATACACACATTGGCAGAATATCAACCAAGTGGCATTCAGAGCTCCAAGGTATTGAGACAAACTTTGGAACAGATTGTGGATTTCTTTCAACTTGCTCAACACTTCGAGATAAGCACGTTTCCACTTTCTCATTTCATTGAGATACACACATTGAGAGAATATCAGCCTAGTGGCATTCAGTACCACAAGGTATCCCGCGAAACATTGGAACCGATTGTGGATTTCTTCCAAATTGCATATCTCATCGAGATAAGCACGTTACCACTTTCTCATTTCATTCAGATACACACATTGGAAGAATATCAGCCAAATGGCATTCAGTGCTCCAAGGTACTCAGAGAAACTTTGGAACCGATTGTGGATTTCTTCCAACTTGCTCAACTCACCGTGATAAGAAATTTACCACTTTCTCATTTCATTGACATGCACACATTGGCAGAATTTCAGCCAAATGGCATTCACGGCTCGATGGTATTCAAAGAAACTTTGCAAAATATTGTGGATTTCTTCCAACTCGCTGAACTCATCGAGATAAGCAATTTACCACTTTCTCATTTCATTGAGATACACACATTGGCAGAATATCAGATAAATGTCATTCAGTGCTCGACGGTATTCAGAGAATCTTTGGAACCGAATGTGGATATCTTCCAAATTGCTGAACTCATCGAGATAAGCACGTTACCACTTTCTCATTTCATTGACATATACGCTTTGGCAGAATTTCAGCCAAATAGCATTCACTGCTCGATGGTACTCAGAGAAACTTTGCAACATATGGTCGATTTCGTCCAATTTGCTGAACTCATCGAGATAAGCACATTACCACTTTCTCATTTCATTGAGATACACACATTGGCAGAACATCAGCCAAGTGGCATTCAGTGCTCCAAGGTATTGAGACAAACTATGGAACAGATTGTGGATTTCTTCCAACTTGCTCAACTCTTCGAGATAAGCACGTTTCCACTTTCTCATTTCATTGAGATACACACATTGAGAGAATATCAGCCTAGTGGCATTCAGTACCACAAGGTATCCCGCGAAACATTGGAACCGATTGTGGATTTCTTCCAAATTGCATATCTCATCGAGATAAGCATGTTACCACTTTCTCATTTCATTGAGATACACACATTGGAAGAATATCAGCCAAATGGCATTCAGTGCTCCAAGGTATTCAGAGAAACTTTGGAAGCGATTATGGATTTCTTCCAACTTGCTCAACTCACCGTGATAAGAAATTTACCACTTTCTCATTTCATTGACATGCACACATTGGCAGAATTTCAGCCAAATGGCATTCACGGCTCGATGGTATTCAGAGAAACTTTGTAAAATATTGTGGATTTCTTCCAACTCGCTGAACTCATCGAGATAAGCAATTTACCACTTTCTCATTTCATTGAGATACACAAATTGGCAGAATATCAGATAAATGTCATTCAGAGCTCGACGGTATTCAGAGAATCTTTGGAACCGAATGTGGATATCTTCCAAATTGCTGAACTCATCGAGATAAGCACGTTACCACTTTCTCATTTCATTGACATATACGCTTTGGCAGAATTTCAGCCAAATAGCATTCACTGCTCGATGGTATTCAGAGAAACTTTGCAACATATGGTCGATTTCGTCCAATTTGCTGAACTCATCGAGATAAGCACATTACCACTTTCTCATTTCATTGAGATACACACATTGGCAGAATATCAGCCAAGTGGCATTCAGTGCTCCAAGGTATTGAGACAAACTTTGGAACAGATTGTGGATGTCTTCCAACTTGCTCAACTCTTCGAGATAAGCACGTTTCCACATTCTCATTTCATTGAGATACAGACAATGAGAGAATATCAGCCTAGTGGCATTCAGTACCACATGGTATCCCGCGAAACATTGGAACCGATTGTGGATTTCTTCCAAATTGCATATCTCATCGAGATAAGCACGTTACCACTTTCTCATTTCATTGAGATACACACTTTGGAAGAATATCAGCCAAATGGCATTCAGTGCTCCAAGGTATTCAGAGAAACTTTGGAACCGATTGTGGATTTCTTCCAACTTGCTCAACTCACCGTGATAAGAAATTTACCACTTTCTCATTTCATTGACATGCACACATTGGCAGAATTTCAGCCAAATGGCATTCACGGCTCGATGGTATTCAGAGAAACTTTGCAAAATAGTGTGGATTTCTTCCAACTCGCTGAACTCATCGAGATAAGCAATTTACCACTTTCTCATTTCATTGAGATACACACATTGGCAGAATATCCGATAAATGTCATTCAGTGCTCGACGGTATTCAGAGAATCTTTGGAACCGAATGTGGATATCTTCCAAATTGCTGAACTCATCGAGATAAGCACGTTACCACTTTCTCATTTCATTGAGATATACGCTTTGGCAGAATTTCAGCCAAATAGCATTCACTGCTCGATGGTACTCAGAGAAACTTTGCAACATATGGTCGATTTCGTCCAATTTGCTGAACTCATCGAGATAAGCACATTACCAATTTCTCATTTCATTGAGATACACACATTGGCAGAATATCAGCCAAGTGGCATTCAGTGGTCCAAGGTATTGAGACAAACTTTGGAACAGATTGTGGATTTCTTCCAACTTGCTCAACTCTTCGAGATAAGCAATTTTCCACTTTCGCATTTCATTGAGATACACACATTGAGAGAATATCAGCCTAGTGGCATTCAGTACCACAAGGTATCCCGCGAAACATTGGAACCGATTGTGGATTTCTTCCAAATTGCATATCTCATCGAGATAAGCACGTTACCACTTTCTCATTTCATTGAGATACACACATTGGAAGAATATCAGCCAAATGGCATTCAGTGCTCCAAGGTATTCAGAGAAACTTTGGAACCGATTGTGGATTGCTTCCAACTTGCTCAACTCACCGTGATAAGAAATTTACCACTTTCTCATTTCATTGACATGCACACATTGGCAGAGTTTCAGCCAAATGGCATTCACGGCTCGATGGTATTCAGAGAAACTATGCAAAATAGTGTGGATTTCTTCCAACTCGCTGAACTCATCGAGATAAGCAATTTACCACTTTCTCATTTCATTGAGATACACACATTGGCAGAATATCAGATAAATGTCATTCAGTGCTCGACGGTATTCAGAGAATCTTTGGAACCGAATGTGGATATCTTCCAAATTGCTGAACTCATTGAGATAAGCACGTTACCACTTTCTCATTTCATTGACATATACGCTTTGGCAGAATTTCAGCCAAATAGCATTCACTGCTCGATGGTATTCAGAGAAACTTTGCAACACATGGTCGATTTCGTCCAATTTGCTGAACTCATCGACATAAGCACATTACCACTTTCTCATTTCATTGAGATACACACATTGGCAGAATATCAGCCAAGTGGCATTCAGAGCTCCAAGGTATTGAGACAAACTTTGGAACAGATTGTGGATTTCTTTCAACTTGCTCAACACTTCGAGATAAGCACGTTTCCACTTTCTCATTTCATTGAGATACACACATTGAGAGAATATCAGCCTAGTGGCATTCAGTACCACAAGGTATCCCGCGAAACATTGGAACCGATTGTGGATTTCTTCCAAATTGCATATCTCATCGAGATAAGCACGTTACCACTTTCTCATTTCATTGAGATACACACATTGGAAGAATATCAGCCAAATGGCATTCAGTGCTCCAAGGTATTCAGAGAAACTTTGGAACCGATTATGGATTTCTTCCAACTTGCTCAACTCACCGTGATAAGAAATTTACCACTTTCTCATTTCATTGACATGCACACATTGGCAGAATTTCAGCCAAATGGCATTCACGGCTCGATTGTATTCAGAGAAACTTTGCAAAATAGTGTGGATTTCTTCCAACTCGCTGAACTCATCGAGATAAGCAATTTAACACTTTCTCATTTCATTGAGATACACACATTGGCAGAATATCAGATAAATGCCATTCAGTGCTCGACGGTATTCAGAGAATCTTTGGAACCGAATGTGGATATCTTCCAAATTGCTGAACTCATCGAGATAAGCACGTTACCACTTTCTCATTTCATTGAGATATACGCTTTGGCAGAATTTCAGCCAAATAGCATTCACTGCTCGATGGTACTCAGAGAAACTTTGCAACATATGGTCGATTTCGTCCAATTTGCTGAACTCATCGACATAAGCACATTACCACTTTCTCATTTCATTGAGATACACACATTGGCAGAATATCAGCCAAGTGGCATTCAGTGCTCCAAGGTATTGAGACAAACTTTGGAACAGATTGTGGATTTCTTCCAACTTGCTCAACTCTTCGAGATAAGCACGTTTCCACTTTCTCATTTCATTGAGATACACACATTGAGAGAATATCAGCCTAGTGGCATTCAGTACCACAAGGTATCCCGCGAAACATTGGAACCGATTGTGGATTTCTTCCAAATTGCATATCTCATCGAGATAAGCACGTTACCACTTTCTCATTTCATTGAGATACACACATTGGAAGAATATCAGCCAAATGGCATTCAGTGCTCCAAGGTATTCAGAGAAACTTTGGAACCGATTGTGGATTTCTTCCAACTTGCTCAACTCACCGTGATAAGAAATTTACCACTTTCTCATTTCATTGACATGCACACATTGGCAGAATTTCAGCCAAATGGCATTCACGGCTCGATGGTATTCAGAGAAACTTTGCAAAATATTGTGGATTTCTTCCAACTCGCTGAACTCATCGAGATAAGCAATTTACCACTTTCTCATTTCATTGAGATACACACATTGGCAGAATATCAGATAAATGTCATTCAGTGCTCGACGGTATTCAGAGAATCTTTGGAACCGAATGTGGATATCTTCCAAATTGCTGAACTCATCGAGATAAGCACGTTACCACTTTCTCATTTCATTGAGATATACGCTTTGGCAGAATTTCAGCCAAATAGCATTCACTGCTCGATGGTATTCAGAGAAACTTTGCAACATATGGTCGATTTCGTCCAATTTGCTGAACTCATCGAGATAAGCACATTACCACTTTCTCATTTCATTGAGATACACACATTGGCAGAATATCAGCCAAGTGGCATTCAGTGCTCCAAGGTATTGAGACAAACTTTGGAACAGATTGTGGATTTCTTTCAACTTGCTCAACTCTTCGAGATAAGCACGTTTCCACTTTCTCATTTCATTGAGATACAGACAATGAGAGAATATCAGCCTAGTGGCATTCAGTACCACAAGGTATCCCGCGAAACATTGGAACCGATTGTGGATTTCTTCCAAATTGCATATCTCATCGAGATAAGCACGTTACCACTTTCTCATTTCATTGAGATACACACATTGGAAGAATATCAGCCAAATGGCATTCAGTGCTCCAAGGTATTCAGAGAAACTTTGGAACCGATTGTGGATTTCTTCCAACTTGCTCAACTCACCGTGATAAGAAATTTACCACTTTCTCATTTCATTGACATGCACACATTGGCAGAATTTCAGCCAAATGGCATTCACGGCTCGATGGTATTCAGAGAAACTTTGCAAGATATTGTGGATTTCTTCCAACTCGCTGAACTCATCGAGATAAGCAATTTACCACTTTCTCATTTCATTGAGATACTCACATTGTCAGAATATCAGATAAATGTCATTCAGTGCTCGACGGTATTCAGAGAATCTTTGGAACCGAATGTTGATATCTTCCAAATTGCTGAACTCATCGAGATAAGCACGTTACTACTTTCTCATTTCATTGACATATACGCTTTGGCAGAATTTCAGCCAAATAGCATTCACTGCTCGATGGTACTCAGAGAAACTTTGCAACATATGGTCGATTTCGTCCAATTTGCTGAACTCATCGAGATAAGCACATTACCACTTTCTCATTTCATTGAGATACACACATTGGCAGAACATCAGCCAAGTGGCATTCAGTGCTCCAAGGTATTGAGACAAACTATGGAACAGATTGTGGATTTCTTCCAACTTGCTCAACTCTTCGAGATAAGCACGTTTCCACTTTCTCATTTCATTGAGATACACACATTGAGAGAATATCAGCCTAGTGGCATTCAGTACCACAAGGTATCCCGCGAAACATTGGAACCGATTGTGGATTTCTTCCAAATTGCATATCTCATCGAGATAAGCATGTTACCACTTTCTCATTTCATTGAGATACACACATTGGAAGAATATCAGCCAAATGGCATTCAGTGCTCCAAGGTATTCAGAGAAACTTTGGAACCGATTATGGATTTCTTCCAACTTGCTCAACTCACCGTGATAAGAAATTTACCACTTTCTCATTTCATTGACATGCACACATTGGCAGAATTTCAGCCAAATGGCATTCACGGCTCGATGGTATTCAGAGAAACTTTGTAAAATATTGTGGATTTCTTCCAACTCGCTGAACTCATCGAGATAAGCAATTTACGACTTTCTCATTTCATTGAGATACACAAATTGGCAGAATATCAGATAAATGTCATTCAGAGCTCGACGGTATTCAGAGAATCTTTGGAACCGAATGTGGATATCTTCCAAATTGCTGAACTCATCGAGATAAGCACGTTACCACTTTCTCATTTCATTGACATATACGCTTTGGCAGAATTTCAGCCAAATAGCATTCACTGCTCGATGGTATTCAGAGAAACTTTGCAACATATGGTCGATTTCGTCCAATTTGCTGAACTCATCGAGATAATCACATTACCACTTTCTCATTTCATTGAGATACACACATTGGCAGAATATCAGCCAAGTGGCATTCAGTGCTCCAAGGTATTGAGACAAACTTTGGAACAGATTGTGGATTTCTTCCAACTTGCTCAACTCTTCGAGATAAGCACGTTTCCACATTCTCATTTCATTGAGATACAGACAATGAGAGAATATCAGCCTAGTGGCATTCAGTACCACAAGGTATCCCGCGAAACATTGGAACCGATTGTGGATTTCTTCCAAATTGCATATCTCATCGAGATAAGCACGTTACCACTTTCTCATTTCATTGAGATACACACTTTGGAAGAATATCAGCCAAATGGCATTCAGTGCTCCAAGGTATTCAGAGAAACTTTGGAACCGATTGTGGATTTCTTCCAACTTGCTCAACTCACCGTGATAAGAAATTTACCACTTTCTCATTTCATTGACATGCACACATTGGCAGAATTTCAGCCAAATGGCATTCACGGCTCGATGGTATTCAGAGAAACTTTGCAAAATAGTGTGGATTTCTTCCAACTCGCTGAACTCATCGAGATAAGCAATTTACCACTTTCTCATTTCATTGAGATACACACATTGGCAGAATATCAGATAAATGTCATTCAGTGCTCGACGGTATTCAGAGAATCTTTGGAACCGAATGTGGATATCTTCCAAATTGCTGAACTCATCGAGATAAGCACGTTACCACTTTCTCATTTCATTGAGATATACGCTTTGGCAGAATTTCAGCCAAATAGCATTCACTGCTCGATGGTACTCAGAGAAACTTTGCAACATATGGTCGATTTCGTCCAATTTGCTGAACTCATCGAGATAAGCACATTACCACTTTCTCACTTCATTGAGATACACACATTGGCAGAATATCAGCCAAGTGGCATTCAGTGGTCCAAGGTATTGAGACAAACTTTGGAACAGATTGTGGATTTCTTCCAACTTGCTCAACTCTTCGAGATAAGCAATTTTCCACTTTCTCATTTCATTGAGATACACACATTGAGAGAATATCAGCCTAGTGGCATTCAGTACCACAAGGTATCCCGCGAAACATTGGAACCGATTGTGGATTTCTTCCAAATTGCATATCTCATCGAGATAAGCACGTTACCACTTTCTCATTTCATTGAGATACACACATTGGAAGAATATCAGCCAAATGGCATTCAGTGCTCCAAGGTATTCAGAGAAACTTTGGAACTGATTGTGGATTTCTTCCAACTTGCTCAACTCACCGTGATAAGAAATTTACCACTTTCTCATTTCATTGACATGCACACATTGGCAGAGTTTCAGCCAAATGGCATTCACGGCTCGATGGTATTCAGAGAAACTTTGCAAAATAGTGTGGATTTCTTCCAACTCGCTGAACTCATCGAGATAAGCAGTTTACCACTTTCTCATTTCATTGAGATACACACATTGGCAGAATATCAGATAAATGTCATTCAGTGCTCGACGGTATTCAGAGAATCTTTGGAACCGAATGTGGATATCTTCCAAATTGCTGAACTCATCGAGATAAGCACGTTACCACTTTCTCATTTCATTGACATATACGCTTTGGCAGAATTTCAGCCAAATAGCATTCACTGCTCGATGGTATTCAGAGAAACTTTGCAACACATGGTCGATTTCGTCCAATTTGCTGAACTCATCGACATAAGCACATTACCACTTTCTCATTTCATTGAGATACACACATTGGCAGAATATCAGCCAAGTGGCATTCAGAGCTCCAAGGTATTGAGACAAACTTTGGAACAGATTGTGGATTTCTTTCAACTTGCTCAACACTTCGAGATAAGCACGTTTCCACTTTCTCATTTCATTGAGATACACACATTGAGAGAATATCAGCCTAGTGGCATTCAGTACCACAAGGTATCCCGCGAAACATTGGAACCGATTGTGGATTTCTTCCAAATTGCATATCTCATCGAGATAAGCACGTTACCACTTTCTCATTTCATTCAGATACACACATTGGAAGAATATCAGCCAAATGGCATTCAGTGCTCCAAGGTACTCAGAGAAACTTTGGAACCGATTGTGGATTTCTTCCAACTTGCTCAACTCACCGTGATAAGAAATTTACCACTTTCTCATTTCATTGACATGCACACATTGGCAGAATTTCAGCCAAATGGCATTCACGGCTCGATGGTATTCAAAGAAACTTTGCAAAATATTGTGGATTTCTTCCAACTCGCTGAACTCATCGAGATAAGCAATTTACCACTTTCTCATTTCATTGAGATACACACATTGGCAGAATATCAGATAAATGTCATTCAGTGCTCGACGGTATTCAGAGAATCTTTGGAACCGAATGTGGATATCTTCCAAATTGCTGAACTCATCGAGATAAGCACGTTACCACTTTCTCATTTCATTGACATATACGCTTTGGCAGAATTTCAGCCAAATAGCATTCACTGCTCGATGGTACTCAGAGAAACTTTGCAACATATGGTCGATTTCGTCCAATTTGCTGAACTCATCGAGATAAGCACATTACCACTTTCTCATTTCATTGAGATACACACATTGGCAGAACATCAGCCAAGTGGCATTCAGTGCTCCAAGGTATTGAGACAAACTATGGAACAGATTGTGGATTTCTTCCAACTTGCTCAACTCTTCGAGATAAGCACGTTTCCACTTTCTCATTTCATTGAGATACACACATTGAGAGAATATCAGCCTAGTGGCATTCAGTACCACAAGGTATCCCGCGAAACATTGGAACCGATTGTGGATTTCTTCCAAATTGCATATCTCATCGAGATAAGCATGTTACCACTTTCTCATTTCATTGAGATACACACATTGGAAGAATATCAGCCAAATGGCATTCAGTGCTCCAAGGTATTCAGAGAAACTTTGGAAGCGATTATGGATTTCTTCCAACTTGCTCAACTCACCGTGATAAGAAATTTACCACTTTCTCATTTCATTGACATGCACACATTGGCAGAATTTCAGCCAAATGGCATTCACGGCTCGATGGTATTCAGAGAAACTTTGTAAAATATTGTGGATTTCTTCCAACTCGCTGAACTCATCGAGATAAGCAATTTACCACTTTCTCATTTCATTGAGATACACAAATTGGCAGAATATCAGATAAATGTCATTCAGAGCTCGACGGTATTCAGAGAATCTTTGGAACCGAATGTGGATATCTTCCAAATTGCTGAACTCATCGAGATAAGCACGTTACCACTTTCTCATTTCATTGACATATACGCTTTGGCAGAATTTCAGCCAAATAGCATTCACTGCTCGATGGTATTCAGAGAAACTTTGCAACATATGGTCGATTTCGTCCAATTTGCTGAACTCATCGAGATAAGCACATTACCACTTTCTCATTTCATTGAGATACACACATTGGCAGAATATCAGCCAAGTGGCATTCAGTGCTCCAAGGTATTGAGACAAACTTTGGAACAGATTGTGGATGTCTTCCAACTTGCTCAACTCTTCGAGATAAGCACGTTTCCACATTCTCATTTCATTGAGATACAGACAATGAGAGAATATCAGCCTAGTGGCATTCAGTACCACATGGTATCCCGCGAAACATTGGAACCGATTGTGGATTTCTTCCAAATTGCATATCTCATCGAGATAAGCACGTTACCACTTTCTCATTTCATTGAGATACACACTTTGGAAGAATATCAGCCAAATGGCATTCAGTGCTCCAAGGTATTCAGAGAAACTTTGGAACCGATTGTGGATTTCTTCCAACTTGCTCAACTCACCGTGATAAGAAATTTACCACTTTCTCATTTCATTGACATGCACACATTGGCAGAATTTCAGCCAAATGGCATTCACGGCTCGATGGTATTCAGAGAAACTTTGCAAAATAGTGTGGATTTCTTCCAACTCGCTGAACTCATCGAGATAAGCAATTTACCACTTTCTCATTTCATTGAGATACACACATTGGCAGAATATCCGATAAATGTCATTCAGTGCTCGACGGTATTCAGAGAATCTTTGGAACCGAATGTGGATATCTTCCAAATTGCTGAACTCATCGAGATAAGCACGTTACCACTTTCTCATTTCATTGAGATATACGCTTTGGCAGAATTTCAGCCAAATAGCATTCACTGCTCGATGGTACTCAGAGAAACTTTGCAACATATGGTCGATTTCGTCCAATTTGCTGAACTCATCGAGATAAGCACATTACCAATTTCTCATTTCATTGAGATACACACATTGGCAGAATATCAGCCAAGTGGCATTCAGTGGTCCAAGGTATTGAGACAAACTTTGGAACAGATTGTGGATTTCTTCCAACTTGCTCAACTCTTCGAGATAAGCAATTTTCCACTTTCGCATTTCATTGAGATACACACATTGAGAGAATATCAGCCTAGTGGCATTCAGTACCACAAGGTATCCCGCGAAACATTGGAACCGATTGTGGATTTCTTCCAAATTGCATATCTCATCGAGATAAGCACGTTACCACTTTCTCATTTCATTGAGATACACACATTGGAAGAATATCAGCCAAATGGCATTCAGTGCTCCAAGGTATTCAGAGAAACTTTGGAACCGATTGTGGATTGCTTCCAACTTGCTCAACTCACCGTGATAAGAAATTTACCACTTTCTCATTTCATTGACATGCACACATTGGCAGAGTTTCAGCCAAATGGCATTCACGGCTCGATGGTATTCAGAGAAACTATGCAAAATAGTGTGGATTTCTTCCAACTCGCTGAACTCATCGAGATAAGCAATTTACCACTTTCTCATTTCATTGAGATACACACATTGGCAGAATATCAGATAAATGTCATTCAGTGCTCGACGGTATTCAGAGAATCTTTGGAACCGAATGTGGATATCTTCCAAATTGCTGAACTCATTGAGATAAGCACGTTACCACTTTCTCATTTCATTGACATATACGCTTTGGCAGAATTTCAGCCAAATAGCATTCACTGCTCGATGGTATTCAGAGAAACTTTGCAACACATGGTCGATTTCGTCCAATTTGCTGAACTCATCGACATAAGCACATTACCACTTTCTCATTTCATTGAGATACACACATTGGCAGAATATCAGCCAAGTGGCATTCAGAGCTCCAAGGTATTGAGACAAACTTTGGAACAGATTGTGGATTTCTTTCAACTTGCTCAACACTTCGAGATAAGCACGTTTCCACTTTCTCATTTCATTGAGATACACACATTGAGAGAATATCAGCCTAGTGGCATTCAGTACCACAAGGTATCCCGCGAAACATTGGAACCGATTGTGGATTTCTTCCAAATTGCATATCTCATCGAGATAAGCACGTTACCACTTTCTCATTTCATTGAGATACACACATTGGAAGAATATCAGCCAAATGGCATTCAGTGCTCCAAGGTATTCAGAGAAACTTTGGAACCGATTATGGATTTCTTCCAACTTGCTCAACTCACCGTGATAAGAAATTTACCACTTTCTCATTTCATTGACATGCACACATTGGCAGAATTTCAGCCAAATGGCATTCACGGCTCGATTGTATTCAGAGAAACTTTGCAAAATAGTGTGGATTTCTTCCAACTCGCTGAACTCATCGAGATAAGCAATTTAACACTTTCTCATTTCATTGAGATACATACATTGGCAGAATATCAGATAAATGCCATTCAGTGCTCGACGGTATTCAGAGAATCTTTGGAACCGAATGTGGATATCTTCCAAATTGCTGAACTCATCGAGATAAGCACGTTACCACTTTCTCATTTCATTGAGATATACGCTTTGGCAGAATTTCAGCCAAATAGCATTCACTGCTCGATGGTATTCAGAGAAACTTTGCAACATATGGTCGATTTCGTCCAATTTGCTGAACTCATCGAGATAAGCACATTACCACTTTCTCATTTCATTGAGATACACACATTGGCAGAATATCAGCCAAGTGGCATTCAGTGCTCCAAGGTATTGAGACAAACTTTGGAACAGATTGTGGATTTCTTTCAACTTGCTCAACTCTTCGAGATAAGCACGTTTCCACTTTCTCATTTCATTGAGATACAGACAATGAGAGAATATCAGCCTAGTGGCATTCAGTACCACAAGGTATCCCGCGAAACATTGGAACCGATTGTGGATTTCTTCCAAATTGCATATCTCATCGAGATAAGCACGTTACCACTTTCTCATTTCATTGAGATACACACATTGGAAGAATATCAGCCAAATGGCATTCAGTGCTCCAAGGTATTCAGAGAAACTTTGGAACCGATTATGGATTTCTTCCAACTTGCTCAACTCACCGTGATAAGAAATTTACCACTTTCTCATTTCATTGACATGCACACATTGGCAGAATTTCAGCCAAATGGCATTCACGGCTCGATGGTATTCAGAGAAACTTTGCAAGATATTGTGGATTTCTTCCAACTCGCTGAACTCATCGAGATAAGCAATTTACCACTTTCTCATTTCATTGAGATACTCACATTGTCAGAATATCAGATAAATGTCATTCAGTGCTCGACGGTATTCAGAGAATCTTTGGAACCGAATGTTGATATCTTCCAAATTGCTGAACTCATCGAGATAAGCACGTTACTACTTTCTCATTTCATTGACATATACGCTTTGGCAGAATTTCAGCCAAATAGCATTCACTGCTCGATGGTACTCAGAGAAACTTTGCAACATATGGTCGATTTCGTCCAATTTGCTGAACTCATCGAGATAAGCACATTACCACTTTCTCATTTCATTGAGATACACACATTGGCAGAACATCAGCCAAGTGGCATTCAGTGCTCCAAGGTATTGAGACAAACTATGGAACAGATTGTGGATTTCTTCCAACTTGCTCAACTCTTCGAGATAAGCACGTTTCCACTTTCTCATTTCATTGAGATACACACATTGAGAGAATATCAGCCTAGTGGCATTCAGTACCACAAGGTATCCCGCGAAACATTGGAACCGATTGTGGATTTCTTCCAAATTGCATATCTCATCGAGATAAGCATGTTACCACTTTCTCATTTCATTGAGATACACACATTGGAAGAATATCAGCCAAATGGCATTCAGTGCTCCAAGGTATTCAGAGAAACTTTGGAACCGATTATGGATTTCTTCCAACTTGCTCAACTCACCGTGATAAGAAATTTACCACTTTCTCATTTCATTGACATGCACACATTGGCAGAATTTCAGCCAAATGGCATTCACGGCTCGATGGTATTCAGAGAAACTTTGTAAAATATTGTGGATTTCTTCCAACTCGCTGAACTCATCGAGATAAGCAATTTACGACTTTCTCATTTCATTGAGATACACAAATTGGCAGAATATCAGATAAATGTCATTCAGAGCTCGACGGTATTCAGAGAATCTTTGGAACCGAATGTGGATATCTTCCAAATTGCTGAACTCATCGAGATAAGCACGTTACCACTTTCTCATTTCATTGACATATACGCTTTGGCAGAATTTCAGCCAAATAGCATTCACTGCTCGATGGTATTCAGAGAAACTTTGCAACATATGGTCGATTTCGTCCAATTTGCTGAACTCATCGAGATAATCACATTACCACTTTCTCATTTCATTGAGATACACACATTGGCAGAATATCAGCCAAGTGGCATTCAGTGCTCCAAGGTATTGAGACAAACTTTGGAACAGATTGTGGATTTCTTCCAACTTGCTCAACTCTTCGAGATAAGCACGTTTCCACATTCTCATTTCATTGAGATACAGACAATGAGAGAATATCAGCCTAGTGGCATTCAGTACCACAAGGTATCCCGCGAAACATTGGAACCGATTGTGGATTTCTTCCAAATTGCATATCTCATCGAGATAAGCACGTTACCACTTTCTCATTTCATTGAGATACACACTTTGGAAGAATATCAGCCAAATGGCATTCAGTGCTCCAAGGTATTCAGAGAAACTTTGGAACCGATTGTGGATTTCTTCCAACTTGCTCAACTCACCGTGATAAGAAATTTACCACTTTCTCATTTCATTGACATGCACACATTGGCAGAATTTCAGCCAAATGGCATTCACGGCTCGATGGTATTCAGAGAAACTTTGCAAAATAGTGTGGATTTCTTCCAACTCGCTGAACTCATCGAGATAAGCAATTTACCACTTTCTCATTTCATTGAGATACACACATTGGCAGAATATCAGATAAATGTCATTCAGTGCTCGACGGTATTCAGAGAATCTTTGGAACCGAATGTGGATATCTTCCAAATTGCTGAACTCATCGAGATAAGCACGTTACCACTTTCTCATTTCATTGAGATATACGCTTTGGCAGAATTTCAGCCAAATAGCATTCACTGCTCGATGGTACTCAGAGAAACTTTGCAACATATGGTCGATTTCGTCCAATTTGCTGAACTCATCGACATAAGCACATTACCACTTTCTCATTTCATTGAGATACACACATTGGCAGAATATCAGCCAAGTGGCATTCAGAGCTCCAAGGTATTGAGACAAACTTTGGAACAGATTGTGGATTTCTTTCAACTTGCTCAACACTTCGAGATAAGCACGTTTCCACTTTCTCATTTCATTGAGATACACACATTGAGAGAATATCAGCCTAGTGGCATTCAGTACCACAAGGTATCCCGCGAAACATTGGAACCGATTGTGGATTTCTTCCAAATTGCATATCTCATCGAGATAAGCACGTTACCACTTTCTCATTTCATTGAGATACACACATTGGAAGAATATCAGCCAAATGGCATTCAGTGCTCCAAGGTACTCAGAGAAACTTTGGAACCGATTGTGGATTTCTTCCAACTTGCTCAACTCACCGTGATAAGAAATTTACCACTTTCTCATTTCATTGACATGCACACATTGGCAGAATTTCAGCCAAATGGCATTCACGGCTCGATGGTATTCAGAGAAACTTTGCAAAATATTGTGGATTTCTTCCAACTCGCTGAACTCATCGAGATAAGCAATTTACCACTTTCTCATTTCATTGAGATACACACATTGGCAGAATATCAGATAAATGTCATTCAGTGCTCGACGGTATTCAGAGAATCTTTGGAACCGAATGTGGATA
The DNA here is from genome assembly GCF_965287045.1 of Carcharhinus amblyrhynchos. Classification (NCBI taxonomy): domain Eukaryota; kingdom Metazoa; phylum Chordata; class Chondrichthyes; order Carcharhiniformes; family Carcharhinidae; genus Carcharhinus; species Carcharhinus amblyrhynchos. Next base: position 509,643 of record NC_137341.1, on the reverse strand, counting down.
TCTTCCAAATTGCTGAACTCATCGAGATAAGCACGTTACCACTTTCTCATTTCATTGACATATACGCTTTGGCAGAATTTCAGCCAAATAGCATTCACTGCTCGATGGTACTCAGAGAAACTTTGCAACATATGGTCGATTTCGTCCAATTTGCTGAACTCATCGAGATAAGCACATTACCACTTTCTCATTTCATTGAGATACACACATTGGCAGAACATCAGCCAAGTGGCATTCAGTGCTCCAAGGTATTGAGACAAACTATGGAACAGATTGTGGATTTCTTCCAACTTGCTCAACTCTTCGAGATAAGCACGTTTCCACTTTCTCATTTCATTGAGATACACACATTGAGAGAATATCAGCCTAGTGGCATTCAGTACCACAAGGTATCCCGCGAAACATTGGAACCGATTGTGGATTTCTTCCAAATTGCATATCTCATCGAGATAAGCATGTTACCACTTTCTCATTTCATTGAGATACACACATTGGAAGAATATCAGCCAAATGGCATTCAGTGCTCCAAGGTATTCAGAGAAACTTTGGAAGCGATTATGGATTTCTTCCAACTTGCTCAACTCACCGTGATAAGAAATTTACCACTTTCTCATTTCATTGACATGCACACATTGGCAGAATTTCAGCCAAATGGCATTCACGGCTCGATGGTATTCAGAGAAACTTTGTAAAATATTGTGGATTTCTTCCAACTCGCTGAACTCATCGAGATAAGCAATTTACCACTTTCTCATTTCATTGAGATACACAAATTGGCAGAATATCAGATAAATGTCATTCAGAGCTCGACGGTATTCAGAGAATCTTTGGAACCGAATGTGGATATCTTCCAAATTGCTGAACTCATCGAGATAAGCACGTTACCACTTTCTCATTTCATTGACATATACGCTTTGGCAGAATTTCAGCCAAATAGCATTCACTGCTCGATGGTATTCAGAGAAACTTTGCAACATATGGTCGATTTCGTCCAATTTGCTGAACTCATCGAGATAAGCACATTACCACTTTCTCATTTCATTGAGATACACACATTGGCAGAATATCAGCCAAGTGGCATTCAGTGCTCCAAGGTATTGAGACAAACTTTGGAACAGATTGTGGATGTCTTCCAACTTGCTCAACTCTTCGAGATAAGCACGTTTCCACATTCTCATTTCATTGAGATACAGACAATGAGAGAATATCAGCCTAGTGGCATTCAGTACCACATGGTATCCCGCGAAACATTGGAACCGATTGTGGATTTCTTCCAAATTGCATATCTCATCGAGATAAGCACGTTACCACTTTCTCATTTCATTGAGATACACACTTTGGAAGAATATCAGCCAAATGGCATTCAGTGCTCCAAGGTATTCAGAGAAACTTTGGAACCGATTGTGGATTTCTTCCAACTTGCTCAACTCACCGTGATAAGAAATTTACCACTTTCTCATTTCATTGACATGCACACATTGGCAGAATTTCAGCCAAATGGCATTCACGGCTCGATGGTATTCAGAGAAACTTTGCAAAATAGTGTGGATTTCTTCCAACTCGCTGAACTCATCGAGATAAGCAATTTACCACTTTCTCATTTCATTGAGATACACACATTGGCAGAATATCAGATAAATGTCATTCAGTGCTCGACGGTATTCAGAGAATCTTTGGAACCGAATGTGGATATCTTCCAAATTGCTGAACTCATCGAGATAAGCACGTTACCACTTTCTCATTTCATTGAGATATACGCTTTGGCAGAATTTCAGCCAAATATCATTCACTGCTCGATGGTACTCAGAGAAACTTTGCAACATATGGTCGATTTCGTCCAATTTGCTGAACTCATCGAGATAAGCACATTACCAATTTCTCATTTCATTGAGATACACACATTGGCAGAATATCAGCCAAGTGGCATTCAGTGGTCCAAGGTATTGAGACAAACTTTGGAACAGATTGTGGATTTCTTCCAACTTGCTCAACTCTTCGAGATAAGCAATTTTCCACTTTCGCATTTCATTGAGATACACACATTGAGAGAATATCAGCCTAGTGGCATTCAGTACCACAAGGTATCCCGCGAAACATTGGAACCGATTGTGGATTTCTTCCAAATTGCATATCTCATCGAGATAAGCACGTTACCACTTTCTCATTTCATTGAGATACACACATTGGAAGAATATCAGCCAAATGGCATTCAGTGCTCCAAGGTATTCAGAGAAACTTTGGAACCGATTGTGGATTGCTTCCAACTTGCTCAACTCACCGTGATAAGAAATTTACCACTTTCTCATTTCATTGACATGCACACATTGGCAGAGTTTCAGCCAAATGGCATTCACGGCTCGATGGTATTCAGAGAAACTATGCAAAATAGTGTGGATTTCTTCCAACTCGCTGAACTCATCGAGATAAGCAATTTACCACTTTCTCATTTCATTGAGATACACACATTGGCAGAATATCAGATAAATGTCATTCAGTGCTCGACGGTATTCAGAGAATCTTTGGAACCGAATGTGGATATCTTCCAAATTGCTGAACTCATTGAGATAAGCACGTTACCACTTTCTCATTTCATTGACATATACGCTTTGGCAGAATTTCAGCCAAATAGCATTCACTGCTCGATGGTATTCAGAGAAACTTTGCAACACATGGTCGATTTCGTCCAATTTGCTGAACTCATCGACATAAGCACATTACCACTTTCTCATTTCATTGAGATACACACATTGGCAGAATATCAGCCAAGTGGCATTCAGAGCTCCAAGGTATTGAGACAAACTTTGGAACAGATTGTGGATTTCTTTCAACTTGCTCAACACTTCGAGATAAGCACGTTTCCACTTTCTCATTTCATTGAGATACACACATTGAGAGAATATCAGCCTAGTGGCATTCAGTACCACAAGGTATCCCGCGAAACATTGGAACCGATTGTGGATTTCTTCCAAATTGCATATCTCATCGAGATAAGCACGTTACCACTTTCTCATTTCATTGAGATACACACATTGGAAGAATATCAGCCAAATGGCATTCAGTGCTCCAAGGTATTCAGAGAAACTTTGGAACCGATTATGGATTTCTTCCAACTTGCTCAACTCACCGTGATAAGAAATTTACCACTTTCTCATTTCATTGACATGCACACATTGGCAGAATTTCAGCCAAATGGCATTCACGGCTCGATTGTATTCAGAGAAACTTTGCAAAATAGTGTGGATTTCTTCCAACTCGCTGAACTCATCGAGATAAGCAATTTAACACTTTCTCATTTCATTGAGATACATACATTGGCAGAATATCAGATAAATGCCATTCAGTGCTCGACGGTATTCAGAGAATCTTTGGAACCGAATGTGGATATCTTCCAAATTGCTGAACTCATCGAGATAAGCACGTTACCACTTTCTCATTTCATTGAGATATACGCTTTGGCAGAATTTCAGCCAAATAGCATTCACTGCTCGATGGTACTCAGAGAAACTTTGCAACATATGGTCGATTTCGTCCAATTTGCTGAACTCATCGACATAAGCACATTACCACTTTCTCATTTCATTGAGATACACACATTGGCAGAATATCAGCCAAGTGGCATTCAGTGCTCCAAGGTATTGAGACAAACTTTGGAACAGATTGTGGATTTCTTCCAACTTGCTCAACTCTTCGAGATAAGCACGTTTCCACTTTCTCATTTCATTGAGATACAGACAATGAGAGAATATCAGCCTAGTGGCATTCAGTACCACAAGGTATCCCGCGAAACATTGGAACCGATTGTGGATTTCTTCCAAATTGCATATCTCATCGAGATAAGCACGTTACCACTTTCTCATTTCATTGAGATACACACATTGGAAGAATATCAGCCAAATGGCATTCAGTGCTCCAAGGTATTCAGAGAAACTTTGGAACCGATTGTGGATTTCTTCCAACTTGCTCAACTCACCGTGATAAGAAATTTACCACTTTCTCATTTCATTGACATGCACACATTGGCAGAATTTCAGCCAAATGGCATTCACGGCTCGATGGTATTCAGAGAAACTTTGCAAGATATTGTGGATTTCTTCCAACTCGCTGAACTCATCGAGATAAGCAATTTACCACTTTCTCATTTCATTGAGATACTCACATTGTCAGAATATCAGATAAATGTCATTCAGTGCTCGACGGTATTCAGAGAATCTTTGGAACCGAATGTTGATATCTTCCAAATTGCTGAACTCATCGAGATAAGCGCGTTACCACTTTCTCATTTCATTGAGATATACGCTTTGGCAGAATTTCAGCCAAATAGCATTCACTGCTCGATGGTATTCAGAGAAACTTTGCAACATATGGTCGATTTCGTCCAATTTGCTGAACTCATCGAGATAAGCACATTACCACTTTCTCATTTCATTGAGATACACACATTGGCAGAATATCAGCCAAGTGGCATTCAGTGCTCCAAGGTATTGAGACAAACTTTGGAACAGATTGTGGATTTCTTCCAACTTGCTCAACTCTTCGAGATAAGCACGTTTCCACTTTCTCATTTCATTGAGATACACACATTGAGAGAATATCAGCCTAGTGGCATTCAGTACCACAAGGTATCCCGCGAAACATTGGAACCGATTGTGGATTTCTTCCAAATTGCATATCTCATCGAGATAAGCATGTTACTACTTTCTCATTTCATTGAGATACACACATTGGAAGAATATCAGCCAAATGGCATTCAGTGCTCCAAGGTATTCAGAGAAACTTTGGAACCGATTGTGGATTTCTTCCAACTTGCTCAACACTTCGAGATAAGCACGTTTCCACTTTCTCATTTCATTGAGATACACACATTCAGAGAATATCAGCCTAGTGGCATTCAGTACCACAAGGTATCCCGCGAAACATTGGAACCGATTGTGGATTTCTTCCAAATTGCATATCTCATCGAGATAAGCACGTTACCACTTTCTCATTTCATTGAGATACACACATTGGAAGAATAATGCCAAATGGCATTCAGTGCTCCAAGGTATTCAGAGAAACTTTGGAACCGATTGTGGATTTCTTCCAACTTGCTCAACTCACCGTGATAAGAAATTTACCACTTTCTCATTTCATTGACATGCACACATTGGCAGAATTTCAGCCAAATGGCATTCACGGCTCGATGGTATTCAGAGAAACTTTGCAAGATAATGTGGATTTCTTCCAACTCGCTGAACTCATCGAGATAAGCAATTTCCACTTTCTCATGTCATTGAGATACTCACATTGGCAGAATATCAGATAAATGTCATTCAGTGCTCGACGGTATTCAGAGAATCTTTGGAACCGAAAGTGGATATCTTCCAAATTGCTGAACTCATCGAGATAAGCACGTTACCACTTTCTCATTTCATTGAGATATACGCTTTGGCAGAATTTCAGCCAAATAGCATTCACTGCTCGATGGTATTCAGTGAAACTTTGCAACATATGGTCGCTTTCGTCCAATTTGCTGAACTCATCGAGATAAGCACATTACCACTTTCTCATTTCATTGAGATACACACATTGGCAGAATATCAGCCAAGTGGCATTCAGTGCTCCAAGGTATTGAGACAAACTTTGGAACAGATTGTGGATTTCTTCCAACTTGCTCAACTCTTCGAGATAAGCTCGTTTCCACTTTCTCATTTCATTGAGATACACACATTGAGAGAATATCAGCCTAGTGGCATTCAGTACCACAAGGTATCCCGCGAAACATTGGAACCGATTGTGGATTTCTTCCAAATTGCATATCTCATCGAGATAAGCACGTTACCACTTTCTCATTTCATTGAGATACACACATTGGAAGAACATCAGCCAAACGGCATTCAGTGCTCCAAGGTATTCAGAGAAACTTTGGAACCGATTGTGGATTTCTTCCAACTTGCTCAACTCACCGTGATAAGAAATTTACCACTTTCTCATTTCAAAGACATGCACACATTGGCAGAATTTCAGCCAAATGGCATTCACGGCTCGATGGTATTCAGAGAAACTTTGCAAAATATTGTGGATTTCTTCCAACTCGCTGAACTCATCGAGATAAGCAATTTACCACTTTCTCATTTCATTGAGATACACACATTGGCAGAATATCAGATAAATGTCATCAGTGCTCGACGGTATTCAGAGAATCTTTGGAACCGAATGTGGATATCTTCCAAATTGCTGAACTCATCGAGATAAGCACGTTACCACTTTCTCATTTCATTGACATAATCGCTTTGGCAGAATTTCAGCCAAATAGCATTCACTGCTCGATGGTATTCAGAGAAACTTTGCAACATATGGTCGATTTCGTCCAATTTGCTGAACTCATCGAGATAAGCACATTACCACTTTCTCATTTCATTGAGATACACACATTGGCAGAATATCAGCCCAGTGGCATTCAGTGCTCCAAGGTGTTGAGACAAACTTTGGAACAGATTGTGGATTTCTTCCAACTTGCTCAACTCTTCGAGATAAGCACGTTTCCACTTTCTCATTTCATTGAGATACACACATTGAGAGAATATCAGCCTAGTGGCATTCAGTACCACAAGGTATCCCGCGAAACATTGGAACCGATTGTGGATTTCTTCCAAATTGCATATCTCATCGAGATAAGCACGTTACCACTTTCTCATTTCATTCAGATACACACATTGGAAGAATATCAGCCAAATGGCATTCAGTGCTCCAAGGTACTCAGAGAAACTTTGGAACCGATTGTGGATTTCTTCCAACTTGCTCAACTCACCGTGATAAGAAATTTACCACTTTCTCATTTCATTGACATGCACACATTGGCAGAATTTCAGCCAAATGGCATTCACGGCTCGATGGTATTCAGAGAAACTTTGCAAAATATTGTGGATTTCTTCCAACTCGCTGAACTCATCGAGATAAGCAATTTACCACTTTCTCATTTCATTGAGATACACACATTGGCAGAATATCAGATAAATGTCATTCAGTGCTCGACGGTATTCAGAGAATCTTTGGAACCGAATGTGGATATCTTCCAAATTGCTGAACTCATCGAGATAAGCACGTTACCACTTTCTCATTTCATTGACATATACGCTTTGGCAGAATTTCAGCCAAATAGCATTCACTGCTCGATGGTACTCAGAGAAACTTTGCAACATATGGTCGATTTCGTCCAATTTGCTGAACTCATCGAGATAAGCACATTACCACTTTCTCATTTCATTGAGATACACACATTGGCAGAACATCAGCCAAGTGGCATTCAGTGCTCCAAGGTATTGAGACAAACTATGGAACAGATTGTGGATTTCTTCCAACTTGCTCAACTCTTCGAGATAAGCACGTTTCCACTTTCTCATTTCATTGAGATACACACATTGAGAGAATATCAGCCTAGTGGCATTCAGTACCACAAGGTATCCCGCGAAACATTGGAACCGATTGTGGATTTCTTCCAAATTGCATATCTCATCGAGATAAGCATGTTACCACTTTCTCATTTCATTGAGATACACACATTGGAAGAATATCAGCCAAATGGCATTCAGTGCTCCAAGGTATTCAGAGAAACTTTGGAACCGATTATGGATTTCTTCCAACTTGCTCAACTCACCGTGATAAGAAATTTACCACTTTCTCATTTCATTGACATGCACACATTGGCAGAATTTCAGCCAAATGGCATTCACGGCTCGATGGTATTCAGAGAAACTTTGTAAAATATTGTGGATTTCTTCCAACTCGCTGAACTCATCGAGATAAGCAATTTACCACTTTCTCATTTCATTGAGATACACAAATTGGCAGAATATCAGATAAATGTCATTCAGAGCTCGACGGTATTCACAGAATCTTTGGAACCGAATGTGGATATCTTCCAAATTGCTGAACTCATCGAGATAAGCACGTTACCACTTTCTCATTTCATTGACATATACGCTTTGGCAGAATTTCAGCCAAATAGCATTCACTGCTCGATGGTATTCAGAGAAACTTTGCAACATATGGTCGATTTCGTCCAATTTGCTGAACTCATCGAGATAATCACATTACCACTTTCTCATTTCATTGAGATACACACATTGGCAGAATATCAGCCAAGTGGCATTCAGTGCTCCAAGGTATTGAGACAAACTTTGGAACAGATTGTGGATTTCTTCCAACTTGCTCAACTCTTCGAGATAAGCACGTTTCCACATTCTCATTTCATTGAGATACAGACAATGAGAGAATATCAGCCTAGTGGCATTCAGTCCCACAAGGTATCCCGCGAAACATTGGAACCGATTGTGGATTTCTTCCAAATTGCATATCTCATCGAGATAAGCACGTTACCACTTTCTCATTTCATTGAGATACACACTTTGGAAGAATATCAGCCAAATGGCATTCAGTGCTCCAAGGTATTCAGAGAAACTTTGGAACCGATTGTGGATTTCTTCCAACTTGCTCAACTCACCGTGATTAGAAATTTACCACTTTCTCATTTCATTGACATGCACACATTGGCAGAATTTCAGCCAAATGGCATTCACGGCTCGATGGTATTCAGAGAAACTTTGCAAAATAGTGTGGATTTCTTCCAACTCGCTGAACTCATCGAGATAAGCAATTTACCACTTTCTCATTTCATTGAGATACACACATTGGCAGAATATCAGATAAATGTCATTCAGTGCTCGACGGTATTCAGAGAATCTTTGGAACCGAATGTGGATATCTTCCAAATTGCTGAACTCATCGAGATAAGCACGTTACCACTTTCTCATTTCATTGAGATATACGCTTTGGCAGAATTTCAGCCAAATAGCATTCACTGCTCGATGGTACTCAGAGAAACTTTGCAACATATGGTCGATTTCGTCCAATTTGCTGAACTCATCGAGATAAGCACATTACCACTTTCTCACTTCATTGAGATACACACATTGGCAGAATATCAGCCAAGTGGCATTCAGTGGTCCAAGGTATTGAGACAAACTTTGGAACAGATTGTGGATTTCTTCCAACTTGCTCAACTCTTCGAGATAAGCAATTTTCCACTTTCTCATTTCATTGAGATACACACATTGAGAGAATATCAGCCTAGTGGCATTCAGTACCACAAGGTATCCCGCGAAACATTGGAACCGATTGTGGATTTCTTCCAAATTGCATATCTCATCGAGATAAGCACGTTACCACTTTCTCATTTCATTGAGATACACACATTGGAAGAATATCAGCCAAATGGCATTCAGTGCTCCAAGGTATTCAGAGAAACTTTGGAACCGATTGTGGATTTCTTCCAACTTGCTCAACTCGCCGTGATAAGAAATTTACCACTTTCTCATTTCATTGACATGCACACATTGGCAGAGTTTCAGCCAAATGGCATTCACGGCTCGATGGTATTCAGAGAAACTTTGCAAAATAGTGTGGATTTCTTCCAACTCGCTGAACTCATCGAGATAAGCAATTTACCACTTTCTCATTTCATTGAGATACACACATTGGCAGAATATCAGATAAATGTCATTCAGTGCTCGACGGTATTCAGAGAATCTTTGGAACCGAATGTGGATATCTTCCAAATTGCTGAACTCATCGAGATAAGCACGTTACCACTTTCTCATTTCATTGACATATACGCTTTGGCAGAATTTCAGCCAAATAGCATTCACTGCTCGATGGTATTCAGAGAAACTTTGCAACACATGGTCGATTTCGTCCAATTTGCTGAACTCATCGACATAAGCACATTACCACTTTCTCATTTCATTGAGATACACACATTGGCAGAATATCAGCCAAGTGGCATTCAGAGCTCCAAGGTATTGAGACAAACTTTGGAACAGATTGTGGATTTCTTTCAACTTGCTCAACACTTCGAGATAAGCACGTTTCCACTTTCTCATTTCATTGAGATACACACATTGAGAGAATATCAGCCTAGTGGCATTCAGTACCACAAGGTATCCCGCGAAACATTGGAACCGATTGTGGATTTCTTCCAAATTGCATATCTCATCGAGATAAGCACGTTACCACTTTCTCATTTCATTGAGATACACACATTGGAAGAATATCAGCCAAATGGCATTCAGTGCTCCAAGGTACTCAGAGAAACTTTGGAACCGATTGTGGATTTCTTCCAACTTGCTCAACTCACCGTGATAAGAAATTTACCACTTTCTCATTTCATTGACATGCACACATTGGCAGAATTTCAGCCAAATGGCATTCACGGCTCGATGGTATTCAGAGAAACTTTGCAAAATATTGTGGATTTCTTCCAACTCGCTGAACTCATCGAGATAAGCAATTTACCACTTTCTCATTTCATTGAGATACACACATTGGCAGAATATCAGATAAATGTCATTCAGTGCTCGACGGTATTCAGAGAATCTTTGGAACCGAATGTGGATATCTTCCAAATTGCTGAACTCATCGAGATAAGCACGTTACCACTTTCTCATTTCATTGAGATATACGCTTTGGCAGAATTTCAGCCAAATAGCATTCAGTGCTCGATGGTACTCAGAGAAACTTTGCAACACATGGTCGATTTCGTCCAATTTGCTGAACTCATCGACATAAGCACATTACCACTTTCTCATTTCATTGAGATACACACATTGGCAGAATATCAGCCAAGTGGCATTCAGAGCTCCAAGGTATTGAGACAAACTTTGGAACAGATTGTGGATTTCTTTCAACTTGCTCAACACTTCGAGATAAGCACGTTTCCACTTTCTCATTTCATTGAGATACACACATTGAGAGAATATCAGCCTAGTGGCATTCAGTACCACAAGGTATCCCGCGAAACATTGGAACCGATTGTGGATTTCTTCCAAATTGCATATCTCATCGAGATAAGCACGTTACCACTTTCTCATTTCATTGAGATACACACATTGGAAGAATATCAGCCAAATGGCATTCAGTGCTCCAAGGTATTCAGAGAAACTTTGGAACCGATTATGGATTTCTTCCAACTTGCTCAACTCACCGTGATAAGACTTTTACCACTTTCTCATTTCATTGACATGCACACATTGGCAGAATTTCAGCCAAATGGCATTCACGGCTCGATTGTATTCAGAGAAACTTTGCAAAATAGTGTGGATTTCTTCCAACTCGCTGAACTCATCGAGATAAGCAATTTAACGCTTTCTCATTTCATTGAGATACATACATTGGCAGAATATCAGATAAATGCCATTCAGTGCTCGACGGTATTCAGAGAATCTTTGGAACCGAATGTGGATATCTTCCAAATTGCTGAACTCATCGAGATAAGCACGTTACCACTTTCTCATTTCATTGAGATATACGCTTTGGCAGAATTTCAGCCAAATAGCATTCACTGCTCGATGGTACTCAGAGAAACTTTGCAACATATGGTCGATTTCGTCCAATTTGCTGAACTCATCGAGATAAGCACATTACCACTTTCTCATTTCATTGAGATACACACATTGGCAGAATATCAGCCAAGTGGCATTCAGTGCTCCAAGGTATTGAGACAAACTTTGGAACAGATTGTGGATTTCTTCCAACTTGCTCAACTCTTCGAGATAAGCACGTTTCCACTTTCTCATTTCATTGAGATACACACATTGAGAGAATATCAGCCTAGTGGCATTCAGTACCACAAGGTATCCCGCGAAACATTGGAACCGATTGTGGATTTCTTCCAAATTGCATATCTCATCGAGATAAGCACGTTACCACTTTCTCATTTCATTCAGATACACACATTGGAAGAATATCAGCCAAATGGCATTCAGTGCTCCAAGGTATTCAGAGAAACTTTGGAACCGATTGTGGATTTCTTCCAACTTGCTCAACTCACCGTGATAAGAAATTTACCACTTTCTCATTTCATTGACATGCACACATTGGCAGAATTTCAGCCAAATGGCATTCACGGCTCGATGGTATTCAGAGAAACTTTGCAAAATATTGTGGATTTCTTCCAACTCGCTGAACTCATCGAGATAAGCAATTTACCACTTTCTCATTTCATTGAGATACACACATTGGCAGAATATCAGATAAATGTCATTCAGTGCTCGACGGTATTCAGAGAATCTTTGGAACCGAATGTGGATATCTTCCAAATTGCTGAACTGATCGAGATAAGCACGTTACCACTTTCTCATTTCATTGAGATATACGCTTTGGCAGAATTTCAGCCAAATAGCATTCACTGCTCGATGGTATTCAGAGAAACTTTGCAACATATGGTCGATTTCGTCCAATTTGCTGAACTCATCGAGATAAGCACATTACCACTTTCTCATTTCATTGAGATACACACATTGGCAGAATATCAGCCAAGTGGCATTCAGTGCTCCAAGGTATTGAGACAAACTTTGGAACAGATTGTGGATTTCTTTCAACTTGCTCAACTCTTCGAGATAAGCACGTTTCCACTTTCTCATTTCATTGAGATACAGACAATGAGAGAATATCAGCCTAGTGGCATTCAGTACCACAAGGTATCCCGCGAAACATTGGAACCGATTGTGGATTTCTTCCAAATTGCATATCTCATCGAGATAAGCACGTTACCACTTTCTCATTTCATTGAGATACACACATTGGAAGAATATCAGCCAAATGGCATTCAGTGCTCCAAGGTATTCAGAGAAACTTTGGAACCGATTGTGGATTTCATCCAACTTGCTCAACTCACCGTGATAAGAAATTTACCACTTTCTCATTTCAATGACATGCACACATTGGCAGAATTTCAGCCAAATGGCATTCACGGCTCGATGGCATTCAGAGAAACTTTGCAAGATAGTGTGGATTTCTTCCAACTCGCTGAACTCATCGAGATAAGCAATTTCCACTTTCTCATTTCATTGAGATACTCACATTGTCAGAATATCAGATAAATGTCATTCAGTGCTCGACGGTATTCAGAGAATCTTTGGAACCGAATGTTGATATCTTCCAAATTGCTGAACTCATCGAGATAAGCGCGTTACCACTTTCTCATTTCATTGAGATATACGCTTTGGCAGAATTTCAGCCAAATAGCATTCACTGCTCGATGGTATTCAGAGAAACTTTGCAACATATGGTCGATTTCGTCCAATTTGCTGAACTCATCGAGATAAGCACATTACCACTTTCTCATTTCATTGAGATACACACATTGGCAGAATATCAGCCAAGTGGCATTCAGTGCTCCAAGGTATTGAGACAAACTTTGGAACAGATTGTGGATTTCTTCCAACTTGCTCAACTCTTCGAGATAAGCACGTTTCCACTTTCTCATTTCATTGAGATACACACATTGAGAGAATATCAGCCTAGTGGCATTCAGTACCACAAGGTATCCCGCGAAACATTGGAACCGATTGTGGATTTCTTCCAAATTGCATATCTCATCGAGATAAGCATGTTACCACTTTCTCATTTCATTGAGATACACACATTGGAAGAATATCAGCCAAATGGCATTCAGTGCTCCAAGGTATTCAGAGAAACTTTGGAACCGATTGTGGATTTCTTCCAACTTGCTCAACTCACCGTGATAAGAAATTTACCACTTTCTCATTTCATTGACATGCACACATTGGCAGAATTTCAGCCAAATGGCATTCACGGCTCGATGGTATTCAGAGAAACTTTGCAAGATAGTGTGGATTTCTTCCAACTCGCTGAACTCATCGAGATAAGCAATTTTCACTTTCTCATGTAATTGAGATACTCACATTGGCAGAATATCAGATAAATGTCATTCAGTGCTCGACGGTATTCAGAGAATCTTTGGAACCGAATGTGGATATCTTCCAAATTGCTGAACTCATCGAGATAAGCACGTTACCACTTTCTCATTTCATTGAGATATACGCTTTGGCAGAATTTCAGCCAAATAGCATTCACTGCTCGATGGTATTCAGAGAAACTTTGCAACATATGGTCGATTTCGTCCAATTTGCTGAACTCATCGAGATAAGCACATTACCACTTTCTCATTTCATTGAGATACACACATTGGCAGAACATCAGCCAAGTGGCATTCAGTGCTCCAAGGTATTGAGACAAACTTTGGAACAGATTGTGGATTTCTTCCAACCTGCTCAACTCTTCGAGATAAGCTCGTTTCCACATTCTCATTTCATTGAGATACACACATTGAGAGAATATCAGCCTAGTGGCATTCAGTACCACAAGGTATCCCGCGAAACATTGGAACCGATTGTGGATTTCTTCCAAATTGCATATCTCATCGAGATAAGCACGTTACCACTTTCTCATTTCATTGAGATACACACATTGGAAGAACATCAGCCAAATGGCATTCAGTGCTCCAAGGTATTCAGAGAAACTTTGGGACCGATTGTGGATTTCTTCCAACTTGCTCAACTCACCGTGATAAGAAATTTACCACTTTCTCATTTCAAAGACATGCACACATTGGCAGAATTTCAGCCAAATGGCATTCACGGCTCGATGGTATTCAGAGAAACTTTGCAAAATATTGTGGATTTCTTCCAACTCGCTGAACTCATCGAGATAAGCAATTTACCACTTTCTCATTTCATTGAGATACACACATTGGCAGAATATCAGATAAATGTCATTCAGTGCTCGACGGTATTCAGAGAATCTTTGGAACCGAATGTGGATATCTTCCAAATTGCTGAACTCATCGAGATAAGCACGTTACCACTTTCTCATTTCATTGACATATACGCTTTGGCAGAATTTCAGCCAAATAGCATTCACTGCTCGATGGTATTCAGAGAAACTTTGCAACATATGGTCGATTTCGTCCAATTTGCTGAACTCATCGAGATAAGCACATTACCACTTTCTCATTTCATTGAGATACACACATTGGCAGAACATCAGCCAAGTGGCATTCAGTACTCCAAGGTATTGAGACAAACTTTGGAACAGATTGTGGATTTCTTCCAACTTGCTCAACTCTTCGAGATAAGCACGTTTCCACTTTCTCATTTCATTGAGATACACACATTGAGAGAATATCAGCCTAGTGGCATTCAGTACCACAAGGTATCCCGCGAAACATTGGAACCGATTGTGGATTTCTTCCAAATTGCATATCTCATCGAGATAAGCATGTTACCACTTTCTCATTTCATTGAGATACACACATTGGAAGAATATCAGCCAAATGGCATTCAGTGCTCCAAGGTATTCAGAGAAACTTTGGAACCGATTATGGATTTCTTCCAACTTGCTCAACTCACCGTGATAAGAAATTTACCACTTTCTCATTTCATTGACCTGCACACATTGGCAGAATTTCAGCCAAATGGCATTCACGGCTCGATAGTATTCAGAGTAACTTTGTAAAATATTGTGGATTTCTTCCAACTCGCTGAACTCATCGAGATAAGCAATTTACCACTTTCTCATTTCATTGAGATACATACATTGGCAGAATATCAGATAAATGTCATTCAGAGCTCGACGGTATTCAGAGAATCTTTGGAACCGAATGTGGAAATCTTCCAAATTGCTGAACTCATCGAGATAAGCACGTTACCACTTTCTCATTTCATTGAGATATACGCTTTGGCAGAATTTCAGCCAAATAGCATTCACTGCTCGATGGTATTCAGAGAAACTTTGCAACATATGGTCGATTTCGTCCAATTTGCTGAACTCATCGAGATAAGCACATTACCACATTCTCATTTCATTGAGATACACACATTGGCAGACTATCAGCCAAGTGGCATTCAGTGCTCCAAGGTATTGAGACAAACTTTGGAACAGATTGTGGATTTCTTCCAACTTGCTCAACTCTTCGAGATAAGCACGTTTCCACTTTCTCATTTCATTGAGATACACACATTGAGAGAATATCAGCCTAGTGGCATTCAGTACCACAAGGTATCCCGCGAAACATTGGAACCGATTGTGGATTTCTTCCAAATTGCATATCTCATCGAGATAAGCATGTTACCACTTTCTCATTTCATTGAGATACACACATTGGAAGAATATCAGCCAAATGGTATTCAGCGCTCCAAGGTATTCAGAGAAACTTTGGAACCGATTGTGGATTTCTTCCAACTTGCTCAACTCACCGTGATAAGAAATTTACCACTTTCTCATTTCATTGACATGCACACATTGGCAGAATTTCAGCCAAATGGCATTCACGGCTCGATGGTATTCAGAGAAACTTTGTAAAATATTGTGGATTTCTTCCAACTCGCTGAACTCATCGAGATAAGCAATTTACCACTTTCTCATTTCATTGAGATACACAAATTGGCAGAATATCAGATAAATGTCATTCAGAGCTCGACGGTATTCAGAGAATCTTTGGAACCGAATGTGGATATCTTCCAAATTGCTGAACTCATCGAGATAAGCACGTTACCACTTTCTGATTTCATTGACATAATCGCTTTGGCAGAATTTCAGTCAAATAGCATTCACTGCTCGATGGTATTCAGAGAAACTTTGCAACATATGGTCGATTTCGTCCAATTTGCTGAACTCATCGAGATAAGCACATTACCACTTTCTCATTTCATCGAGATACACACATTGGCAGAATATCAGCCTAGTGGCATTCAGTACCACAAGGTATCCCGCGAAACATTGGAACCGATTGTGGATTTCTTCCAAATTGCATATCTCATCGAGATAAGCACGTTACCACTTTCTCATTTCATTCAGATACACACATTGGAAGAATATCAGCCAAATGGCATTCAGTGCTCCAAGGTATTCAGAGAAACTTTGGAACCGATTATGGATTTCTTCCAACTTGCTCAACTCACCGTGATAAGAAATTTACCACTTTCTCATTTCATTGACCTGCACACATTGGCAGAATTTCAGCCAAATGGCATTCACGGCTCGATAGTATTCAGAGAAACTTTGCAAAATAGTGTGGATTTCTTCCAACTCGCTGAACTCATCGAGATAAGCAATTTTCACTTTCTCATGTAATTGAGATGCTCACATTGGCAGAATATCAGATAAATGTCATTCAGTGCTCGACGGTATTCAGAGAATCTTTGGAACCGAATGTGGATATCTTCCAAA
Organism: Carcharhinus amblyrhynchos; assembly: GCF_965287045.1. Lineage (NCBI taxonomy): Eukaryota > Metazoa > Chordata > Chondrichthyes > Carcharhiniformes > Carcharhinidae > Carcharhinus > Carcharhinus amblyrhynchos. Next base: position 492,579 of record NC_137341.1, on the reverse strand, counting down.
TTGCTGAACTCATCGAGATAAGCACGTTACCACTTTCTCATTTCATTGAGATATACGCTTTGGCAGAATTTCAGCCAAATAGCATTCACTGCTCGATGGTATTCAGAGAAACTTTGCAACATATGGTCGATTTCGTCCAATTTGCTGAACTCATCGAGATAAGCACATTACCACTTTCTCATTTCATTGAGATACACACATTGGCAGAACATCAGCCAAGTGGCATTCAGTGGTCCAAGGTATTGAGACAAACTTTGGAACAGATTGTGGATTTCTTCCAACCTGCTCAACTCTTCGAGATAAGCTCGTTTCCACATTCTCATTTCATTGAGATACACACATTGAGAGAATATCAGCCTAGTGGCATTCAGTACCACAAGGTATCCCGCGAAACATTGGAACCGATTGTGGATTTCTTCCAAATTGCATATCTCATCGAGATAAGCACGTTACCACTTTCTCATTTCATTGAGATACACACATTGGAAGGACATCAGCCAAATGGCATTCAGTGCTCCAAGGTATTCAGAGAAACTTTGGAACCGATTGTGGATTTCTTCCAACTTGCTCAACTCACCGTGATAAGAAATTTACCACTTTCTCATTTCAAAGACATGCACACATTGGCAGAATTTCAGCCAAATGGCATTCACGGCTCGATGGTATTCAGAGAAACTTTGCAAAATATTGTGGATTTCTTCCAACTCGCTGAACTCATCGAGATAAGCAATTTACCACTTTCTCATTTCATTGAGATACACACATTGGCAGAATATCAGATAAATGTCATTCAGTGCTCGACGGTATTCAGAGAATCTTTGGAACCGAATGTGGATATCTTCCAAATTGCTGAACTCATCGAGATAAGCACGTTACCACTTTCTCATTTCATTGACATATACGCTTTGGCAGAATTTCAGCCAAATAGCATTCACTGCTCGATGGTATTCAGAGAAACTTTGCAACATATGGTCGATTTCGTCCAATTTGCTGAACTCATCGAGATAAGCACATTACCACTTTCTCATTTCATTGAGATACACACATTGGCAGAACATCAGCCAAGTGGCATTCAGTACTCCAAGGTATTGAGACAAACTTTGGAACAGATTGTGGATTTCTTCCAACTTGCTCAACTCTTCGAGATAAGCACGTTTCCACTTTCTCATTTCATTGAGATACACACATTGAGAGAATATCAGCCTAGTGGCATTCAGTACCACAAGGTATCCCGCGAAACATTGGAACCGATTGTGGATTTCTTCCAAATTGCATATCTCATCGAGATAAGCATGTTACCACTTTCTCATTTCATTGAGATACACACATTGGAAGAATATCAGCCAAATGGCATTCAGTGCTCCAAGGTATTCAGAGAAACTTTGGAACCGATTATGGATTTCTTCCAACTTGCTCAACTCACCGTGATAAGAAATTTACCACTTTCTCATTTCATTGACCTGCACACATTGGCAGAATTTCAGCCAAATGGCATTCACGGCTCGATAGTATTCAGAGTAACTTTGCAAAATAGTGTGGATTTCTTCCAACTCGCTGAACTCATCGAGATAAGCAATTTACCACTTTCTCATTTCATTGAGATACATACATTGGCAGAATATCAGATAAATGTCATTCAGAGCTCGACGGAATTCAGAGAATCTTTGGAACCGAATGTGGAAATCTTCCAAATTGCTGAACTCATCGAGATAAGCACGTTACCACTTTCTCATTTCGTTGAGATATACGCTTTGGCAGAATTTCAGCCAAATAGCATTCACTGCTCGATGGTATTCAGAGAAACTTTGCAACATATGGTCGATTTCGTCCAATTTGCTGAACTCATCGAGATAAGCACATTACCACTTTCTCATTTCATTGAGATACACACATTGGCAGACTATCAGCCAAGTGGCATTCAGTGCTCCAAGGTATTGAGACAAACTTTGGAACAGATTGTGGATTTCTTCCAACTTGCTCAACTCTTCGAGATAAGCACGTTTCCACTTTCTCATTTCATTGAGATACACACATTGAGAGAATATCAGCCTAGTGGCATTCAGTACCACAAGGTATCCCGCGAAACATTGGAACCGATTGTGGATTTCTTCCAAATTGCATATCTCATCGAGATAAGCATGTTACCACTTTCTCATTTCATTGAGATACACACATTGGAAGAATATCAGCCAAATGGTATTCAGCGCTCCAAGGTATTCAGAGAAACTTTGGAACCGATTGTGGATTTCTTCCAACTTGCTCAACTCACCGTGATAAGAAATTTACCACTTTCTCATTTCATTGACATGCACACATTGGCAGAATTTCAGCCAAATGGCATTCACGGCTCGATGGTATTCAGAGAAACTTTGTAAAATATTGTGGATTTCTTCCAACTCGCTGAACTCATCGAGATAAGCAATTTACCACTTTCTCATTTCATTGAGATACACAAATTGGCAGAATATCAGATAAATGTCATTCAGAGCTCGACGGTATTCAGAGAATCTTTGGAACCGAATGTGGATATCTTCCAAATTGCTGAACTCATCGAGATAAGCACGTTACCACTTTCTGATTTCATTGACATAATCGCTTTGGCAGAATTTCAGTCAAATAGCATTCACTGCTCGATGGTATTCAGAGAAACTTTGCAACATATGGTCGATTTCGTCCAATTTGCTGAACTCATCGAGATAAGCACATTACCACTTTCTCATTTCATCGAGATACACACATTGGCAGAATATCAGCCTAGTGGCATTCAGTACCACAAGGTATCCCGCGAAACATTGGAACCGATTGTGGATTTCTTCCAAATTGCATATCTCATCGAGATAAGCACGTTACCACTTTCTCATTTCATTGAGATACACACATTGGAAGAATATCAGCCAAATGGCATTCAGTGCTCCAAGGTATTCAGAGAAACTTTGGAACCGATTATGGATTTCTTCCAACTTGCTCAACTCACCGTGATAAGAAATTTACCACTTTCTCATTTCATTGACCTGCACACATTGGCAGAATTTCAGCCAAATGGCATTCACGGCTCGATAGTATTCAGAGAAACTTTGCAAAATAGTGTGGATTTCTTCCAACTCGCTGAACTCATCGAGATAAGCAATTTACCACTTTCTCATTTCATTGAGATACATACATTGGCAGAATATCAGATAAATGTCATTCAGTGCTCGACGGTATTCAGAGAATCTTTGGAACCGAATGTGGATATCTTCCAAATTGCTGAACTCATCGAGATAAGCACGTTACCACTTTCTCATTTCATTGAGATATACGCTTTGGCAGAATTTCAGCCAAATAGCATTCACTGCTCGATGGGATTCAGAGAAACTTTGCAACATATGGTCGATTTCGTCCAATTTGCTGAACTCATCGAGATAAGCACATTACCACTTTCTCATTTCATTGAGATACACACATTGGCAGAATATCAGCCAAGTGGCATTCAGTGCTCCAAGGTATTGAGACAAACTTTGGAACAGATTGTGGATTTCTTCCAACTTGCTCAACTCTTCGAGATAAGCACTTTTCCACTTTCTCATTTCATTGAGATACACACATTGAGAGAATATCAGCCTAGTGGCATTCAGTACCACAAGGTATCCCGCGAAACATTGGAACCGATTGTGGATTTCTTCCAAATTGCATATCTCATCGAGATAAGCATGTTACCACTTTCTCATTTCATTGAGATACACACATTGGAAGAATATCAGCCAAATGGTATTCAGTGCTCCAAGGTATTCAGAGAAACTTTGGAACCGATTGTGGATTTCTTCCAACTTGCTCAACTCACCGTGATAAGAAATTTACCACTTTCTCATTTCATTGACATGCACACATTGGCAGAATTTCAGCCAAATGGCATTCACGGCTCGATGGTATTCAGAGAAACTTTGTAAAATATTGTGGATTTCTTCCAACTCGCTGAACTCATCGAGATAAGCAATTTACCACTTTCTCATTTCATTGAGATACACAAATTGGCAGAATATCAGATAAATGTCATTCAGAGCTCGACGGTATTCAGAGAATCTTTGGAACCGAATGTGGATATCTTCCAAATTGCTGAACTCATCGAGATAAGCACGTTACCACTTTCTGATTTCATTGACATAATCGCTTTGGCAGAATTTCAGTCAAATAGCATTCACTGCTCGATGGTATTCAGAGAAACTTTGCAACATATGGTCGATTTCGTCCAATTTGCTGAACTCATCGAGATAAGCACATTACCACTTTCTCATTTCATCGAGATACACACATTGGCAGAATATCAGCCAAGTGGCATTCAGTGCTCCAAGGTATTGAGACAAACTTTGGAACAGATTGTGGATTTCTTCCAACTTGCTCAACTCTTCGAGATAAGCACGTTTCCACTTTCTCACTTCATTGAGATACACACATTGAGAGAATATCAGCCTAGTGGCATTCAGTACCACAAGGTATCCCGCGAAACATTGGAACCGATTGTGGATTTCTTCCAAATTGCATATCTCATCGAGATAAGCACGTTACCACTTTCTCATTTCATTGAGATACACACATTGGAAGAATATCAGCCAAATGGCATTCAGTGCTCCAAGGTATTCAGAGAAACTTTGGAACCGATTATGGATTTCTTCCAAGTTGCTCAACTCACCGTGATAAGAAATTTACCACTTTCTCATTTCATTGACAAGCACACATTGGCAGAATTTCAGCCAAATGGCATTCACGGCTCGATAGTATTCAGAGAAACTTTGCAAAATAGTGTGGATTTCTTCCAACTCGCTGAACTCATCGAGATAAGCAATTTACCACTTTCTCATTTCATTGAGATACATACATTGGCAGAATATCAGATAAATGTCATTCAGTGCTCGACGGTATTCAGAGAATCTTTGGAACCGAATGTGGATATCTTCCAAATTGCTGAACTCATCGAGATAAGCACGTTACCACTTTCTCATTTCATTGACATATACGCTTTGGCAGAATTTCAGCCAAATCGCATTCACTGCTCGATGGTATTCAGAGAAACTTTGCAACATATGGTCGATTTCGTCCAATTTGCTGAACTCATCGAGATAAGCACATTACCACTTTCTCATTTCATTGAGATACACACATTGGCAGAATATCAGCCCAGTGGCATTCAGTGCTCCAAGGTGTTGAGACAAACTTTGGAACAGATTGTGGATTTCTTCCAACTTGCTCAACTCTTCGAGATAAGCACGTTTCCACTATCTCATTTCATTGAGATACACACATTGAGAGAATATCAGCCTAGTGGCATTCAGTACCACAAGGTATCCCGCGAAACATTGGAACCGATTGTGGATTTCTTCCAAATTGCATATCTCATCGAGATAAGCACGTTACCACTTTCTCATTTCATTGAGATACACACATTGGAAGAATATCAGCCAAATGGCATTCAGTGCTCCAAGGTATTCAGAGAAACTTTGGAACCGATTGTGGATTTCTTCCAACTTGCTCAACTCACCGTGATAAGAAATTTACCACTTTCTCATTTCATTGACATGCACACATTGGCAGAATTTCAGCCAAATGGCATTCACGGCTCGATGGTATTCAGAGAAACTTTGCAAAATATTGTGGATTTCTTCCAACTCGCTGAACTCATCGAGATAAGCAATTTACCACTTTCTCATTTCATTGAGATACATACATTGGCAGAATATCAGATAAATGTCATTCAGTGCTCGACGGTATTCAGAGAATCTTTGGAACCGAATGTGGATATCTTCCAAATTGCTGAACTCATCGAGATAAGCACGTTACCACTTTCTGATTTCATTGACATAATCGCTTTGGCAGAATTTCAGTCAAATAGCATTCACTGCTCGATGGTATTCAGAGAAACTTTGCAACATATGGTCGATTTCGTCCAATTTGCTGAACTCATCGAGATAAGCACATTACCACTTTCTCATTTCATTGAGATACACACATTGGCAGAACATCAGCCAAGTGGCATTCAGTACTCCAAGGTATTGAGACAAACTTTGGAACAGATTGTGGATTTCTTCCAACTTGCTCAACTCTTCGAGATAAGCACGTTTCCACTTTCTCATTTCATTGAGATACACACATTGAGAGAATATCAGCCTAGTGGCATTCAGTACCACAAGGTATCCCGCGAAACATTGGAACCGATTGTGGATTTCTTCCAAATTGCATATCTCATCGAGATAAGCATGTTACCACTTTCTCATTTCATTGAGATACACACATTGGAAGAATATCAGCCAAATGGCATTCAGTGCTCCAAGGTATTCAGAGAAACTTTGGAACCGATTATGGATTTCTTCCAACTTGCTCAACTCACCGTGATAAGAAATTTACCACTTTCTCATTTCATTGACCTGCACACATTGGCAGAATTTCAGCCAAATGGCATTCACGGCTCGATAGTATTCAGAGTAACTTTGCAAAATAGTGTGGATTTCTTCCAACTCGCTGAACTCATCGAGATAAGCAATTTACCACTTTCTCATTTCATTGAGATACATACATTGGCAGAATATCAGATAAATGTCATTCAGAGCTCGACGATATTCAGAGAATCTTTGGAACCGAATGTGGATATCTTCCAAATTGCTGAACTCATCGAGATAAGCACGTTACCACTTTCTCATTTCATTGAGATATACGCTTTGGCAGAATTTCAGCCAAATAGCATTCACTGCTCGATGGTATTCAGAGAAACTTTGCAACATATGGTCGATTTCGTCCAATTTGCTGAACTCATCGAGATAAGCACATTACCACTTTCTCATTTCATCGAGATACACACATTGGCAGAATATCAGCCAAGTGGCATTCAGTGCTCCAAGGTATTGAGACAAACTTTGGAACAGATTGTGGATTTCTTCCAACTTGCTCAACTCTTCGAGATAAGCACTTTTCCACTTTCTCATTTCATTGAGATACACACATTGAGAGAATATCAGCCTAGTGGCATTCAGTACCACAAGGTATCCCGCGAAACATTGGAACCGATTGTGGATTTCTTCCAAATTGCATATCTCATCGAGATAAGCATGTTACCACTTTCTCATTTCATTGAGATACACACATTGGAAGAATATCAGCCAAATGGTATTCAGTGCTCCAAGGTATTCAGAGAAACTTTGGAACCGATTGTGGATTTCTTCCAACTTGCTCAACTCACCGTGATAAGAAATTTACCACTTTCTCATTTCATTGACATGCACACATTGGCAGAATTTCAGCCAAATGGCATTCACGGCTCGATGGTATTCAGAGAAACTTTGTAAAATATTGTGGATTTCTTCCAACTCGCTGAACTCATCGAGATAAGCAATTTACCACTTTCTCATTTCATTGAGATACACAAATTGGCAGAATATCAGATAAATGTCATTCAGAGCTCGACGGTATTCAGAGAATCTTTGGAACCGAATGTGGATATCTTCCAAATTGCTGAACTCATCGAGATAAGCACGTTACCACTTTCTGATTTCATTGACATAATCGCTTTGGCAGAATTTCAGTCAAATAGCATTCACTGCTCGATGGTATTCAGAGAAACTTTGCAACATATGGTCGATTTCGTCCAATTTGCTGAACTCATCGAGATAAGCACATTACCACTTTCTCATTTCATCGAGATACACACATTGGCAGAATATCAGCCAAGTGGCATTCAGTGCTCCAAGGTATTGAGACAAACTTTGGAACAGATTGTGGATTTCTTCCAACTTGCTCAACTCTTCGAGATAAGCACGTTTCCACTTTCTCACTTCATTGAGATACACACATTGAGAGAATATCAGCCTAGTGGCATTCAGTACCACAAGGTATCCCGCGAAACATTGGAACCGATTGTGGATTTCTTCCAAATTGCATATCTCATCGAGATAAGCACGTTACCACTTTCTCATTTCATTGAGATACACACATTGGAAGAATATCAGCCAAATGGCATTCAGTGCTCCAAGGTATTCAGAGAAACTTTGGAACCGATTATGGATTTCTTCCAAGTTGCTCAACTCACCGTGATAAGAAATTTACCACTTTCTCATTTCATTGACAAGCACACATTGGCAGAATTTCAGCCAAATGGCATTCACGGCTCGATAGTATTCAGAGAAACTTTGCAAAATAGTGTGGATTTCTTCCAACTCGCTGAACTCATCGAGATAAGCAATTTACCACTTTCTCATTTCATTGAGATACATACATTGGCAGAATATCAGATAAATGTCATTCAGTGCTCGACGGTATTCAGAGAATCTTTGGAACCGAATGTGGATATCTTCCAAATTGCTGAACTCATCGAGATAAGCACGTTACCACTTTCTCATTTCATTGACATATACGCTTTGGCAGAATTTCAGCCAAATCGCATTCACTGCTCGATGGTATTCAGAGAAACTTTGCAACATATGGTCGATTTCGTCCAATTTGCTGAACTCATCGAGATAAGCACATTACCACTTTCTCATTTCATTGAGATACACACATTGGCAGAATATCAGCCCAGTGGCATTCAGTGCTCCAAGGTGTTGAGACAAACTTTGGAACAGATTGTGGATTTCTTCCAACTTGCTCAACTCTTCGAGATAAGCACGTTTCCACTATCTCATTTCATTGAGATACACACATTGAGAGAATATCAGCCTAGTGGCATTCAGTACCACAAGGTATCCCGCGAAACATTGGAACCGATTGTGGATTTCTTCCAAATTGCATATCTCATCGAGATAAGCACGTTACCACTTTCTCATTTCATTGAGATACACACATTGGAAGAATATCAGCCAAATGGCATTCAGTGCTCCAAGGTATTCAGAGAAACTTTGGAACCGATTGTGGATTTCTTCCAACTTGCTCAACTCACCGTGATAAGAAATTTACCACTTTCTCATTTCATTGACATGCACACATTGGCAGAATTTCAGCCAAATGGCATTCACGGCTCGATGGTATTCAGAGAAACTTTGCAAAATATTGTGGATTTCTTCCAACTCGCTGAACTCATCGAGATAAGCAATTTACCACTTTCTCATTTCATTGAGATACATACATTGGCAGAATATCAGATAAATGTCATTCAGTGCTCGACGGTATTCAGAGAATCTTTGGAACCGAATGTGGATATCTTCCAAATTGCTGAACTCATCGAGATAAGCACGTTACCACTTTCTGATTTCATTGACATAATCGCTTTGGCAGAATTTCAGTCAAATAGCATTCACTGCTCGATGGTATTCAGAGAAACTTTGCAACATATGGTCGATTTCGTCCAATTTGCTGAACTCATCGAGATAAGCACATTACCACTTTCTCATTTCATTGAGATACACACATTGGCAGAACATCAGCCAAGTGGCATTCAGTACTCCAAGGTATTGAGACAAACTTTGGAACAGATTGTGGATTTCTTCCAACTTGCTCAACTCTTCGAGATAAGCACGTTTCCACTTTCTCATTTCATTGAGATACACACATTGAGAGAATATCAGCCTAGTGGCATTCAGTACCACAAGGTATCCCGCGAAACATTGGAACCGATTGTGGATTTCTTCCAAATTGCATATCTCATCGAGATAAGCATGTTACCACTTTCTCATTTCATTGAGATACACACATTGGAAGAATATCAGCCAAATGGCATTCAGTGCTCCAAGGTATTCAGAGAAACTTTGGAACCGATTATGGATTTCTTCCAACTTGCTCAACTCACCGTGATAAGAAATTTACCACTTTCTCATTTCATTGACCTGCACACATTGGCAGAATTTCAGCCAAATGGCATTCACGGCTCGATAGTATTCAGAGTAACTTTGCAAAATAGTGTGGATTTCTTCCAACTCGCTGAACTCATCGAGATAAGCAATTTACCACTTTCTCATTTCATTGAGATACATACATTGGCAGAATATCAGATAAATGTCATTCAGAGCTCGACGATATTCAGAGAATCTTTGGAACCGAATGTGGATATCTTCCAAATTGCTGAACTCATCGAGATAAGCACGTTACCACTTTCTCATTTCATTGAGATATACGCTTTGGCAGAATTTCAGCCAAATAGCATTCACTGCTCGATGGTATTCAGAGAAACTTTGCAACATATGGTCGATTTCGTCCAATTTGCTGAACTCATCGAGATAAGCACATTACCACTTTCTCATTTCATTGAGATACACACATTGGCAGACTATCAGCCAAGTGGCATTCAGTGCTCCAAGGTATTGAGACAAACTTTGGAACAGATTGTGGATTTCTTCCAACTTGCTCAACTCTTCGAGATAAGCACGTTTCCACTTTCTCATTTCATTGAGATACACACATTGAGAGAATATCAGCCTAGTGGCATTCAGTACCACAAGGTATCCCGCGAAACATTGGAACCGATTGTGGATTTTTTCCAAATTGCATATCTCATCGAGATAAGCATGTTACCACTTTCTCATTTCATTGAGATACACACATTGGAAGAATATCAGCCAAATGGTATTCAGCGCTCCAAGGTATTCAGAGAAACTTTGGAACCGATTGTGGATTTCTTCCAACTTGCTCAACTCACCGTGATAAGAAATTTACCACTTTCTCATTTCATTGACATGCACACATTGGCAGAATTTCAGCCAAATGGCATTCACGGCTCGATGGTATTCAGAGAAACTTTGTAAAATATTGTGGATTTCTTCCAACTCGCTGAACTCATCGAGATAAGCAATTTACCACTTTCTCATTTCATTGAGATACACAAATTGGCAGAATATCAGATAAATGTCATTCAGAGCTCGACGGTATTCAGAGAATCTTTGGAACCGAATGTGGATATCTTCCAAATTGCTGAACTCATCGAGATAAGCACGTTACCACTTTCTGATTTCATTGACATAATCGCTTTGGCAGAATTTCAGTCAAATAGCATTCACTGCTCGATGGTATTCAGAGAAACTTTGCAACATATGGTCGATTTCGTCCAATTTGCTGAACTCATCGAGATAAGCACATTACCACTTTCTCATTTCATCGAGATACACACATTGGCAGAATATCAGCCTAGTGGCATTCAGTACCACAAGGTATCCCGCGAAACATTGGAACCGATTGTGGATTTCTTCCAAATTGCATATCTCATCGAGATAAGCACGTTACCACTTTCTCATTTCGTTGAGATCCACACATTGGAAGAATATCAGCCAAATGGCATTCAGTGCTCCAAGGTATTCAGAGAAACTTTGGAACCGATTGTCCATTTCTTCCAACTTGCTCAACTCACCGTGATAAGAAATTTACCACTTTCTCATTTCATTGACATGCACACATTGGCAGAATTTCAGCCAAATGGCATTCACGGCTCGATGGTATTCAGAGAAACTTTGCAAAATATTGTGGATTTCTTCCAACTCGCTGAACTCATCGAGATAAGCAATTTACCACTTTCTCATTTCATTGAGATACACACATTGGCAGAATATCAGATTAATGTCATTCAGTGCTCGACGGTATTCAGAGAATCTTTGGAACCGAATGTGGATATCTTCCAAATTGCTGAACTGATCGAGATAAGCACGTTACCACTTTCTCATTTCATTGACATATACGCTTTGGCAGAATTTCAGCCAAATAGCATTCACTGCTCGATGGTATTCAGAGAAACTTTGCAACATATGGTCGATTTCGTCCAATTTGCTGAACTCATCGAGATAAGCACATTACCACTTTCTCATTTCATTGAGGTACACACATTGGCAGAACATCAGCCAAGTGGCATTCAGTGCTCCAAGGTATTGAGACAAACTTTGGAACAGATTGTGGATTTCTTCCAACTTGCTCAACTCTTCGAGATAAGCACGTTTCCACTTTCTCATTTCATTGAGATACACACATTGAGAGAATATCAGCCTAGTGGCATTCAGTACCACAAGGTATCCCGCGAAACATTGGAACCGATTGTGGATTTCTTCCAAATTGCATATCTCATCGAGATAAGCATGTTACCACTTTCTCATTTCATTGAGATACACACATTGGAAGAATATCAGCCAAATGGCATTCAGTGCTCCAAGGTATTCAGAGAAACTTTGGAACCGATTATGGATTTCTTCCAACTTGCTCAACTCACCGTGATAAGAAATTTACCACTTTCTCATTTCATTGACCTGCACACATTGGCAGAATTTCAGCCAAATGGCATTCACGGCTCGATAGTATTCAGAGATACTTTGCAAAATAGTGTGGATTTCTTCCAACTCGCTGAACTCATTGAGATAAGCAATTTACCACTTTCTCATTTCATTGAGATACATACATTGGCAGAATATCAGATAAATGTCATTCAGTGCTCGACGGTATTCAGAGAATCTTTGGAACCGAATGTGGATATCTTCCAAATTGCTGAACTCATCGAGATAAGCACGTTACCACTTTCTCATTTCATTGAGATATACGCTTTGGCAGAATTTCAGCCAAATAGCATTCACTGCTCGATGGTATTCAGAGAAACTTTGCAACATATGGTCGATTTCGTCCAATTTGCTGAACTCATCGAGATAAGCACATTACCACTTTCTCATTTCATTGAGATACACACATTGGCAGAATATCAGCCAAGTGGCATTCAGTGCTCCAAGGTATTGAGACAAACTTTGGAACAGATTGTGGATTTCTTCCAACTTGCTCAACTCTTCGAGATAAGCACGTTTCCACTTTCTCATTTCATTGAGATACACACATTGAGAGAATATCAGCCTAGTGGCATTCAGTACCACAAGGTATCCCGCGAAACATTGGAACCGATTGTGGATTTCTTCCAAATTGCATATCTCATCGAGATAAGCATGTTACCACTTTCTCATTTCATTGAGATACACACATTGGAAGAATATCAGCCAAATGGTATTCAGTGCTCCAAGGTATTCAGAGAAACTTTGGAACCGATTGTGGATTTCTTCCAACTTGCTCAACTCACCGTGATAAGAAATTTACCACTTTCTCATTTCATTGACATGCACACATTGGCATAATTTCAGCCAAATGGCATTCACGGCTCGATGGTATTCAGAGAAACTTTGTAAAATATTGTGGATTTCTTCCAACTCGCTGAACTCATCGAGATAAGCAATTTACCACTTTCTCATTTCATTGAGATACACAAATTGGCAGAATATCAGATAAATGTCATTCAGAGCTCGACGGTTTTCAGAGAATCTTTGGAACCGAATGTGGATATCTTCCAAATTGCTGAACTCATCGAGATAAGCACGTTACCACTTTCTGATTTCATTGACATAATCGCTTTGGCAGAATTTCAGTCAAATAGCATTCACTGCTCGATGGTATTCAGAGAAACTTTGCAACATATGGTCGATTTCGTCCAATTTGCTGAACTCATCGAGATAAGCACATTACCACTTTCTCATTTCATTGAGATACACACATTGGCAGAACATCAGCCAAGTGGCATTCAGTACTCCAAGGTATTGAGACAAACTTTGGAACAGATTGTGGATTTCTTCCAACTTGCTCAACTCTTCGAGATAAGCACGTTTCCACTTTCTCATTTCATTGAGATACACACATTGAGAGAATATCAGCCTAGTGGCGTTCAGTACCACAAGGTATCCCGCGAAACATTGGAACCGATTGTGGATTTCTTCCAAATTGCATATCTCATCGAGATAAGCATGTTACCACTTTCTCATTTCATTGAGATACACACATTGGAAGAATATCAGCCAAATGGCATTCAGTGCTCCAAGGTATTCAGAGAAACTTTGGAACCGATTATGGATTTCTTCCAACTTGCTCAACTCACCGTGATAAGAAATTTACCACTTTCTCATTTCATTGACCTGCACACATTGGCAGAATTTCAGCCAAATGGCATTCACGGCTCGATAGTATTCAGAGTAACTTTGCAAAATAGTGTGGATTTCTTCCAACTCGCTGAACTCATCGAGATAAGCAATTTACCACTTTCTCATTTCATTGAGATACATACATTGGCAGAATATCAGATAAATGTCATTCAGAGCTCGACGATATTCAGAGAATCTTTGGAACCGAATGTGGATATCTTCCAAATTGCTGAACTCATCGAGATAAGCACGTTACCACTTTCTCATTTCATTGAGATATACGCTTTGGCAGAATTTCAGCCAAATAGCATTCACTGCTCGATGGTATTCAGAGAAACTTTGCAACATATGGTCGATTTCGTCCAATTTGCTGAACTCATCGAGATAAGCACATTACCACTTTCTCATTTCATTGAGATACACACATTGGCAGACTATCAGCCAAGTGGCATTCAGTGCTCCAAGGTATTGAGACAAACTTTGGAACAGATTGTGGATTTCTTCCAACTTGCTCAACTCTTCGAGATAAGCACGTTTCCACTTTCTCATTTCATTGAGATACACACATTGAGAGAATATCAGCCTAGTGGCATTCAGTACCACAAGGTATCCCGCGAAACATTGGAACCGATTGTGGATTTCTTCCAAATTGCATATCTCATCGAGATAAGCATGTTACCACTTTCTCATTTCATTGAGATACACACATTGGAAGAATATCAGCCAAATGGCATTCAGTGCTCCAAGGTATTCAGAGAAACTTTGGAACCGATTGTGGATTTCTTCCAACTTGCTCAACTCACCGTGATAAGAAATTTACCACTTTCTCATTTCATTGACATGCACACATTGGCAGAATTTCAGCCAAATGGCATTCACGGCTCGATGGTATTCAGAGAAACTTTGTAAAATATTGTGGATTTCTTCCAACTCGCTGAACTCATCGAGATAAGCAATTTACCACTTTCTCATTTCATTGAGATACACAAATTGGCAGAATATCAGATAAATGTCATTCAGAGCTCGACGGTATTCAGAGAATCTTTGGAACCGAATGTGGATATCTTCCAAATTGCTGAACTCATCGAGATAAGCACGTTACCACTTTCTGATTTCATTGACATAATCGCTTTGGCAGAATTTCAGTCAAATAGCATTCACTGCTCGATGGTATTCAGAGAAACTTTGCAACATATGGTCGATTTCGTCCAATTTGCTGAACTCATCGAGATAAGCACATTACCACTTTCTCATTTCATCGAGATACACACATTGGCAGAATATCAGCCTAGTGGCATTCAGTACCACAAGGTATCCCGCGAAACATTGGAACCGATTGTGGATTTCTTCCAAATTGCATATCTCATCGAGATAAGCACGTTACCACTTTCTCATTTCATTGAGATACACACATTGGAAGAATATCAGCCAAATGGCATTCAGTGCTCCAAGGTATTCAGAGAAACTTTGGAACCGATTGTCCATTTCTTCCAACTTGCTCAACTCACCGTGATAAGAAATTTACCACTTTCTCATTTCATTGACCTGCACACATTGGCAGAATTTCAGCCAAATGGCGTTCACGGCTCGATAGTATTCAGAGAAACTTTGCAAAATAGTGTGGATTTCTTCCAACTCGCTGAACTCATCGAGATAAGCAATTTACCACTTTCTCATTTCATTGAGATACATACATTGGCAGAATATCAGATAAATGTCATTCAGTGCTCGACGGTATTCAGAGAATCTTTGGAACCGAATGTGGATATCTTCCAAATTGCTGAACACATCGAGATAAGCACGTTACCACTTTCTGATTTCATTGACATAATCGCTTTGGCAGAATTTCAGTCAAATAGCATTCACTGCTCGATGGTATTCAGAGAAACTTTGCAACATATGGTCGATTTCGTCCAATTTGCTGAACTCCTCGAGATAAGCACATTACCACTTTCTCATTTCATCGAGATACACACATTGGCAGAATATCAGCCTAGTGGCATTCAGTACCACAAGGTATCCCGCGAAACATTGGAACCGATTGTGGATTTCTTCCAAATTGCATATCTCATCGAGATAAGCACGTTACCACTTTCTCATTTCATTGAGATACACACATTGGAAGAATATCAGCCAAATGGCATTCAGTGCTCCAAGGTATTCAGAGAAACTTTGGAACCGATTATGGATTTCTTCCAACTTGCTCAACTCACCGTGATAAGAAATTTACCACTTTCTCATTTCATTGACCTGCACACATTGGCAGAATTTCAGCCAAATGGCATTCACGGCTCGATGGTATTCAGAGAAACTTTGTAAAATATTGTGGATTTCTTCCAACTCGCTGAACTCATCGAGATAAGCAATTTACCACTTTCTCATTTCATTGAGATACACAAATTGGCAGAATATCAGATAAATGTCATTCAGAGCTCGACGGTATTCAGAGAATCTTTGGAACCGAATGTGGATATCTTCCAAATTGCTGAACTCATCGAGATAAGCACGTTACCACTTTCTGATTTCATTGACATAATCGCTTTGGCAGAATTTCAGTCAAATAGCATTCACTGCTCGATGGTATTCAGAGAAACTTTGCAACATATGGTCGATTTCGTCCAATTTGCTGAACTCATCGAGATAAGCACATTACCACTTTCTCATTTCATTGAGATACACACATTGGCAGAATATCAGCCCAGTGGCATTCAGTGCTCCAAGGTGTTGAGACAAACTTTGGAACAGATTGTGGATTTTTTCCAACTTGCTCAACTCGTCGAGATAAGCACGTTTCCACTATCTCATTTCATTGAGATACACACATTGAGAGAATATCAGCCTAGTGGCATTCAGTACCACAAGGTATCCCGCGAAACATTGGAACCGATTGTGGATTTCTTCCAAATTGCATATCTCATCGAGATAAGCACGTTACCACTTTCTCATTTCATTGAGATACACACATTGGAAGAATATCAGCCAAATGGCATTCAGTGCTCCAAGGTATTCAGAGAAACTTTGGAACCGATTGTGGATTTCTTCCAACTTGCTCAACTCACCGTGATAAGAAATTTACCACTTTCTCATTTCATTGACATGCACACATTGGCAGAATTTCAGCCAAATGGCATTCACGGCTCGATGGTATTCAGAGAAACTTTGCAAAATATTGTGGATTTCTTCCAACTCGCTGAACTCATCGAGATAAGCAATTTACCACTTTCTCATTTCATTGAGATACACACATTGGCAGAATATCAGATTAATGTCATTCAGTGCTCGACGGTATTCAGAGAATCTTTGGAACCGAATGTGGATATCTTCCAAATTGCTGAACTGATCGAGATAAGCACGTTACCACTTTCTCATTTCATTGACATATACGCTTTGGCAGAATTTCAGCCAAATAGCATTCACTGCTCGATGGTATTCAGAGAAACTTTGCAACATATGGTCGATTTCGTCCAATTTGCTGAACTCATCGAGATAAGCACATTACCACTTTCTCATTTCATTGAGGTACACACATTGGCAGAACATCAGCCAAGTGGCATTCAGTGCTCCAAGGTATTGAGACAAACTTTGGAACAGATTGTGGATTTCTTCCAACTTGCTCAACTCTTCGAGATAAGCACGTTTCCACTTTCTCATTTCATTGAGATACACACATTGAGAGAATATCAGCCTAGTGGCATTCAAGACCACAAGGTATCCCGCGAAACATTGGAACCGATTGTGGATTTCTTCCAAATTGCATATCTCATCGAGATAAGCATGTTACCACTTTCTCATTTCATTGAGATACACACATTGGAAGAATATCAGCCAAATGGCATTCAGTGCTCCAAGGTATTCAGAGAAACTTTGGAACCGATTATGGATTTCTTCCAACTTGCTCAACTCACCGTGATAAGAAATTTACCACTTTCTCATTTCATTGACCTGCACACATTGGCAGAATTTCAGCCAAATGGCATTCACGGCTCGATAGTATTCAGAGATACTTTGCAAAATAGTGTGGATTTCTTCCAACTCGCTGAACTCATTGAGATAAGCAATTTACCACTTTCTCATTTCATTGAGATACATACATTGGCAGAATATCAGATAAATGTCATTCAGTGCTCGACGGTATTCAGAGAATCTTTGGAACCGAATGTGGATATCTTCCAAATTGCTGAACTCATCGAGATAAGCACGTTACCACTTTCTCATTTCATTGAGATATACGCTTTGGCAGAATTTCAGCCAAATAGCATTCACTGCTCGATGGTATTCAGAGAAACTTTGCAACATATGGTCGATTTCGTCCAATTTGCTGAACTCATCGAGATAAGCACATTACCACTTTCTCATTTCATTGAGATACACACATTGGCAGAATATCAGCCAAGTGGCATTCAGTGCTCCAAGGTATTGAGACAAACTTTGGAACAGATTGTGGATTTCTTCCAACTTGCTCAACTCTTCGAGATAAGCACGTTTCCACTTTCTCATTTCATTGAGATACACACATTGAGAGAATATCAGCCTAGTGGCATTCAGTACCACAAGGTATCCCGCGAAACATTGGAACCGATTGTGGATTTCTTCCAAATTGCATATCTCATCGAGATAAGCATGTTACCACTTTCTCATTTCATTGAGATACACACATTGGAAGAATATCAGCCAAATGGTATTCAGTGCTCCAAGGTATTCAGAGAATCTTTGGAACCGATTGTGGATTTCTTCCAACTTGCTCAACTCACCGTGATAAGAAATTTACCACTTTCTCATTTCATTGACATGCACACATTGGCAGAATTTCAGCCAAATGGCATTCACGGCTCGATGGTATTCAGAGAAACTTTGTAAAATATTGTGGATTTCTTCCAACTCGCTGAACTCATCGAGATAAGCAATTTACCACTTTCTCATTTCATTGAGATACACAAATTGGCAGAATATCAGATAAATGTCATTCAGAGCTCGACGGTTTTCAGAGAATCTTTGGAACCGAATGTGGATATCTTCCAAATTGCTGAACTCATCGAGATAAGCACGTTACCACTTTCTGATTTCATTGACATAATCGCTTTGGCAGAATTTCAGTCAAATAGCATTCACTGCTCGATGGTATTCAGAGAAACTTTGCAACATATGGTCGATTTCGTCCAATTTGCTGAACTCATCGAGATAAGCACATTACCACTTTCTCATTTCATTGAGATACACACATTGGCAGAACATCAGCCAAGTGGCATTCAGTACTCCAAGGTATTGAGACAAACTTTGGAACAGATTGTGGATTTCTTCCAACTTGCTCAACTCTTCGAGATAAGCACGTTTCCACTTTCTCATTTCATTGAGATACACACATTGAGAGAATATCAGCCTAGTGGCATTCAGTACCACAAGGTATCCCGCGAAACATTGGAACCGATTGTGGATTTCTTCCAAATTGCATATCTCATCGAGATAAGCATGTTACCACTTTCTCATTTCATTGAGATACACACATTGGAAGAATATCAGCCAAATGGCATTCAGTGCTCCAAGGTATTCAGAGAAACTTTGGAACCGATTATGGATTTCTTCCAACTTGCTCAACTCACCGTGATAAGAAATTTACCACTTTCTCATTTCATTGACCTGCACACATTGGCAGAATTTCAGCCAAATGGCATTCACGGCTCGATAGTATTCAGAGTAACTTTGCAAAATAGTGTGGATTTCTTCCAACTCGCTGAACTCATCGAGATAAGCAATTTACCACTTTCTCATTTCATTGAGATACATACATTGGCAGAATATCAGATAAATGTCATTCAGAGCTCGACGATATTCAGAGAATCTTTGGAACCGAATGTGGATATCTTCCAAATTGCTGAACTCATCGAGATAAGCACGTTACCACTTTCTCATTTCATTGAGATATACGCTTTGGCAGAATTTCAGCCAAATAGCATTCACTGCTCGATGGTATTCAGAGAAACTTTGCAACATATGGTCGATTTCGTCCAATTTGCTGAACTCATCGAGATAAGCACATTACCACTTTCTCATTTCATTGAGATACACACATTGGCAGACTATCAGCCAAGTGGCATTCAGTGCTCCACGGTATTGAGACAAACTTTGGAACAGATTGTGGATTTCTTCCAACTTGCTCAACTCTTCGAGATAAGCACGTTTCCACTTTCTCATTTCATTGAGATACACACATTGAGAGAATATCAGCCTAGTGGCATTCAGTACCACAAGGTATCCCGCGAAACATTGGAACCGATTGTGGATTTCTTCCAAATTGCATATCTCATCGAGATAA
Source organism: Carcharhinus amblyrhynchos (assembly GCF_965287045.1). Taxonomy (NCBI): domain Eukaryota; kingdom Metazoa; phylum Chordata; class Chondrichthyes; order Carcharhiniformes; family Carcharhinidae; genus Carcharhinus; species Carcharhinus amblyrhynchos. Next base: position 472,395 of record NC_137341.1, on the reverse strand, counting down.
GCATGTTACCACTTTCTCATTTCATTGAGATACACACATTGGAAGAATATCAGCCAAATGGTATTCAGCGCTCCAAGGTATTCAGAGAAACTTTGGAACCGATTGTGGATTTCTTCCAACTTGCTCAACTCACCGTGATAAGAAATTTACCACTTTCTCATTTCATTGACATGCACACATTGGCAGAATTTCAGCCAAATGGCATTCACGGCTCGATGGTATTCAGAGAAACTTTGTAAAATATTGTGGATTTCTTCCAACTCGCTGAACTCATCGAGATAAGCAATTTACCACTTTCTCATTTCATTGAGATACACAAATTGGCAGAATATCAGATAAATGTCATTCAGAGCTCGACGGTATTCAGAGAATCTTTGGAACCGAATGTGGATATCTTCCAAATTGCTGAACTCATCGAGATAAGCACGTTACCACTTTCTGATTTCATTGACATAATCGCTTTGGCAGAATTTCAGTCAAATAGCATTCACTGCTCGATGGTATTCAGAGAAACTTTGCAACATATGGTCGATTTCGTCCAATTTGCTGAACTCATCGAGATAAGCACATTACCACTTTCTCATTTCATCGAGATACACACATTGGCAGAATATCAGCCTAGTGGCATTCAGTACCACAAGGTATCCCGCGAAACATTGGAACCGATTGTGGATTTCTTCCAAATTGCATATCTCATCGAGATAAGCACGTTACCACTTTCTCATTTCATTGAGATACACACATTGGAAGAATATCAGCCAAATGGCATTCAGTGCTCCAAGGTATTCAGAGAAACTTTGGAACCGATTATGGATTTCTTCCAACTTGCTCAACTCACCGTGATAAGAAATTTACCACTTTCTCATTTCATTGACCTGCACACATTGGCAGAATTTCAGCCAAATGGCGTTCACGGCTCGATAGTATTCAGAGAAACTTTGCAAAATAGTGTGGATTTCTTCCAACTCGCTGAACTCATTGAGATAAGCAATTTACCACTTTCTCATTTCATTGAGATACATACATTGGCAGAATATCAGATAAATGTCATTCAGTGCTCGACGGTATTCAGAGAATCTTTGGAACCGAATGTGGATATCTTCCAAATTGCTGAACTCATCGAGATAAGCACGTTACCACTTTCTCATTTCATTGAGATATACGCTTTGGCAGAATTTCAGCCAAATAGCATTCACTGCTCGATGGTATTCAGAGAAACTTTGCAACATATGGTCGATTTCGTCCAATTTGCTGAACTCATCGAGATAAGCACATTACCACTTTCTCATTTCATTGAGATACACACATTGGCAGAATATCAGCCAAGTGGCATTCAGTGCTCCAAGGTATTGAGACAAACTTTGGAACAGATTGTGGATTTCTTCCAACTTGCTCAACTCTTCGAGATAAGCACTTTTCCACTTTCTCATTTCATTGAGATACACACATTGAGAGAATATCAGCCTAGTGGCATTCAGTACCACAAGGTATCCCGCGAAACATTGGAACGGATTGTGGATTTCTTCCAAATTGCATATCTCATCGAGATAAGCATGTTACCACTTTCTCATTTCATTGAGATACACACATTGGAAGAATATCAGCCAAATGGTATTCAGTGCTCCAAGGTATTCAGAGAAACTTTGGAACCGATTGTGGATTTCTTCCAACTTGCTCAACTCACCGTGATAAGAAATTTACCACTTTCTCATTTCATTGACATGCACACATTGGCAGAATTTCAGCCAAATGGCATTCACGGCTCGATGGTATTCAGAGAAACTTTGTAAAATATTGTGGATTTCTTCCAACTCGCTGAACTCATCGAGATAAGCAATTTACCACTTTCTCATTTCATTGAGATACACAAATTGGCAGAATATCAGATAAATGTCATTCAGAGCTCGACGGTATTCAGAGAATCTTTGGAACCGAATGTGGATATCTTCCAAATTGCTGAACTCATCGAGATAAGCACGTTACCACTTTCTGATTTCATTGACATAATCGCTTTGGCAGAATTTCAGTCAAATAGCATTCACTGCTCGATGGTATTCAGAGAAACTTTGCAACATATGGTCGATTTCGTTCAATTTGCTGAACTCATCGAGATAAGCACATTACCACTTTCTCATTTCATCGAGATACACACATTGGCAGAATATCAGCCAAGTGGCATTCAGTGCTCCAAGGTATTGAGACAAACTTTGGAACAGATTGTGGATTTCTTCCAACTTGCTCAACTCTTCGAGATAAGCACGTTTCCACTTTCTCACTTCATTGAGATACACACATTGAGAGAATATCAGCCTAGTGGCATTCAGTACCACAAGGTATCCCGCGAAACATTGGAACCGATTGTGGATTTCTTCCAAATTGCATATCTCATCGAGATAAGCACGTTACCACTTTCTCATTTCATTGAGATACACACATTGGAAGAATATCAGCCAAATGGCATTCAGTGCTCCAAGGTATTCAGAGAAACTTTGGAACCGATTATGGATTTCTTCCAACTTGCTCAACTCACCGTGATAAGAAATTTACCACTTTCTCATTTCATTGACAAGCACACATTGGCAGAATTTCAGCCAAATGGCATTCACGGCTCGATAGTATTCAGAGAAACTTTGCAAAATAGTGTGGATTTCTTCCAACTCGCTGAACTCATCGAGATAAGCAATTTACCACTTTCTCATTTCATTGAGATACATACATTGGCAGAATATCAGATAAATGTCATTCAGTGCTCGACGGTATTCAGAGAATCTTTGGAACCGAATGTGGATATCTTCCAAATTGCTGAACTCATCGAGATAAGCACGTTACCACTTTCTCATTTCATTGACATATACGCTTTGGCAGAATTTCAGCCAAATAGCATTCACTGCTCGATGGTATTCAGAGAAACTTTGCAACATATGGTCGATTTCGTCCAATTTGCTGAACTCATCGAGATAAGCACATTACCACTTTCTCATTTCATTGAGATACACACATTGGCAGAATATCAGCCCAGTGGCATTCAGTGCTCCAAGGTGTTGAGACAAACTTTGGAACAGATTGTGGATTTTTTCCAACTTGCTCAACTCGTCGAGATAAGCACGTTTCCACTATCTCATTTCATTGAGATACACACATTGAGAGAATATCAGCCTAGTGGCATTCAGTACCACAAGGTATCCCGCGAAACATTGGAACCGATTGTGGATTTCTTCCAAATTGCATATCTCATCGAGATAAGCACGTTACCACTTTCTCATTTCATTGAGATACACACATTGGAAGAATATCAGCCAAATGGCATTCAGTGCTCCAAGGTATTCAGAGAAACTTTGGAACCGATTGTCCATTTCTTCCAACTTGCTCAACTCACCGTGATAAGAAATTTACCACTTTCTCATTTCATTGACATGCACACATTGGCAGAATTTCAGCCAAATGGCATTCACGGCTCGATGGTATTCAGAGAAACTTTGCAAAATATTGTGGATTTCTTCCAACTCGCTGAACTCATCGAGATAAGCAATTTACCACTTTCTCATTTCATTGAGATACACACATTGGCAGAATATCAGATTAATGTCATTCAGTGCTCGACGGTATTCAGAGAATCTTTGGAACCGAATGTGGATATCTTCCAAATTGCTGAACTCATCGAGATAAGCACGTTACCACTTTCTCATTTCATTGACATATACGCTTTGGCAGAATTTCAGCCAAATAGCATTCACTGCTCGATGGTATTCAGAGAAACTTTGCAACATATGGTCGATTTCGTCCAATTTGCTGAACTCATCGAGATAAGCACATTACCACTTTCTCATTTCATTGAGGTACACACATTGGCAGAACATCAGCCAAGTGGCATTCAGTGCTCCAAGGTATTGAGACAAACTTTGGAACAGATTGTGGATTTCTTCCAACTTGCTCAACTCTTCGAGATAAGCACGTTTCCACTTTCTCATTTCATTGAGATACACACATTGAGAGAATATCAGCCTAGTGGCATTCAGTACCACAAGGTATCCCGCGAAACATTGGAACCGATTGTGGATTTCTTCCAAATTGCATATCTCATCGAGATAAGCATGTTACCACTTTCTCATTTCATTGAGATACACACATTGGAAGAATATCAGCCAAATGGCATTCAGTGCTCCAAGGTATTCAGAGAAACTTTGGAACCGATTATGGATTTCTTCCAACTTGCTCAACTCACCGTGATAAGAAATTTACCACTTTCTCATTTCATTGACCTGCACACATTGGCAGAATTTCAGCCAAATGGCATTCACGGCTCGATAGTATTCAGAGATACTTTGCAAAATAGTGTGGATTTCTTCCAACTCGCTGAACTCATCGAGATAAGCAATTTACCACTTTCTCATTTCATTGAGATACATACATTGGCAGAATATCAGATAAATGTCATTCAGTGCTCGACGGTATTCAGAGAATCTTTGGAACCGAATGTGGATATCTTCCAAATTGCTGAACTCATCGAGATAAGCACGTTACCACTTTCTCATTTCATTGACATATACGCTTTGGCAGAATTTCAGCCAAATAGCATTCACTGCTCGATGGTATTCAGAGAAACTTTGCAACATATGGTCGATTTCGTCCAATTTGCTGAACTCATCGAGATAAGCACATTACCACTTTCTCATTTCATTGAGATACACACATTGGCAGACTATCAGCCAAGTGGCATTCAGTGCTCCAAGGTATTGAGACAAACTTTGGAACAGATTGTGGATTTCTTCCAACTTGCTCAACTCTTCGAGATAAGCACGTTTCCACTTTCTCATTTCATTGAGATACACACATTGAGAGAATATCAGCCTAGTGGCATTCAGTACCACAAGGTATCCCGCGAAACATTGGAACCGATTGTGGATTTCTTCCAAATTGCATATCTCATCGAGATAAGCATGTTACCACTTTCTCATTTCATTGAGATACACACATTGGAAGAATATCAGCCAAATGGTATTCAGTGCTCCAAGGTATTCAGAGAAACTTTGGAACCGATTGTGGATTTCTTCCAACTTGCTCAACTCACCGTGATAAGAAATTTACCACTTTCTCATTTCATTGACATGCACACATTGGCAGAATTTCAGCCAAATGGCATTCACGGCTCGATGGTATTCAGAGAAACTTTGTAAAATATTGTGGATTTCTTCCAACTCGCTGAACTCATCGAGATAAGCAATTTACCACTTTCTCATTTCATTGAGATACACAAATTGGCAGAATATCAGATAAATGTCATTCAGAGCTCGACGGTTTTCAGAGAATCTTTGGAACCGAATGTGGATATCTTCCAAATTGCTGAACTCATCGAGATAAGCACGTTACCACTTTCTGATTTCATTGACATAATCGCTTTGGCAGAATTTCAGTCAAATAGCATTCACTGCTCGATGGTATTCAGAGAAACTTTGCAACATATGGTCGATTTCGTCCAATTTGTTGAACTCATCGAGATAAGCACATTACCACTTTCTCATTTCATTGAGATACACACATTGGCAGAACATCAGCCAAGTGGCATTCAGTACTCCAAGGTATTGAGACAAACTTTGGAACAGATTGTGGATTTCTTCCAACTTGCTCAACTCTTCGAGATAAGCACGTTTCCACTTTCTCATTTCATTGAGATACACACATTGAGAGAATATCAGCCTAGTGGCATTCAGTACCACAAGGTATCCCGCGAAACATTGGAACCGATTGTGGATTTCTTCCAAATTGCATATCTCATCGAGATAAGCATGTTACCACTTTCTCATTTCATTGAGATACACACATTGGAAGAATATCAGCCAAATGGCATTCAGTGCTCCAAGGTATTCAGAGAAACTTTGGAACCGATTATGGATTTCTTCCAACTTGCTCAACTCACCGTGATAAGAAATTTACCACTTTCTCATTTCATTGACCTGCACACATTGGCAGAATTTCAGCCAAATGGCATTCACGGCTCGATAGTATTCAGAGTAACTTTGCAAAATAGTGTGGATTTCTTCCAACTCGCTGAACTCATCGAGATAAGCAATTTACCACTTTCTCATTTCATTGAGATACATACATTGGCAGAATATCAGATAAATGTCATTCAGAGCTCAACGATATTCAGAGAATCTTTGGAACCGAATGTGGATATCTTCCAAATTGCTGAACTCATCGAGATAAGCACGTTACCACTTTCTCATTTCATTGAGATATACGCTTTGGCAGAATTTCAGCCAAATAGCATTCACTGCTCGATGGTATTCAGAGAAACTTTGCAACATATGGTCGATTTCGTCCAATTTGCTGAACTCATCGAGATAAGCACATTACCACTTTCTCATTTCATTGAGATACACACATTGGCAGACTATCAGCCAAGTGGCATTCAGTGCTCCAAGGTATTGAGACAAACTTTGGAACAGATTGTGGATTTCTTCCAACTTGCTCAACTCTTCGAGATAAGCACGTTTCCACTTTCTCATTTCATTGAGATACACACATTGAGAGAATATCAGCCTAGTGGCATTCAGTACCACAAGGTATCCCGCGAAATATTGGAACCGATTGTGGATTTCTTCCAAATTGCATATCTCATCGAGATAAGCATGTTACCACTTTCTCATTTCATTGAGATACACACATTGGAAGAATATCAGCCAAATGGTATTCAGCGCTCCAAGGTATTCAGAGAAACTTTGGAACCGATTGTGGATTTCTTCCAACTTGCTCAACTCACCGTGATAAGAAATTTACCACTTTCTCATTTCATTGACATGCACACATTGGCAGAATTTCAGCCAAATGGCATTCACGGCTCGATGGTATTCAGAGAAACTTTGTAAAATATTGTGGATTTCTTCCAACTCGCTGAACTCATCGAGATAAGCAATTTACCACTTTCTCATTTCATTGAGATACACAAATTGGCAGAATATCAGATAAATGTCATTCAGAGCTCGACGGTATTCAGAGAATCTTTGGAACCGAATGTGGATATCTTCCAAATTGCTGAACTCATCGAGATAAGCACGTTACCACTTTCTGATTTCATTGACATAATCGCTTTGGCAGAATTTCAGTCAAATAGCATTCACTGCTCGATGGTATTCAGAGAAACTTTGCAACATATGGTCGATTTCGTCCAATTTGCTGAACTCATCGAGATAAGCACATTACCACTTTCTCATTTCATCGAGATACACACATTGGCAGAATATCAGCCTAGTGGCATTCAGTACCACAAGGTATCCCGCGAAACATTGGAACCGATTGTGGATTTCTTCCAAATTGCATATCTCATCGAGATAAGCACGTTACCACTTTCTCATTTCATTGAGATACACACATTGGAAGAATATCAGCCAAATGGCATTCAGTGCTCCAAGGTATTCAGAGAAACTTTGGAACCGATTATGGATTTCTTCCAACTTGCTCAACTCACCGTGATAAGAAATTTACCACTTTCTCATTTCATTGACCTGCACACATTGGCAGAATTTCAGCCAAATGGCGTTCACGGCTCGATAGTATTCAGAGAAACTTTGCAAAATAGTGTGGATTTCTTCCAACTCGCTGAACTCATCGAGATAAGCAATTTACCACTTTCTCATTTCATTGAGATACATACATTGGCAGAATATCAGATAAATGTCATTCAGTGCTCGACGGTATTCAGAGAATCTTTGGAACCGAATGTGGATATCTTCCAAATTGCTGAACTCATCGAGATAAGCACGTTACCACTTTCTCATTTCATTGAGATATACGCTTTGGCAGAATTTCAGCCAAATAGCATTCACTGCTCGATGGTATTCAGAGAAACTTTGCAACATATGGTCGATTTCGTCCAATTTGCTGAACTCATCGAGATAAGCACATTACCACTTTCTCATTTCATTGAGATACACACATTGGCAGAATATCAGCCAAGTGGCATTCAGTGCTCCAAGGTATTGAGACAAACTTTGGAACAGATTGTGGATTTCTTCCAACTTGCTCAACTCTTCGAGATAAGCACTTTTCCACTTTCTCATTTCATTGAGATACACACATTGAGAGAATATCAGCCTAGTGGCATTCAGTACCACAAGGTATCCCGCGAAACATTGGAACCGATTGTGGATTTCTTCCAAATTGCATATCTCATCGAGATAAGCATGTTACCACTTTCTCATTTCATTGAGATACACACATTGGAAGAATATCAGCCAAATGGCATTCAGTGCTCCAAGGTATTCAGAGAAACTTTGGAACCGATTGTGGATTTCTTCCAACTTGCTCAACTCACCGTGATAAGAAATTTACCACTTTCTCATTTCATTGACATGCACACATTGGCAGAATTTCAGCCAAATGGCATTCACGGCTCGATGGTATTCAGAGAAACTTTGTAAAATATTGTGGATTTCTTCCAACTCGCTGAACTCATCGAGATAAGCAATTTACCACTTTCTCATTTCATTGAGATACACAAATTGGCAGAATATCAGATAAATGTCATTCAGAGCTCGACGGTATTCAGAGAATCTTTGGAACCGAATGTGGATATCTTCCAAATTGCTGAACTCATCGAGATAAGCACGTTACCACTTTCTGATTTCATTGACATAATCGCTTTGGCAGAATTTCAGTCAAATAGCATTCACTGCTCGATGGTATTCAGAGAAACTTTGCAACATATGGTCGATTTCGTTCAATTTGCTGAACTCATCGAGATAAGCACATTACCACTTTCTCATTTCATCGAGATACACACATTGGCAGAATATCAGCCAAGTGGCATTCAGTGCTCCAAGGTATTGAGACAAACTTTGGAACAGATTGTGGATTTCTTCCAACTTGCTCAACTCTTCGAGATAAGCACGTTTCCACTTTCTCACTTCATTGAGATACACACATTGAGAGAATATCAGCCTAGTGGCATTCAGTACCACAAGGTATCCCGCGAAACATTGGAACCGATTGTGGATTTCTTCCAAATTGCATATCTCATCGAGATAAGCACGTTACCACTTTCTCATTTCATTGAGATACACACATTGGAAGAATATCAGCCAAATGGCATTCAGTGCTCCAAGGTATTCAGAGAAACTTTGGAACCGATTATGGATTTCTTCCAACTTGCTCAACTCACCGTGATAAGAAATTTACCACTTTCTCATTTCATTGACAAGCACACATTGGCAGAATTTCAGCCAAATGGCATTCACGGCTCGATAGTATTCAGAGAAACTTTGCAAAATAGTGTGGATTTCTTCCAACTCGCTGAACTCATCGAGATAAGCAATTTACCACTTTCTCATTTCATTGAGATACATACATTGGCAGAATATCAGATAAATGTCATTCAGTGCTCGACGGTATTCAGAGAATCTTTGGAACCGAATGTGGATATCTTCCAAATTGCTGAACTCATCGAGATAAGCACGTTACCACTTTCTCATTTCATTGACATATACGCTTTGGCAGAATTTCAGCCAAATAGCATTCACTGCTCGATGGTATTCAGAGAAACTTTGCAACATATGGTCGATTTCGTCCAATTTGCTGAACTCATCGAGATAAGCACATTACCACTTTCTCATTTCATTGAGATACACACATTGGCAGAATATCAGCCCAGTGGCATTCAGTGCTCCAAGGTGTTGAGACAAACTTTGGAACAGATTGTGGATTTTTTCCAACTTGCTCAACTCGTCGAGATAAGCACGTTTCCACTATCTCATTTCATTGAGATACACACATTGAGAGAATATCAGCCTAGTGGCATTCAGTACCACAAGGTATCCCGCGAAACATTGGAACCGATTGTGGATTTCTTCCAAATTGCATATCTCATCGAGATAAGCACGTTACCACTTTCTCATTTCATTGAGATACACACATTGGAAGAATATCAGCCAAATGGCATTCAGTGCTCCAAGGTATTCAGAGAAACTTTGGAACCGATTGTCCATTTCTTCCAACTTGCTCAACTCACCGTGATAAGAAATTTACCACTTTCTCATTTCATTGACATGCACACATTGGCAGAATTTCAGCCAAATGGCATTCACGGCTCGATGGTATTCAGAGAAACTTTGTAAAATATTGTGGATTTCTTCCAACTCGCTGAACTCATCGAGATAAGCAATTTACCACTTTCTCATTTCATTGAGATACACACATTGGCAGAATATCAGATAAATGTCATTCAGTGCTCGACGGTATTCAGAGAATCTTTGGAACCGAATGTGGATATCTTCCAAATTGCTGAACTGATCGAGATAAGCACGTTACCACTTTCTCATTTCATTGACATATACGCTTTGGCAGAATTTCAGCCAAATAGCATTCACTGCTCGATGGTATTCAGAGAAACTTTGCAACATATGGTCGATTTCGTCCAATTTGCTGAACTCATCGAGATAAGCACATTACCACTTTCTCATTTCATTGAGATACACACATTGGCAGAACATCAGCCAAGTGGCATTCAGTGCTCCAAGGTATTGAGACAAACTTTGGAACAGATTGTGGATTTCTTCCAACTTGCTCAACTCTTCGAGATAAGCACGTTTCCACTTTCTCATTTCATTGAGATACACACATTGAGAGAATATCAGCCTAGTGGCATTCAGTACCACAAGGTATCCCGCGAAACATTGGAACCGATTGTGGATTTCTTCCAAATTGCATATCTCATCGAGATAAGCACGTTACCACTTTCTCATTTCATTGAGATACACACATTGGAAGAATATCAGCCAAATGGCATTCAGTGCTCCAAGGTATTCAGAGAAACTTTGGAACCGATTATGGATTTCTTCCAACTTGCTCAACTCGCCGTGATAAGAAATTTACCACTTTCTCATTTCATTGACCTGCACACATTGGCAGAATTTCAGCCAAATGGCATTCACGGCTCGATAGTATTCAGAGATACTTTGCAAAATAGTGTGGATTTCTTCCAACTCGCTGAACTCATCGAGATAAGCAATTTACCACTTTCTCATTTCATTGAGATACATACATTGGCAGAATATCAGATAAATGTCATTCAGTGCTCGACGGTATTCAGAGAATCTTTGGAACCGAATGTGGATATCTTCCAAATTGCTGAACTCATCGAGATAAGCACGTTACCACTTTCTCATTTCATTGAGATATACGCTTTGGCAGAATTTCAGCCAAATAGCATTCACTGCTCGATGGTATTCAGAGAAACTTTGCAACATATGGTCGATTTCGTCCAATTTGCTGAACTCATCGAGATAAGCACATTACCACTTTCTCATTTCATTGAGATACACACATTGGCAGACTATCAGCCAAGTGGCATTCAGTGCTCCAAGGTATTGAGACAAACTTTGGAACAGATTGTGGATTTCTTCCAACTTGCTCAACTCTTCGAGATAAGCACGTTTCCACTTTCTCATTTCATTGAGATACACACATTGAGAGAATATCAGCCTAGTGGCATTCAGTACCACAAGGTATCCCGCGAAACATTGGAACCGATTGTGGATTTCTTCCAAATTGCATATCTCATCGAGATAAGCATGTTACCACTTTCTCATTTCATTGAGATACACACATTGGAAGAATATCAGCCAAATGGTATTCAGTGCTCCAAGGTATTCAGAGAAACTTTGGAACCGATTGTGGATTTCTTCCAACTTGCTCAACTCACCGTGATAAGAAATTTACCACTTTCTCATTTCATTGACATGCACACATTGGCAGAATTTCAGCCAAATGGCATTCACGGCTCGATGGTATTCAGAGAAACTTTGTAAAATATTGTGGATTTCTTCCAACTCGCTGAACTCATCGAGATAAGCAATTTACCACTTTCTCATTTCATTGAGATACACAAATTGGCAGAATATCAGATAAATGTCATTCAGAGCTCGACGGTATTCAGAGAATCTTTGGAACCGAATGTGGATATCTTCCAAATTGCTGAACTCATCGAGATAAGCACGTTACCACTTTCTGATTTCATTGACATAATCGCTTTGGCAGAATTTCAGTCAAATAGCATTCACTGCTCGATGGTATTCAGAGAAACTTTGCAACATATGGTCGATTTCGTCCAATTTGCTGAACTCATCGAGATAAGCACATTACCACTTTCTCATTTCATCGAGATACACACATTGGCAGAATATCAGCCAAGTGGCATTCAGTGCTCCAAGGTATTGAGACAAACTTTGGAACAGATTGTGGATTTCTTCCAACTTGCTCAACTCTTCGAGATAAGCACGTTTCCACTTTCTCACTTCATTGAGATACACACATTGAGAGAATATCAGCCTAGTGGCATTCAGTACCACAAGGTATCCCGCGAAACATTGGAACCGATTGTGGATTTCTTCCAAATTGCATATCTCATCGAGATAAGCACGTTACCACTTTCTGATTTCATTGAGATACACACATTGGAAGAATATCAGCCAAATGGCATTCAGTGCTCCAAGGTATTCAGAGAAACTTTGGAACCGATTATGGATTTCTTCCAACTTGCTCAACTCACCGTGATAAGAAATTTACCACTTTCTCATTTCTTTGACATGCACACATTGGCAGAATTTCAGCCAAATGGCATTCACGGCTCGATGGTATTCAGAGAAACTTTGCAAAATATTGTGGATTTCTTCCAACTCGCTGAACTCATCGAGATAAGCAATTTACCACTTTCTCATTTCATTGAGATACACACATTGGCAGAATATCAGATAAATGTCATTCAGTGCTCGACGGTATTCAGAGAATCTTTGGAACCGAATGTGGATATCTTCCAAATTGCTGAACTCATCGAGATAAGCACGTTTCCACTTTCTCATTTCATTGAGATACAGACATTGAGAGAATATCAGCCTAGTGGCATTCAGTACCACAAGGTATCCCGCGAAACATTGGAACCGATTGTGGATTTCTTCCAAATTGCATATCTTATCGAGATAAGCATGTTACCACTTTCTCATTTCATTGAGATACACACATTGGCAGAATATCAGCCAAGTGGCATTCAGTGCTACAAGGTATTGAGACAAACTTTGGAACAGATTGTGGATTTCTTCCAACTTGCTCAACTCTTCGAGATAAGCACGTTTCCACTTTCTCATTGCATTGAGATACACACATTGAGAGAATATCAGCCTAGTGGCATTCAGTACCACAAGGTATCCCGCGAAACATTGGAACCGATTGTGGATTTCTTCCAAATTGCATATCTCATCGAGATAAGCACGTTACCACTTTCTCATTTCATTGAGATACACACATTGGAAGAATATCAGCCAAATGGCATTCAGTGCTCCAAGGTATTCAGAGAAACTTTGGAACCGATTATGGATTTCTTCCAACTTGCTCAACTCACCGTGATAAGAAATTTACCACTTTCTCATTTCATTGACATGCACACATTGGCAGAATTTCAGCCAAATGGCATTCACGGCTCGATGGTACTCAGAGAAACTTTGCAAAATATTGTGGATTTCTTCCAACTCGCTGAACTCATCGAGATAAGCAATTTACCACTTTCTCATTTCATTGAGATACACACATTGGCAGAATATCAGATAAATGTCATTCAGAGCTCGACGGTATTCAGAGAATCTTTGGAACCGAATGTGGATATCTTCCAAATTGCTGAACTGATCGAGATAAGCACGTTACCACTTTCTCATTTCATTGACATATACGCTTTGGCAGAATTTCAGCCAAATAGCATTCACTGCTCGATGGTATTCAGAGAAACTTTGCAACATATGGTCGATTTCGTCCAATTTGCTGAACTCATCGAGATAAGCACATTACCACTTTCTCATTTCATTGAGATACACACATTGGCAGACTATCAGCCAAGTGGCATTCAGTGCTCCAAGGTATTGAGACAAACTTTGGAACAGATTGTGGATTTCTTCCAACTTGCTCAACTCTTCGAGATAAGCACGTTTCCACTTTCTCATTTCATTGAGATACACACATTGAGAGAATATCAGCCTAGTGGCATTCAGTACCACAAGGTATCCCGCGAAACATTGGAACCGATTGTGGATTTCTTAAAAATTGCATATCTCATCGAGATAAGCATGTTACCACTTTCTCATTTCATTGAGATACACACATTGGAAGAATATCAGCCAAATGGTATTCAGTGCTCCAAGGTATTCAGAGAAACTTTGGAACCGATTGTGGATTTCTTCCAACTTGCTCAACTCACCGTGATAAGAAATTTACCACTTTCTCATTTCATTGACATGCACACATTGGCAGAATTTCAGCCAAATGGCATTCACGTCTCGATGGTATTCAGAGAAACTTTGTAAAATATTGTGGATTTCTTCCAACTCGCTGAACTCATCGAGATAAGCAATTTACCACTTTCTCATTTCATTGAGATGCACAAATTGGCAGAATATCAGATAAATGTCATTCAGAGCTCGACGGTATTCAGAGAATCTTTGGAACCGAATGTGGATATCTTCCAAATTGCTGAACTCATCGAGATAAGCACGTTACCACTTTCTGATTTCATTGACATAATCGCTTTGGCAGAATTTCAGTCAAATAGCATTCACTGCTCGATGGTATTCAGAGAAACTTTGCAACATATGGTCGATTTCGTCCAATTTGCTGAACTCATCGAGATAAGCACATTACCACTTTCTCATTTCATCGAGATACACACATTGGCAGAATATCAGCCAAGTGGCATTCAGTGCTCCAAGGTATTGAGACAAACTTTGGAACAGATTGTGGATTTCTTCCAACTTGCTCAACTCTTAGAGATAAGCACGTTTCCACTTTCTCACTTCATTGAGATACACACATTGAGAGAATATCAGCCTAGTGGCATTCAGTACCACAAGGTATCCCGCGAAACATTGGAACCGATTGTGGATTTCTTCCAAATTGCATATCTCATCGAGATAAGCACGTTACCACTTTCTCATTTCATTGAGATACACACATTGGAAGAATATCAGCCAAATGGCATTCAGTGCTCCAAGGTATTCAGAGAAACTTTGGAACCGATTATGGATTTCTTCCAACTTGCTCAACTCACCGTGATAAGAAATTTACCACTTTCTCATTTCATTGACATGCACACATTGGCAGAATTTCAGCCAAATGGCATTCACGGCTCGATGGTATTCAGAGAAACTTTGCAAAATAGTGTGGATTTCTTCCAACTCGCTGAACTCATCGAGATAAGCAATTTACCACTTTCTCATTTCATTGAGATACACACATTGGCAGAATATCAGATAAATGTCATTCAGTGCTCGACGGTATTCAGAGAATCTTTGGAACCGAATGTGGATATCTTCCAAATTGCTGAACTCATCGAGATAAGCACGTTACCACTTTCTCATTTCATTGACATATACGCTTTGGCAGAATTTCAGCCAAATAGCATTCACTGCTCGATGGTATTCAGAGAAACTTTGCAACATATGGTCGATTTCGTCCAATTTGCTGAACTCATCGAGATAAGCACATTACCACTTTCTCATTTCATTGAGATACACACATTGGCAGAATATCAGCCCAGTGGCATTCAGTGCTCCAAGGTGTTGAGACAAACTTTGGAACAGATTGTGGATTTCTTTCAACTTGCTCAACTCGTCGAGATAAGCACGTTTCCACTTTCTCATTTCATTGAGATACACACATTGAGAGAATATCAGCCTAGTGGCATTCAGTACCACAAGGTATCCCGCGAAACATTGGAACCGATTGTGGATTTCTTCCAAATTGCATATCTCATCGAGATAAGCACGTTACCACTTTCTCATTTCATTGAGATACACACATTGGAAGAATATCAGCCAAATGGCATTCAGTGCTCCAAGGTATTCAGAGAAACTTTGGAACCGATTGTCCATTTCTTCCAACTTGCTCAACTCACCGTGATAAGAAATTTACCACTTTCTCATTTCATTGACATGCACACATTGGCAGAATTTCAGCCAAATGGCATTCACGGCTCGATGGTATTCAGAGAAACTTTGCAAAATATTGTGGATTTCTTCCAACTCGCTGAACTCATCGAGATAAGCAATTTACCACTTTCTCATTTCATTGAGATACACACATTGGCAGAATATCAGATAAATGTCATTCAGTGCTCGACGGTATTCAGAGAATCTTTGGAACCGAATGTGGATATCTTCCAAATTGCTGAACTCATCGAGATAAGCACGTTACCACTTTCTCATTTCATTGACATATACGCTTTGGCAGAATTTCAGCCAAATAGCATTCACTGCTCGATGGTATTCAGAGAAACTTTGCAACATATGGTCGATTTCGTCCAATTTGCTGAACTCATCGAGATAAGCACATTACCACTTTCTCATTTCATTGAGATACACACATTGGCAGAACATCAGCCAAGTGGGATTCAGTGCTCCAAGGTATTGAGACAAACTTTGGAACAGATTGTGGATTTCTTCCAACTTGCTCAACTCTTCGAGATAAGCACGTTTCCACTTTCTCATTTCATTGAGATACACACATTGAGAGAATATCAGCCTAGTGGCATTCAGTACCACAAGGTATCCCGCGAAACATTGGAACCGATTGTGGATTTCTTCCAAATTGCATATCTCATCGAGATAAGCATGTTACCACTTTCTCATTTCATTGAGATACAAACATTGGAAGAATATCAGCCAAATGGCAGTCAGTGCTCCAAGGTATTCAGAGAAACTTTGGAACCGATTATGGATTTCTTCCAACTTGCTCAACTCACCGTGATAAGAAATTTACCACTTTCTCATTTCATTGACCTGCACACATTGGCAGAATTTCAGCCAAATGGCATTCACGGCTCGATAGTATTCAGAGATACTTTGCAAAATAGTGTGGATTTCTTCCAACTCGCTGAACTCATCGAGATAAGCAATTTACCACTTTCTCATTTCATTGAGATACATACATTGGCAGAATATCAGATAAATGTCATTCAGTGCTCGACGGTATTCAGAGAATCTTTGGAACCGAATGTGGATATCTTCCAAATTGCTGAACTCATCGAGATAAGCACGTTACCACTTTCTCATTTCATTGACATATACGCTTTGGCAGAATTTCAGCCAAATAGCATTCACTGCTCGATGGTATTCAGAGAAACTTTGCAACATATGGTCGATTTCGTCCAATTTGCTGAACTCATCGAGATAAGCACATTACCACTTTCTCATTTCATTGAGATACACACATTGGCAGACTATCAGCCAAGTGGCATTCAGTGCTCCAAGGTATTGAGACAAACTTTGGAACAGATTGTGGATTTCTTCCAACTTGCTCAACTCTTCGAGATAAGCACGTTTCCACTTTCTCATTTCATTGAGATACACACATTGAGAGAATATCAGCCTAGTGGCATTCAGTACCACAAGGTATCCCGCGAAACATTGGAACCGATTGTGGATTTCTTCCAAATTGCATATCTCATCGAGATAAGCATGTTACCACTTTCTCATTTCATTGAGATACACACATTGGAAGAATATCAGCCAAATGGCATTCAGTGCTCCAAGGTATTCAGAGAAACTTTGGAACCGATTGTGGATTTCTTCCAACTTGCTCAACTCACCGTGATAAGAAATTTACCACTTTCTCATTTCATTGACATGCACACATTGGCAGAATTTCAGCCAAATGGCATTCACGGCTCGATGGTATTCAGAGAAACTTTGTAAAATATTGTGGATTTCTTCCAACTCGCTGAACTCATCGAGATAAGCAATTTACCACTTTCTCATTTCATTGAGATACACAAATTGGCAGAATATCAGATAAATGTCATTCAGAGCTCGAAGGTATTCAGAGAATCTTTGGAACCGAACGTGGATATCTTCCAAATTGCTGAACTCATCGAGATAAGAACGTTACCACTTTCTGATTTCATTGACATAATCGCTTTGGCAGAATTTCAGTCAAATAGCATTCACTGCTCGATGGTATTCAGAGAAACTTTGCAACATATGGTCGATATCGTCCAATTTGCTGAACTCATCGAGATAAGCACATTACCACTTTCTCATTTCATCGAGATACACACATTGGCAGAATATCAGCCAAGTGGCATTCAGTGCTCCAAGGTATTGAGACAAACTTTGGAACAGATTGTGGATTTCTTCCAACTTGCTCAACTCTTCGAGATAAGCACGTTTCCACTTTCTCACTTCATTGAGATACACACCTTGAGAGAATATCAGCCTAGTGGCATTCAGTACCTCAAGGTATCCCGCGAAACATTGGAACCGATTGTGGATTTCTTCCAAATTGCATATCTCATCGAGATAAGCACGTTACCACTTTCTGATTTCATTGAGATACACACATTGGAAGAATATCAGCCAAATGGCATTCAGTGCTCCAAGGTATTCAGAGAAACTTTGGAACCGATTATGGATTTCTTCCAACTTGCTCAACTCACCGTGATGAGAAATTTACCACTTTCTCATTTCATTGACATACACACATTGGCAGAATTTCAGCCAAATGGCATTTACGGCTCGATGGTATTCAGAGAAACTTTGCAAAATAGTGTGGATTTCTTCCAACTCGCTGAACTCATCGAGATAAGCAATTTACCACTTTCTCATTTCATTGAGATACACACATTGGCAGAATATCAGATAAATGTCATTCAGTGCTCGACGGTATTCAGAGAATCTTTGGAACCGAATGTGGATATCTTCCAAATTGCTGAACTCATCGAGATAAGCACGTTTCCACTTTCTCATTTCATTGAGATACAGACATTGAGAGAATATCAGCCTAGTGGCATTCAGTACCACAAGGTATCCCGCGAAACATTGGAACCGATTCTGGATTTCTTCCAAATTGCATATCTTATCGAGATAAGCATGTTACCACTTTCTCATTTCATTGAGATACACACATTGGCAGAATATCAGCCAAGTGGCATTCAGTGCTCCAAGGTATTGAGACAAACTTTGGAACAGATTGTGGATTTCTTCCAACTTGCTCAACTCTTCGAGATAAGCACGTTTCCACTTTCTCATTGCATTGAGATACACACATTGAGAGAATATCAGCCTAGTGGCATTCAGTACCACAAGGTATCCCGCGAAACATTGGAACCGATTGTGGATTTCTTCCAAATTGCATATCTCATCGAGATAAGCACGTTACCACTTTCTCATTTCATTGAGATACACACATTGGAAGAATATCAGCCAAATGGCATTCAGTGCTCCAAGGTAATCAGAGAAACTTTGGAACCGATTATGGATTTCTTCCAACTTGCTCAACTCACCGTGATAAGAAATTTACCACTTTCTCATTTCATTGACATGCACACATTGGCAGAATTTCAGCCAAATGGCATTCACGGCTCGATGGTATTCAGAGAAACTTTGCAAAATATTGTGGATTTCTTCCAACTCGCTGAACTCATCGAGATAAGCAATTTACCACTTTCTCATTTCATTGAGATACACACATTGGCAGAATATCAGATAAATGTCATTCAGAGCTCGACGGTATTCAGAGAATCTTTGGAACCGAATGTGGATATCTTCCAAATTGCTGAACTCATCGAGATAAGCACGTTACCACTTTCTCATTTCATTGACATATACGCTTTGGCAGAATTTCAGCCAAATAGCATTCACTGCTCGATGGTATTCAGAGAAACTTTGCAACATATGATCGATTTCGTCCAATTTGCTGAACTCATCGAGATAAGCACATTACCATTTTCTCATTTCATCGAGATACACACATTGGCAGAATATCAGCCAAGTGGCATTCAGTGTTCCAAGGTATTGAGACAAACTTTGGAACAGATTGTGGATTTCTTCCAACTTGCTCAACTCTTCGAGATAAGCACGTTTCCACTTTCTCACTTCATTGAGATACACACATTGAGAGAATATCAGCCTAGTGGCATTCAGTACCACAAGGTATCCCGCGAAACATTGGAACCGATTGTGGATTTCTTCCAAATTGCATATCTCATCGAGATAAGCACGTTACCACTTTCTCATTTCATTGAGATACACACATTGGAAGAATATCAGCCAAATGGCATTCAGTGCTCCAAGGTATTCAGAGAAACTTTGGAACCGATTGTCCATTTCTTCCAACTTGCTCAACTCACCGTGATAAGAAATTTACCACTTTCTCATTTCATTGACATGCACACATTGGAAGAATTTCAGCCAAATGGCATTCACGGCTCGATAGTATTCAGAGAAACTTTGCAAAATAGTGTGGATTTCTTCCAACTCGCTGAACTCATCGAGATAAGCAATTTACCACTTTCTCATTTCATTGAGATACATACATTGGCAGAATATCAGATAAATGTCATTCAGTGCTCGACGGTATTCAGAGAATCTTTGGAACCGAATGTGGATATCTTCCAAATTGCTGAACCCATCGAGATAAGCACGTGACCACTTTCTCATTTCATTGAGATATACGCTTTGGCAGAATTTCAGCCAAATAGCATTCCATGCTCGATGGTATTCAGAGAAACTTTGCAACATATGGTCGATTTCGTCCAATTTGCTGAACTCATCGAGATAAGCACATTACCACTTTCTCATTTCATTGAGATACACACATTGGCAGAATATCAGCCAAGTGGCATTCAGTGCTCCAAGGTATTGAGACAAACTTTGGAACAGATTGTGGATTTCTTCCAACTTGCTCAACTCTTCGAGATAAGCACGTTTCCACTTTCTCATTTCATTGAGATACACACATTGAGAGAATATCAGCCTAGTGGCATTCAGTACCACAAGGTATCCCGCGAAACATTGGAACCGATTGTGGATTTCTTCCAAATTGCATATCTCATCGAGATAAGCATGTTACCACTTTCTCATTTCATTGAGATACACACATTGGAAGAATATCAGCCAAATGGTATTCAGTGCTCCAAGGTATTCAGAGAAACTTTGGAACCGATTGTGGATTTCTTCCAACTTGCTCAACTCACCGTGATAAGAAATTTACCACTTTCTCATTTCATTGACATGCACACATTGGCAGAATTTCAGCCAAATGGCATTCACGGCTCGATGGTATTCAGAGAAACTTTGTAAAATATTGTGGATTTCTTCCAACTCGCTGAACTCATCGAGATAAGCAATTTACCACTTTCTCATTTCATTGAGATACACAAATTGGCAGAATATCAGATAAATGTCATTCAGAGCTCGACGGTATTCAGAGAATCTTTGGAACCGAATGTGGATATCTTCCAAATTGCTGAACTCATCGAGATAAGCACGTTACCACTTTCTGATTTCATTGACATAATCGTTTTGGCAGAATTTCAGTCAAATAGCATTCACTGCTCGATGGTATTCTGAGAAACTTTGCAACATATGGTCGATTTCGTCCAATTTGCTGAACTCATCGAGATAAGCACATTAACACTTTCTCATTTCATTGAGATACACACATTGGCAGAATATCAGCCAAGTGGCATTCAGTGCTCCAAGGTATTGAGACAAACTTTGGAACAGATTGTGGATTTCTTCCAACTTGCTCAACTCTTCGAGATAAGAACGTTTCCACTTTCTCATTTCATTGAGATACACACATTGAGAGAATATCAGCCTAGTGGCATTCAGTACCACAAGGTATCCCGCGAAACATTGGAACCGATTGTGGATTTCTTCCAAATTGCATATCTCATCGAGATAAGCACGTTACCACTTTCTCATTTCATTGAGATACACACATTGGAAGAATATCAGCCAAATGGTATTCAGTGCTCCAAGGTATTCAGAGAAACTTTGGAACCGATTGTGGATTTCTTCCAACTTGCTCAACTCACCGTGATAAGAAATTTACCACTTTCTCATTTCATTGACATGCACACATTGGCAGAATTTCAGCCAAATGGCATTCACGGCTCGATGGTATTCAGAGAAACTTTGTAAAATATTGTGGATTTCTTGCAACTCGCTGAACTCATCGAGATAAGCAATTTACCACTTTCTCATTTCATTGAGATACACAAATTGGCAGAATATCAGATAAATGTCATTCAGTGCTCGACGGTATTCAGAGAATCTTTGGAACCGAATGTGGATATCTTCCAAATTGCTGAACTCATCGAGATAAGCACGTTACCACTTTCTCATTTCATTGACATTATCGCTTTGGCAGAATTTCAGCCAAATAGCATTCACTGCTCGATGGTATTCAGAGAAACTTTGCAACATATGGCCGATTTCGTCCAATTTGCTGAACTCATCGAGATAAGCACATTACCACTTTCTCATTTCATCGAGATACACACATTGGCAGAATATCAGCCAAGTGGCATTCAGTGCTCCAAGGTATTGAGACAAACTTTGGAACAGATTGTGGATTTCTTCCAACTTGCTCAACTCTTCGAGATAAGCACGTTTCCACTTTCTCACTTCATTGAGATACACACATTGAGAGAATATCAGCCTAGTGGCATTCAGTACCTCAAGGTATCCCGCGAAACATTGGAACCGATTGTGGATTTCTTCCAAATTGCATATCTCATCGAGATAAGCATGTTACCACTTTCTGATTTCATTGAGATACACACATTGGAAGAATATCAGCCAAATGGCATTCAGTGCTCCAAGGTATTCAGAGAAACTTTGGAACCGATTATGGATTTCTTCCAACTTGCTCAACTCACCGTGATAAGAAATTTACCACTTTCTCATTTCATTGACATGCACACATTGGCAGAATTTCAGCCAAATGGCATTCACGGCTCGATGGTATTCAGAGAAACTTTGCAAAATATTGTGGATTTCTTCCAACTCGCTGAACTCATCGAGATAAGCAATTTACCACTTTCTCATTTCATTGAGATACACACATTGGCAGAATATCAGATAAATGTCATTCAGTGCTCGACGGTATTCAGAGAATCTTTGGAACCGAATGTGGATATCTTCCAAATTGCTGAACTCATCGAGATAAGCACGTTTCCACTTTCTCATTTCATTGAGATACACACATTGAGAGAATATCAGCCTAGTGGCATTCAGTACCACAAGGTATCCCGCGAAACATTGGAACCGATTGTGGATTTCTTCCAAATTGCATATCTTATCGAGATAAGCATGTTACCACTTTCTCATTTCATTGAGATACACACATTGGCAGAATATCAGCCAAATGGCATTCAGTGCTCCAAGGTATTCAGAGAAACTTTGGAAACGATTGTGGATTTCTTCCAACTTGCTCAACTCACCGTGATAAGAAATTTACCACTTTCTCATTTCATTGACATGCACACATTGGCAGAATTTCAGCCAAATGGCATTCACGGCTCGATGGTATTCAGAGAAACTTTGCAAAATATTGTGGATTTCTTCCAACTCGCTGAACTCATCGAGATAAGCAATTTACCACTTTCTCATTTCATTGAGATACACACATTGGCAGAATATCAGATAAATGTCATTCAGTGCTCGACGGTATTCAGAGAATCTTTGGAACCGAATGTGGATATCTTCCAAATTGCTGAACTCTTCGAGATAAGCACGTTACCACTTTCTCATTTCATTGAGATATACGCTTTGGCAGAATTTCAGCCAAATAGCATTCCATGCTCGATGGTATTCAGAGAAACTTTGCAACATATGGTCGATTTCGTCCAATTTGCTGAACTCATCGAGATAAGCACATTAACACTTTCTCATTTCATTGAGATACACACATTGGCAGAATATCAGCCAAGTGGCATTCAGTGCTCCAAGGTATTGAGACAAACTTTGGAACAGATTGTGGATTTCTTCCAACTTGCTCAACTCTTCGAGATAAGCACGTTTCCACTTTCTCATTTCATTGAGATACACACATTGAGAGAATATCAGCCTAGTGGCATTCAGTACCACAAGGTATCCCGCGAAACATTGGAACCGATTGTGGATTTCTTCCAAGTTGCATATCTCATTGAGATAAGCATGTTACCACTTTCTCATTTCATTGAGATACACACATTGGAAGAATATCAGCCAAATGGCATTCAGTGCTCCAAGGTATTCAGAGAAACTTTGGAAACGATTGTGGATTTCTTCCAACTTGCTCAACTCACCATGATAAGAAATTTACCACTTTCTCATTTCATTGACATGCACACATTGGCAGAATTTCAGCCAAATGGCATTCACGGCTCGATGGTATTCAGAGAAACTTTGCAAAATATTGTGGATTTCTTCCAACTCGCTGAACTCATCGAGATAAGCAATTTACCACTTTCTCATTTCATTGAGATACACACATTGGCAGAATATCAGATAAATGTCATTCAGTGCTCGACGGTATTCAGAGAATCTTTGGAACCGAATGTGGATATCTTCCAAATTGCTGAACTCTTCGAGATAAGCACGTTACCACTTTCTCATTTCATTGAGATATACGCTTTGGCAGAATTTCAGCCAAATAGCATTCCATGCTCGATGGTATTCAGAGAAACTTTGCAACATATGGTCGATTTCGTCCAATTTGCTGAACTCATCGAGATAAGCACATTACCACTTTCTCATTTCATTGAGATACACACATTGGCAGAATATCAGCCAAGTGGCATTCAGTGCTCCAAGGTATTGAGACAAACTTTGGAACAGATTGTGGATTTCTTCCAACTTGCTCAACTCTTCGAGATAAGCACGTTTCCACTTTCTCATTTCATAGAGATACACACATTGAGAGAATATCAGCCTAGTGGCATTCAGTACCACAGGGTATCCCGCGAAACATTGGAACCGATTGTGGATTTCTTCCAAATTGCATATCTCATCGAGATAAGCACGTTACCATTTTCTCATTTCATTGAGATACACACATTGGAAGAATATCAGCCAAATGGCATTCAGTGCTCCAAGGTATTCAGAGAAACTTTGGAACCGATTGTGGATTTCTTCCAACTTGCTCAACTCACCGTGATAAGAAATTTACCACTTTCTCATTTCATTGACATGCACACATTGGCAGAATTTCAGCCAAATGGCATTCACGGCTCGATGGTATTCAGAGAAACTTTGCAAAATATTGTGGATTTCTTCCAACTCGCTGAACTCATCGAGATAAGCAATTTACCACTTTCTCATTTCATTGAGATACACACATTGGCAGAATATCAGATAAGTGTTATTCAGTGCTCGACGGTATTCAGAGAATCTTTGGAACCGAATGTGGATATCTTCCAAATTGCTGAACTCATCGAGATAAGCACGTTACCACTTTCTCATTTCATTGACATATACGCTTTGGCAGAATTTCAGCCAAATAGCATTCACTGCTCGATGGTATTCAGAGAAACTTTGCAACATATGGTCGATTTCGTCCAATTTGCTGAACTCATCGAGATAAGCATATTACCACTTTCTCATTTCATTGTGATACACACATTGGCAGAATATCAGCCAAGTGGCATTCAGTGCTCCAAGGTGTTGTGACAAACTTTGGAACAGATTGTGGCTTTCTTCCAACTTGCTCAACTCTTCGAGATAAGCACGTTTCCACTTTCTCATTTCATTGAGATACACACATTGAGAGAATATCAGCCTAGTGGCATTCAGTACCACAAGGTATCCCGCGAAACATTGGAACCGATTGTGGATTTCTTCCAAATTGCATATCTCATCGAGATAAGCACGTTACCACTTTCTGATTTCATTGAGATACACACATTGGAAGAATATCAGCCAAATGGCATTCAGTGCTCCAAGGTATTCAGAGAAACTTTGGAACCGATTATGGATTTCTTCCAACTTGCTCAACTCACCGTGATAAGAAATTTACCACTTTCTCATTTCATTGAGATGCACACATTGGCAGAATTTCAGCCAAATGGCATTTACGGCTCGATGGTATTCAGAGAAACTTTGCAAAATAGTGTGGATTTCTTCCAACTCGCTGAACTCATCGAGATAAGCAATTTACCACTTTCTCATTTCATTGAGATACACACATTGGCAGAATATCAGATAAATGTCATTCAGTGCTCGACGGTATTCAGAGAATCTTTGGAACCGAATGTGGATATCTTCCAAATTGCTGAACTCATCGAGATAAGCACGTTTCCACTTTCTCATTTCATTGAGATACAGACATTGAGAGAATATCAGCCTAGTGGCATTCAGTACCACAAGGTATCCCGCGAAACATTGGAACCGATGGTGGATTTCTTCCAAATTGCATATCTTATCGAGATAAGCATGTTACCACTTTCTCATTTCATTGAGATACACACATTGGCAGAATATCAGCCAAGTGGCATTCAGTGCTCCAAGGTATTGAGACAAACTTTGGAACAGATTGTGGATTTCTTCCAACTTGCTCAACTCTTCGAGATAAGCACGTTTCCACTTTCTCATTGCATTGAGATACACACATTGAGAGAATATCAGCCTAGTGGCATTCAGTACCACAAGGTATCCCGCGAAACATTGGAACCGATTGTGGATTTCTTCCAAATTGCATATCTCATCGAGATAAGCACGTTACCACTTTCACATTTCATTGAGATACACACATTGGAAGAATATCAGCCAAATGGCATTCAGTGCTCCAAGGTAATCAGAGAAACTTTGGAACCGATTATGGATTTCTTCCAACTTGCTCAACTCACCGTGATAAGAAATTTACCACTTTCTCATTTCATTGACATGCACACATTGGCAGAATTTCAGCCAAATGGCATTCACGGCTCGATGGTATTCAGAGAAACTTTGCAAAATATTGTGGATTTCTTCCAACTCGCTGAACTCATCGAGATAAGCAATTTACCACTTTCTCATTTCATTGAGATACACACATTGGCAGAATATCAGATAAATGTCATTCAGAGCTCGACGGTATTCAGAGAATCTTTGGAACCGAATGTGGATATCTTCCAAATTGCTGAACTCATCGAGATAAGCACGTTACCACTTTCTCATTTCATTGACATATACGCTTTGGCAGAATTTCAGCCAAATAACATTCACTGCTCGATGGTATTCAGAGAAACTTTGCAACATATGATCGATTTCGTCCAATTTGCTGAACTCATCGAGATAAGCACATTACCATTTTCTCATTTCATCGAGATACACACATTGGCAGAATATCAGCCAAGTGGCATTCAGTGTTCCAAGGTATTGAGACAAACTTTGGAACAGATTGTGGATTTCTTCCAACTTGCTCAACTCTTCGAGATAAGCACGTTTCCACTTTCTCACTTCATTGAGATACACACATTGAGAGAATATCAGCCTAGTGGCATTCAGTACCACAGGGTATCCCGCGAAACATTGGAACCGATTGTGGATTTCTTCCAAATTGCATATCTCATCGAGATAAGCACGTTACCATTTTCTCATTTCATTGAGATACACACATTGGAAGAATATCAGCCAAATGGCATTCAGTGCTCCAAGGTATTCAGAGAAACTTTGGAACCGATTGTGGATTTCTTCCAACTTGCTCAAATCACCGTGATAAGAAATTTACCACTTTCTCATTTCATTGACATGCACACATTGGCAGAATTTCAGCCAAATGGCATTCACGGCTCGATGGTATTCAGAGAAACTTTGCAAAATATTGTGGATTTCTTCCAACTCGCTGAACTCATCGAGATAAGCAATTTACCACTTTCTCATTTCATTGAGATACACACATTGGCAGAATATCAGATAAGTGTTATTCAGAGCTCGACGGTATTCAGAGAATCTTTGGAACCGAATGTGGATATCTTCCAAATTGCTGAACTCATCGAGATAAGCACGTTACCACTTTCTCATTTCATTGACATATACGCTTTGGCAGAATTTCAGCCAAATAGCATTCACTGCTCGATGGTATTCAGAGAAACTTTGCAACATATGGTCGATTTCGTCCAATTTGCTGAACTCATCGAGATAAGCATATTACCACTTTCTCATTTCATTGTGATACACACATTGGCAGAATATCAGCCAAGTGGCATTCAGTGCTCCAAGGTGTTGTGACAAACTTTGGAACAGATTGTGGCTTTCTTCCAACTTGCTCAACTCTTCGAGATAAGCACGTTTCCACTTTCTCATTGCATTGAGATACACACATTGAGAGAATATCAGCCTAGTGGCATTCAGTACCACAAGTAATCCCGCGAAACATTGGAACCGATTGTGGATTTCTTCCAAATTGCATATCTCATCGAGATAAGCATGTTACCAATTTCTCATTTCATTGAGATACACACATTGGAAGAATATCAGCCAAATGGTATTCAGTGCTCCAAGGTATTCAGAGAAACTTTGGAACCGATTGTGGATTTCTTCCAACTTGCTCAACTCACCGTGATAAGAAATTTACCACTTTCTCATTTCATTGACATGCACACATTGGCAGAATTTCA
This sequence comes from Carcharhinus amblyrhynchos, assembly GCF_965287045.1. NCBI lineage: Eukaryota > Metazoa > Chordata > Chondrichthyes > Carcharhiniformes > Carcharhinidae > Carcharhinus > Carcharhinus amblyrhynchos. The sequence continues at coordinate 444,002 of NC_137341.1, read as the reverse complement.
GCCAAATGGCATTCACGGCTCGATGGTATTCAGAGAAACTTTGTAAAATATTGTGGATTTCTTGCAACTCGCTGAACTCATCGAGATAAGCAATTTACCACTTTCTCATTTCATTGAGATACACAAATTGGCAGAATATCAGATAAATGTCATTCAGTGCTCGACGGTATTCAGAGAATCTTTGGAACCGAATGTGGATATCTTCCAAATTGCTGAACTCATCGAGATAAGCACGTTCCCACTTTCTCATTTCATTGACATTATCGCTTTGGCAGAATTTCAGCCAAATAGCATTCACTGCTCGATGGTATTCAGAGAAACTTTGCAACATATGGCCGATTTCGTCCAATTTGCTGAACTCATCGAGATAAGCACATTACCACTTTCTCATTTCATCGAGATACACACATTGGCAGAATATCAGCCAAGTGGCATTCAGTGCTCTAAGGTATTGAGACAAACTTTGGAACAGATTGTGGATTTCTTCCAACTTGCTCAACACTTCGAGATAAGCACGTTTCCACTTTCTCACTTCATTGAGATACACACATTGAGAGAATATCAGCCTAGTGGCATTCAGTACCTCAAGGTATCCCGCGAAACATTGGAACCGATTGTGGATTTCTTCCAAATTGCATATCTCATCGAGATAAGCACGTTACCACTTTCTGATTTCATTGAGATACACACATTGGAAGAATATCAGCCAAATGGCATTCAGTGCTCCAAGGTATTCAGAGAAACTTTGGAACCGATTATGGATTTCTTCCAACTTGCTCAACTCACCGTGATAAGAAATTTACCACTTTCTCATTTCATTGACATGCACACATTGGCAGAATTTCAGCCAAATGGCATTCACGGCTCGATGGTATTCAGAGAAACTTTGCAAAATATTGTGGATTTCTTCCAACTCGCTGAACTCATCGAGATAAGCAATTTACCACTTTCTCATTTCATTGAGATACACACATTGGCAGAATATCAGATAAATGTCATTCAGTGCTCGACGGTATTCAGAGAATCTTTGGAACCGAATGTGGATATCTTCCAAATTGCTGAACTCATCGAGATAAGCACGTTTCCACTTTCTCATTTCATTGAGATACACACATTGAGAGAATATCAGCCTAGTGGCATTCAGTACCACAAGGTATCCCGCGAAACATTGGAACCGATTGTGGATTTCTTCCAAATTGCATATCTTATCGAGATAAGCATGTTACCACTTTCTCATTTCATTGAGATACACACATTGGCAGAATATCAGCCAAATGGCATTCAGTGCTCCAAGGTATTCAGAGAAACTTTGGAAACGATTGTGGATTTCTTCCAACTTGCTCAACTCACCTTGATAAGAAATTTACCACTTTCTCATTTCATTGACATGCACACATTGGCAGAATTTCAGCCAAATGGCATTCACGGCTCGATGGTATTCAGAGAAACTTTGTAAAATATTGTGGATTTCTTCCAACTCGCTGAACTCATCGAGATATGCAATTTACCACTTTCTCATTTCATTGAGATACACACATTGGCAGAATATCAGATAAATGTCATTCAGAGCTCGACGGTATTCAGAGAATCTTTGGAACCGAATGTGGATATCTTCCAAATTGCTGAACTCATCGAGATAAGCACGTTACCACTTTCTCATTTCATTGAGATATACGCTTTGGCAGAATTTCAGCCAAATAGCATTCACTGCTCGATGGTATTCAGAGAAACTTTGCAACATATGGTCGATTTCGTCCAATTTGCTGAACTCATCGAGATAAGCACATTACCACTTTCTCATTTCATCGAGATACACACATTGGCAGAATATCAGCCAAGTGGCATTCAGTGCTCCAAGGTATTGAGACAAACTTTGGAACAGATTGTGGATTTCTTCCAACTTGCTCAACTCTTCGAGATAAGCACGTTTTCACTTTCTCACTTCATTGAGATACACACATTGAGAGAATATCAGCCTAGTGGCATTCAGTACCACAAGGTATCCCGCGAAACATTGGAACCGATTGTGGATTTCTTCCAAATTGCATATCTCATCGAGATAAGCACGTTACCACTTTCTCATTTCATTGAGATACACACATTGGAAGAATATCAGCCAAATGGCATTCAGTGCTCCAAGGTATTCAGAGAAACTTTGGAACCGATTATGGATTTCTTCCAACTTGCTCAACTCACCGTGATAAGAAATTTACCACTTTCTCATTTCATTGACATGCACACTCTGGCAAAATTTCAGCCAAATGGCATTCACGTCTCGATAGTATTCAGAGAAACTTTGCAAAATAGTGTGGATTTCTTCCAACTCGCTGAACTCATCGAGATAAGCAATTTACCACTTTCTCATTCCATTCAGATACATACATTGGCAGAATATCAGATAAATGTCATTCAGTGCTCGACGGTATTCAGAGAATCTTTGGAACCGAATGTGGATATCTTCCAAATTGCTGAACTCATCGAGATAAGCACGTTACCACTTTCTCATTTCATTGAGATATACGCTTTGGCAGAATTTCAGACAAATAGCATCCCATTCTCGATGGTATTCAGAGAAACTTTGCAACATATGGTCGATTTCGTCCAATTTGCTGAACTCATCGAGATAAGCACATTACCACTTTCTCATTTCATTGAGATACACACATTGGCAGAATATCAGCCAAGTGGCATTCAGTGCTCCAAGGTATTGAGACAAACTTTGGAACAGATTGTGGATTTCTTCCAACTTGCTCAACTCTTCGAGATAAGCACGTTTCCACTTTCTCATTTCATAGAGATACACACATTGAGAGAATATCAGCCTAGTGGCATTCAGTACCAAAGGGTATCCCGCGAAACATTGGAACCGATTGTGGATTTCTTCCAAATTGCATATCTCATCGAGATAAGCACGTTTCCATTTTCTCATTTCATTGAGATACACACATTGGAAGAATATCAGCCAAATGGCATTCAGTGCTCCAAGGTATTCAGAGAAACTTTGGAACCGATTGTGGATTTCTTCCAACTTGCTCAACTCACCGTGATAAGAAATTTACCACTTTCTCATTTCATTGACATGCACACATTGGCAGAATTTCAGCCAAATGGCATTCACGGCTCGATGGTATTCAGAGAAACTTTGCAAAATATTGTGGATTTCTTCCAACTCGCTGAACTCATCGAGATAAGCAATTTACCACTTTCTCATTTCATTGAGATACACACATTGGCAGAATATCAGATAAGTGTTATTCAGTGCTCGACGGTATTCAGAGAATCTTTGGAACCGAATGTGGATATCTTCCAAATTGCTGAACTCATCGAGATAAGCACGTTACCACTTTCTCATTTCATTGAGATATACGCTTTGGCAGAATTTCAGCCAAATAGCATTCCATGCTCGATGGTATTCAGAGAAACTTTGCAACATATGGTCGATTTCGTCCAATTTGCTGAACTCATCGAGATAAGCATATTACCACTTTCTCATTTCATTGTGATACACACATTGGCAGAATATCAGCCAAGTGGCATTCAGTGCTCCAAGGTGTTGTGACAAACTTTGGAACAGATTGTGGCTTTCTTCCAACTTGCTCAACTCTTCGAGATAAGCACGTTTCCACTTTCTCATTTCATTGAGATACACACATTGAGAGAATATCAGCCTAGTGGCATTCAGTACCACAAGGTATCCCGCGAAACATTGGAACCGATTGTGGATTTCTTCCAAATTGCATATCTCATCGAGATAAGCATGTTACCACTTTCTCATTTCATTGAGATACACACATTGGAAGAATATCAGCCAAATGGTATTCAGTGCTCCAAGGTATTCAGAGAAACTTTGGAACCGATTGTGGATTTCTTCCAACTTGCTCAACTCACCGTGATAAGAAATTTACCACTTTTTCATTTCATTGACATGCACACATTGGCAGAATTTCAGCCAAATGGCATTCACGGCTCGATGGTATTCAGAGAAACTTTGCAAAATAGTGTGGATTTCTTCCAACTCGCTGAACTCATCGAGATAAGCAATTTACCACTTTCTCATTTCATTGAGATACACACATTGGCAGAATATCAGATAAATGTCATTCAGTGCTCGACGGTATTCAGAGAATCTTTGGAACCGAATGTGGATATCTTCCAAATTGCTGAACTCATCGAGATAAGCACGTTTCCACTTTCTCATTTCATTGAGATACAGACATTGAGAGAATATCAGCCTAGTGGCATTCAGTACCACAAGGTATCCCGCGAAACATTGGAACCGATTGTGGATTTCTTCCAAATTGCATATCTCATCGAGATAAGCACGTTACCACTTTCTCATTTCATTGAGATACACACATTGGAAGAATATCAGCCAAGTGGCATTCAGTGCTCCAAGGTATTCAGAGAAACTTTGGAACCGATTATGGATTTCTTCCAACTTGCTCAACTCACCGTGATAAGAAATTTACCACTTTCTCATTTCATTGACATGCACACATTGGCAGAATTTCAGCCAAATGGCATTCACGGCTCGATGGTATTCAGAGAAACTTTGTAAAATATTGTGGATTTCTTCCAACTCGCTGAACTCATCGAGATATGCAATTTACCACTTTCTCATTTCATTGAGATACACACATTGGCAGAATATCAGATAAATGTCATTCAGAGCTCGACGGTATTCAGAGAATCTTTGGAACCGAATGTGGATATCTTCCAAATTGCTGAACTCATCGAGATAAGCACGTTACCACTTTCTCATTTCATTGAGATATACGCTTTGGCAGAATTTCAGCCAAATAGCATTCACTGCTCGATGGTATTCAGAGAAACTTTGCAACATATGGTCGATTTCGTCCAATTTGCTGAACTCATCGAGATAAGCACATTACCACTTTCTCATTTCATCGAGATACACACATTGGCAGAATATCAGCCAAGTGGCATTCAGTGCTCCAAGGTATTGAGACAAACTTTGGAACAGATTGTGGATTTCTTCCAACTTGCTCAACTCTTCGAGATAAGCACGTTTTCACTTTCTCACTTCATTGAGATACACACATTGAGAGAATATCAGCCTAGTGGCATTCAGTACCACAAGGTATCCCGCGAAACATTGGAACCGATTGTGGATTTCTTCCAAATTGCATATCTCATCGAGATAAGCACGTTACCACTTTCTCATTTCATTGAGATACACACATTGGAAGAATATCAGCCAAATGGCATTCAGTGCTCCAAGGTATTCAGAGAAACTTTGGAACCGATTATGGATTTCTTCCAACTTGCTCAACTCACCGTGATAAGAAATTTACCACTTTCTCATTTCATTGACATGCACACTCTGGCAAAATTTCAGCCAAATGGCATTCACGTCTCGATAGTATTCAGAGAAACTTTGCAAAATAGTGTGGATTTCTTCCAACTCGCTGAACTCATCGAGATAAGCAATTTACCACTTTCTCATTCCATTCAGATACATACATTGGCAGAATATCAGATAAATGTCATTCAGTGCTCGACGGTATTCAGAGAATCTTTGGAACCGAATGTGGATATCTTCCAAATTGCTGAACTCATCGAGATAAGCACGTTACCACTTTCTCATTTCATTGAGATATACGCTTTGGCAGAATTTCAGACAAATAGCATCCCATTCTCGATGGTATTCAGAGAAACTTTGCAACATATGGTCGATTTCGTCCAATTTGCTGAACTCATCGAGATAAGCACATTACCACTTTCTCATTTCATTGAGATACACACATTGGCAGAATATCAGCCAAGTGGCATTCAGTGCTCCAAGGTATTGAGACAAACTTTGGAACAGATTGTGGATTTCTTCCAACTTGCTCAACTCTTCGAGATAAGCACGTTTCCACTTTCTCATTTCATAGAGATACACACATTGAGAGAATATCAGCCTAGTGGCATTCAGTACCAAAGGGTATCCCGCGAAACATTGGAACCGATTGTGGATTTCTTCCAAATTGCATATCTCATCGAGATAAGCACGTTTCCATTTTCTCATTTCATTGAGATACACACATTGGAAGAATATCAGCCAAATGGCATTCAGTGCTCCAAGGTATTCAGAGAAACTTTGGAACCGATTGTGGATTTCTTCCAACTTGCTCAACTCACCGTGATAAGAAATTTACCACTTTCTCATTTCATTGACATGCACACATTGGCAGAATTTCAGCCAAATGGCATTCACGGCTCGATGGTATTCAGAGAAACTTTGCAAAATATTCTGGATTTCTTCCAACTCGCTGAACTCATCGAGATAAGCAATTTACCACTTTCTCATTTCATTGAGATACACACATTGGCAGAATATCAGATAAGTGTTATTCAGTGCTCGACGGTATTCAGAGAATCTTTGGAACCGAATGTGGATATCTTCCAAATTGCTGAACTCATCGAGATAAGCACGTTACCACTTTCTCATTTCATTGAGATATACGCTTTGGCAGAATTTCAGCCAAATAGCATTCCATGCTCGATGGTATTCAGAGAAACTTTGCAACATATGGTCGATTTCGTCCAATTTGCTGAACTCATCGAGATAAGCATATTACCACTTTCTCATTTCATTGTGATACACACATTGGCAGAATATCAGCCAAGTGGCATTCAGTGCTCCAAGGTGTTGTGACAAACTTTGGAACAGATTGTGGCTTTCTTCCAACTTGCTCAACTCTTCGAGATAAGCACGTTTCCACTTTCTCATTTCATTGAGATACACACATTGAGAGAATATCAGCCTAGTGGCATTCAGTACCACAAGGTATCCCGCGAAACATTGGAACCGATTGTGGATTTCTTCCAAATTGCATATCTCATCGAGATAAGCATGTTACCACTTTCTCATTTCATTGAGATACACACATTGGAAGAATATCAGCCAAATGGTATTCAGTGCTCCAAGGTATTCAGAGAAACTTTGGAACCGATTGTGGATTTCTTCCAACTTGCTCAACTCACCGTGATAAGAAATTTACCACTTTTTCATTTCATTGACATGCACACATTGGCAGAATTTCAGCCAAATGGCATTCACGGCTCGATGGTATTCAGAGAAACTTTGCAAAATAGTGTGGATTTCTTCCAACTCGCTGAACTCATCGAGATAAGCAATTTACCACTTTCTCATTTCATTGAGATACACACATTGGCAGAATATCAGATAAATGTCATTCAGTGCTCGACGGTATTCAGAGAATCTTTGGAACCGAATGTGGATATCTTCCAAATTGCTGAACTCATCGAGATAAGCACGTTTCCACTTTCTCATTTCATTGAGATACAGACATTGAGAGAATATCAGCCTAGTGGCATTCAGTACCACAAGGTATCCCGCGAAACATTGGAACCGATTGTGGATTTCTTCCAAATTGCATATCTCATCGAGATAAGCACGTTACCACTTTCTCATTTCATTGAGATACACACATTGGAAGAATATCAGCCAAGTGGCATTCAGTGCTCCAAGGTATTCAGAGAAACTTTGGAACCGATTATGGATTTCTTCCAACTTGCTCAACTCACCGTGATAAGAAATTTACCACTTTCTCATTTCATTGACATGCACACATTGGCAGAATTTCAGCCAAATGGCATTCACGGCTCGATGGTATTCAGAGAAACTTTGCAAAATATTGTGGATTTCTTCCAACTCGCTGAACTCATCGAGATAAGCAATTTACCACTTTCTCATTTCATTGAGATACACACATTGGCAGAATATCAGATAAATGTCATTCAGAGCTCGACGGTATTCAGAGAATCTTTGGAACCGAATGTGGATATCTTCCAAATTGCTGAACTCATCGAGATAAGCACGTTACCACTTTCTCATTTCATTGACATATACGCTTTGGCAGAATTTCAGCCAAATAGCATTCACTGCTCGATGGTATTCAGAGAAACTTTGCAACATATGGTCGATTTCGTCCAATTTGCTGAACTCATCGAGATAAGCACATTACCATTTTCTCATTTCATCGAGATACACACATTGGCAGAATATCAGCCAAGTGGCATTCAGTGTTCCAAGGTATTGAGACAAACTTTGGAACAGATTGTGGATTTCTTCCAACTTGCTCAACTCTTCGAGATAAGCACGTTTCCACTTTCTCACTTCATTGAGATACACACATTGAGAGAATATCAGCCTAGTGGCATTCAGTACCACAAGGTATCCCGCGAAACATTGGAACCGATTGTGGATTTCTTCCAAATTGCATATCTCATCGAGATAAGCACGTTACCACTTTCTCATTTCATTGAGATACACACATTGGAAGAATATCAGCCAAATGGCATTCAGTGCTCCAAGGTATTCAGAGAAACTTTGGAACCGATTATGGATTTCTTCCAACTTGCTCAACTCACCGTGATAAGAAATTTACCACTTTCTCATTCCATTGACATGCACACATTGGCAGAATTTCAGCCAAATGGCATTCACGGCTCGATAGTATTCAGAGAAACTTTGCAAAATAGTGTGGATTTCTTCCAACTCGCTGAACTCATCGAGATAAGCAATTTACCACTTTCTCATTTCATTGAGATACATACATTGGCAGAATATCAGATAAATGTCATTCAGTGCTCGACGGTATTCAGAGAATCTTTGGAACCGAATGTGGATATCTTCCAAATTGCTGAACTCATCGAGATAAGCACGTTACCACTTTCTCATTTCATTGACATATACGCTTTGGCAGAATTTCAGCCAAATAGCATTCACTGCTCGATGGTATTCAGAGAAACTTTGCAACATATGGTCGATTTCGTCCAATTTGCTGAACTCATCGAGATAAGCACATTACCACTTTCTCATTTCATTCAGATACACACATTGGCAGAATATCAGCCCAGTGGCATTCAGTGCTCCAAGGTGTTGAGACAAACTTTGGAACAGATTGTGGATTTCTTCCAACTTGCTCAACTCGTCGAGATAAGCACGTTTCCACTTTCTCATTTCATTGAGATACACACATTGAGAGAATATCAGCCTAGTGGCATTCAGTACCACAAGGTATCCCGCGAAACATTGGAACCGATTGTGGATTTCTTCCAAATTGCATATCTCATCGAGATAAGCACTTTACCACTTTCTCATTTCATTGAGATACACACATTGGAAGAATATCAGCCAAATGGCATTCAGTGCTCCAAGGTATTCAGAGAAACTTTGGAACCGATTGTGGATTTCTTCCAACTTGCTCAACTCACCGTGATAAGAAATTTACCACTTTCTCATTTCATTGACATGCACACATTGGCAGAATTTCAGCCAAATGGCATTGACGGCTCGATGGTATTCAGAGAAACTTTGCAAAATATTGTGGATTTCTTCCAACTCGCTGAACTCATCGAGATAAGCAATTTACCACTTTCTCATTTCATTGAGATACACACATTGGCAGAATATCAGATAAATGTCATTCAGTGCTCGACGGTATTCAGAGAATCTTTGGAACCGAATGTGGATATCTTCCAAATTGCTGAACTGATCGAGATAAGCACGTTACCACTTTCTCATTTCATTGACATATACGCTTTGGCAGAATTTCAGCCAAATAGCATTCACTGCTCGATGGTATTCAGAGAAACTTTGCAACATATGGTCGATTTCGTCCAATTTGCTGAACTCATCGAGATAAGCACATTACCACTTTCTCATTTCATTGAGATACACACATTGGCAGAACATCAGCCAAGTGGCATTCAGTGCTCCAAGGTATTGAGACAAACTTTGGAACAGATTGTGGATTTCTTCCAACTTGCTCAACTCTTCGAGATAAGCACGTTTCCACTTTCTCATTTCATTGAGATACACACATTGAGAGAATATCAGCCTAGTGGCATTCAGTACCACAAGGTATCCCGCGAAACATTGGAACCGATTGTGGATTTCTTCCAAATTGCATATCTCATCGAGATAAGCACGTTACCACTTTCTCATTTCATTGAGATACACACATTGGAAGAATATCAGCCAAATGGCATTCAGTGCTCCAAGGTATTCAGAGAAACTTTGGAACCGATTATGGATTTCTTCCAACTTGCTCAACTCACCGTGATAAGAAATTTACCACTTTCTCATTTCATTGACATGCACACATTGGCAGAATTTCAGCCAAATGGCATTCACGGCTCGATAGTATTCAGAGAAACTTTGCAAAATAGTGTGGATTTCTTCCAACTCGCTGAACTCATCGAGATAAGCAATTTACCACTTTCTCATTTCATTGAGATACATACATTGGCAGAATATCAGATAAATGTCATTCAGTGCTCGACGGTATTCAGAGAATCTTTGGAACCGAATGTGGATATCTTCCAAATTGCTGAACTCATCGAGATAAGCACGTTACCACTTTCTCATTTCATTGACATATACGCTTTGGCAGAATTTCAGCCAAATAGCATTCACTGCTCGATGGTATTCAGAGAAACTTTGCAACATATGGTCGATTTCGTCCAATTTGCTGAACTCATCGAGATAAGCACATTACCACTTTCTCATTTCATTGAGATACACACATTGGCAGAATATCAGCCCAGTGGCATTCAGTGCTCCAAGGTGTTGAGACAAACTTTGGAACAGATTGTGGATTTCTTTCAACTTGCTCAACTCGTCGAGATAAGCACGTTTCCACTTTCTCATTTCATTGAGATACACACATTGAGAGAATATCAGCCTAGTGGCATTCAGTACCACAAGGTATCCCGCGAAACATTGGAACCGATTGTGGATTTCTTCCAAATTGCATATCTCATCGAGATAAGCACGTTACCACTTTCTGATTTCATTGAGATACACACATTGGAAGAATATCAGCCAAATGGCATTCAGTGCTCCAAGGTATTCAGAGAAACTTTGGAACCGATTGTGGATTTCTTCCAACTTGCTCAACTCACCGTGATAAGAAATTTACCACTTTCTCATTTCATTGACATGCACGCATTGGCAGAATTTCAGCCAAATGGCATTCACGGCTCGATGGTATTCAGAGAAACTTTGCAAAATATTGTGGATTTCTTCCAACTCGCTGAACTCATCGAGATAAGCAATTTACCACTTTCTCATTTCATTGAGATACACACATTGGCAGAATATCAGATAAATGTCATTCAGTGCTCGACGGTATTCAGAGAATCTTTGGAACCGAATGTGGATATCTTCCAAATTGCTGAACTCATCGAGATAAGCACGTTACCACTTTCTCATTTCATTGACATATACGCTTTGGCAGAATTTCAGCCAAATAGCATTCACTGCTCGATGGTATTCAGAGAAACTTTGCAACATATGGTCGATTTCGTCCAATTTGCTGAACTCATCGAGATAAGCACATTACCACTTTCTCATTTCATTGAGATACACACATTGGCAGAATATCAGCCAAGTGGCATTCAGTGCTCTAAGGTATTGAGACAAACTTTGGAACAGATTGTGGATTTCTTCCAACTTGCTCAACACTTCGAGATAAGCACGTTTCCACTTTCTCACTTCATTGAGATACACACATTGAGAGAATATCAGCCTAGTGGCATTCAGTACCTCAAGTTATCCCGCGAAACATTGGAACCGATTGTGGATTTCTTCCAAATTGCATATCTCATCGAGATAAGCACGTTACCACTTTCTGATTTCATTGAGATACACACATTGGAAGAATATCAGCCAAATGGCATTCAGTGCTCCAAGGTATTCAGAGAAACTTTGGAACCGATTGTGGATTTCTTCCAACTTGCTCAACTCACCGTGATAAGAAATTTACCACTTTCTCATTTCATTGACATGCACACATTGGCAGAATTTCAGCCAAATGGCATTCACGGCTCGATGGTATTCAGAGAAACTTTGCAAAATATCGTGGATTTCTTCCAACTCGCTGAACTCATCGAGATAAGCAATTTACCACTTTCTCATTTCATTGAGATACACACATTGGCAGAATATCAGATAAATGTCATTCAGTGCTCGACGGTATTCAGAGAATCTTTGGAACCGAATGTGGATATCTTCCAAATTGCTGAACTCATCGAGATAAGCACGTTTCCACTTTCTCATTTCATTGAGATACACACATTGAGAGAATATCAGCCTAGTGGCATTCAGTACCACAAGGTATCCCGCGAAACATTGGAACCGATTGTGGATTTCTTCCAAATTGCATATCTTATCGAGATAAGCATGTTACCACTTTCTCATTTCATTGAGATACACACATTGGCAGAATATCAGCCAAATGGCATTCAGTGCTCCAAGGTATTCAGAGAAACTTTGGAAACGATTGTGGATTTCTTCCAACTTGCTCAACTCACCTTGATAAGAAATTTACCACTTTCTCATTTCATTGACATGCACACATTGGCAGAATTTCAGCCAAATGGCATTCACGGCTCGATGGTATTCAGAGAAACTTTGCAAAATATTGTGGATTTCTTCCAACTCGCTGAACTCATCGAGATAAGCAATTTACCACTTTCTCATTTCATTGAGATACACACATTGGCAGAATATCAGATAAATGTCATTCAGTGCTCGACGGTATTCAGAGAATCTTTGGAACCGAATGTGGATATCTTCCAAATTGCTGAACTCTTCGAGATAAGCACGTTACCACTTTCTCATTTCATTGAGATATACGCTTTGGCAGAATTTCAGCCAAATAGCATTCACTGCTCGATGGTATTCAGAGAAACTTTGCAACATATGGTCGATTTCGTCCAATTTGCTGAACTCATCGAGATAAGCACATTACCACTTTCTCATTTCATTGAGATACACACATTGGAAGAATATCAGCCAAGTGGCATTCAGTGCTCCAAGGTATTGAGACAAACTTTGGAACAGATTGTGGATTTCTTCCAACTTGCTCAACTCTTCGAGATAAGCACGTTTCCACTTTCTCATTTCATTGAGATACACACATTGAGAGAATATCAACCTAGTGGCATTCAGTACCACAAGGTATCCCGCGAAACATTGGAACCGATTGTGGATTTCTTCCAAATTGCATATCTCATCGAGATAAGCATGTTACCACTTTCTCATTTCATTGAGATACACACATTGGAAGAATATCAGCCAAATGGTATTCAGTGCTCCAAGGTATTCAGAGAAACTTTGGAACCGATTGTGGATTTCTTCCAACTTGCTCAACTCACCGTGATAAGAAATTTACCACTTTCTCATTTCATTGACATGCACACATTGGCAGAATTTCAGCCAAATGGCATTCACGGCTCGATGGTATTCAGAGAAACTTTGTAAAATATTGTGGATTTCTTCCAACTCGCTGAACTCATCGAGATATGCAATTTACCACTTTCTCATTTCATTGAGATACACACATTGGCAGAATATCAGATAAATGTCATTCAGAGCTCGACGGTATTCAGAGAATCTTTGGAACCGAATGTGGATATCTTCCAAATTGCTGAACTCATCGAGATAAGCACGTTACCACATTCTCATTTCATTGAGATATACGCTTTGGCAGAATTTCAGCCAAATAGCATTCACTGCTCGATGGTATTCAGAGAAACTTTGCAACATATGGTCGATTTCGTCCAATTTGCTGAACTCATCGAGATAAGCACATTACCACTTTCTCATTTCATTGAGATACACACATTGGCAGAATATCAGCCAAGTGGCATTCAGTGCTCCAAGGTATTGAGACAAACTTTGGAACAGATTGTGGATTTCTTCCAACTTGCTCAACTCTTCGAGATAAGCACGTTTTCACTTTCTCACTTCATTGAGATACACACATTGAGAGAATATCAGCCTAGTGGCATTCAGTACCACAAGGTATCCCGCGAAACATTGGAACCGATTGTGGATTTCTTCCAAATTGCATATCTCATCGAGATAAGCACGTTACCACTTTCTCATTTCATTGAGATACACACATTGGAAGAATATCAGCCAAATGGCATTCAGTGCTCCAAGGTATTCAGAGAAACTTTGGAACCGATTATGGATTTCTTCCAACTTGCTCAACTCACCGTGATAAGAAATTTACCACTTTCTCATTTCATTGACATGCACACTCTGGCAAAATTTCAGCCAAATGGCATTCACGTCTCGATAGTATTCAGAGAAACTTTGCAAAATAGTGTGGATTTCTTCCAACTCGCTGAACTCATCGAGATAAGCAATTTACCACTTTCTCATTCCATTGAGATACATACATTGGCAGAATATCAGATAAATGTCATTCAGTGCTCGACGGTATTCAGAGAATCTTTGGAACCGAATGTGGATATCTTCCAAATTGCTGAACTCATCGAGATAAGCACGTTACCACTTTCTCATTTCATTGAGATATACGCTTTGGCAGAATTTCAGACAAATAGCATCCCATTCTCGATGGTATTCAGAGAAACTTTGCAACATATGGTCGATTTCGTCCAATTTGCTGAACTCATCGAGATAAGCACATTACCACTTTCTCATTTCATTGAGATACACACATTGGCAGAATATCAGCCAAGTGGCATTCAGTGCTCCAAGGTATTGAGACAAACTTTGGAACAGATTGTGGATTTCTTCCAACTTGCTCAACTCTTCGAGATAAGCACGTTTCCACTTTCTCATTTCATTGAGATACACACATTGAGAGAATATCAGCCTAGTGGCATTCAGTACCAAAGGGTATCCCGCGAAACATTGGAACCGATTGTGGATTTCTTCCAAATTGCATATCTCATCGAGATAAGCACGTTTCCATTTTCTCATTTCATTGAGATACACACATTGGAAGAATATCAGCCAAATGGCATTCAGTGCTCCAAGGTATTCAGAGAAACTTTGGAACCGATTGTGGATTTCTTCCAACTTGCTCAACTCACCGTGATAAGAAATTTACCACTTTCTCATTTCATTGACATGCACACATTGGCAGAATTTCAGCCAAATGGCATTCACGGCTCGATGGTATTCAGAGAAACTTTGCAAAATATTGTGGATTTCTTCCAACTCGCTGAACTCATCGAGATAAGCAATTTACCACTTTCTCATTTCATTGAGATACACACATTGGCAGAATATCAGATAAGTGTTATTCAGTGCTCGACGGTATTCAGAGAATCTTTGGAACCGAATGTGGATATCTTCCAAATTGCTGAACTCATCGAGATAAGCACGTTACCACTTTCTCATTTCATTGAGATATACGCTTTGGCAGAATTTCAGCCAAATAGCATTCCATGCTCGATGGTATTCAGAGAAACTTTGCAACATATGGTCGATTTCGTCCAATTTGCTGAACTCATCGAGATAAGCATATTACCACTTTCTCATTTCATTGTGATACACACATTGGCAGAATATCAGCCAAGTGGCATTCAGTGCTCCAAGGTGTTGTGACAAACTTTGGAACAGATTGTGGCTTTCTTCCAACTTGCTCAACTCTTCGAGATAAGCACGTTTCCACTTTCTCATTTCATTGAGATACACACATTGAGAGAATATCAGCCTAGTGGCATTCAGTACCACAAGGTATCCCGCGAAACATTGGAACCGATTGTGGATTTCTTCCAAATTGCATATCTCATCGAGATAAGCATGTTACCACTTTCTCATTTCATTGAGATACACACATTGGAAGAATATCAGCCAAATGGTATTCAGTGCTCCAAGGTATTCAGAGAAACTTTGGAACCGATTGTGGATTTCTTCCAACTTGCTCAACTCACCGTGATAAGAAATTTACCACTTTCTCATTTCATTGACATGCACACATTGGAAGAAATTCAGCCAAATGGCATTCACGGCTCGATGGTATTCAGAGAAACTTTGCAAAATAGTGTGGATTTCTTCCAACTCGCTGAACTCATCGAGATAAGCAATTTACCACTTTCTCATTTCATTGAGATACACACATTGGCAGAATATCAGATAAATGTCATTCAGTGCTCGACGGTATTCAGAGAATCTTTGGAACCGAATGTGGGTATCTTCCAAATTGCTGAACTCATCGAGATAAGCACGTTTCCACTTTCTCATTTCATTGAGATACAGACATTGAGAGAATATCAGCCTAGTGGCATTCAGTACCACAAGGTATCCCGCGAAACATTGGAACCGATTGTGGATTTCTTCCAAATTGCATATCTCATCGAGATAAGCACGTTACCACTTTCTCATTTCATTGAGATACACACATTGGAAGAATATCAGCCAAGTGGCATTCAGTGCTCCAAGGTATTCAGAGAAACTTTGGAACCGATTATGGATTTCTTCCAACTTGCTCAACTCACCGTGATAAGAAATTTACCACTTTCTCATTTCATTGACATGCACACATTGGCAGAATTACAGCCAAATGGCATTCACGGCTCGATGGTATTCAGAGAAACTTTGCAAAATATTGTGGATTTCTTCCAACTCGCTGAACTCATCGAGATAAGCAATTTACCACTTTCTCATTTCATTGAGATACACACATTGGCAGAATATCAGATAAATGTCATTCAGAGCTCGACGGTATTCAGAGAATCTTTGGAACCGAATGTGGATATCTTCCAAATTGCTGAACTCATCGAGATAAGCACGTTACCACTTTCTCATTTCATTGACATATACGCTTTGGCAGAATTTCAGCCAAATAGCATTCACTGCTCGATGGTATTCAGAGAAACTTTGCAACATATGGTCGATTTCGTCCAATTTGCTGAACTCATCGAGATAAGCACATTACCATTTTCTCATTTCATCGAGATACACACATTGGCAGAATATCAGCCAAGTGGCATTCAGTGTTCCAAGGTATTGAGACAAACTTTGGAACAGATTGTGGATTTCTTCCAACTTGCTCAACTCTTCGAGATAAGCACGTTTCCACTTTCTCACTTCATTGAGATACACACATTGAGAGAATATCAGCCTAGTGGCATTCAGTACCACAAGGTATCCCGCGAAACATTGGAACCGATTGTGGATTTCTTCCAAATTGCATATCTCATCGAGATAAGCACGTTACCACTTTCTCATTTCATTGAGATACACACATTGGAAGAATATCAGCCAAATGGCATTCAGTGCTCCAAGGTATTCAGAGAAACTTTGGAACCGATTATGGATTTCTTCCAACTTGCTCAACTCACCGTGATAAGAAATTTACCAGTTTCTCATTTCATTGACATGCACACATTGGCAGAATTTCAGCCAAATGGCATTCACGGCTCGATAGTATTCAGAGAAACTTTGCAAAATAGTGTGGATTTCTTCCAACTCGCTGAACTCATCGAGATAAGCAATTTACCACTTTCTCATTTCATTGAGATACATACATTGGCAGAATATCAGATACATGTCATTCAGTGCTCGACGGTATTCAGAGAATCTTTGGAACCGAATGTGGATATCTTCCAAATTGCTGAACTCATCGAGATAAGCACGTTACCACTTTCTCATTTCATTGAGATACACACATTGGAAGAATATCAGCCAAGTGGCATTCAGTGCTCCAAGGTATTCAGAGAAACTTTGGAACCGATTATGGATTTCTTCCAACTTGCTCAACTCACCGTGATAAGAAATTTACCACTTTCTCATTTCATTGACATGCACACATTGGCAGAATTACAGCCAAATGGCATTCACGGCTCGATGGTATTCAGAGAAACTTTGCAAAATATTGTGGATTTCTTCCAACTCGCTGAACTCATCGAGATAAGCAATTTACCACTTTCTCATTTCATTGAGATACACACATTGGCAGAATATCAGATAAATGTCATTCAGAGCTCGACGGTATTCAGAGAATCTTTGGAACCGAATGTGGATATCTTCCAAATTGCTGAACTCATCGAGATAAGCACGTTACCACTTTCTCATTTCATTGACATATACGCTTTGGCAGAATTTCAGCCAAATAGCATTCACTGCTCGATGGTATTCAGAGAAACTTTGCAACATATGGTCGATTTCGTCCAATTTGCTGAACTCATCGAGATAAGCACATTACCATTTTCTCATTTCATCGAGATACACACATTGGCAGAATATCAGCCAAGTGGCATTCAGTGTTCCAAGGTATTGAGACAAACTTTGGAACAGATTGTGGATTTCTTCCAACTTGCTCAACTCTTCGAGATAAGCACGTTTCCACTTTCTCACTTCATTGAGATACACACATTGAGAGAATATCAGCCTAGTGGCATTCAGTACCACAAGGTATCCCGCGAAACATTGGAACCGATTGTGGATTTCTTCCAAATTGCATATCTCATCGAGATAAGCACGTTACCACTTTCTCATTTCATTGAGATACACACATTGGAAGAATACCAGCCAAATGGCATTCAGTGCTCCAAGGTATTCAGAGAAACTTTGGAACCGATTATGGATTTCTTCCAACTTGCTCAACTCACCGTGATAAGAAATTTACCACTTTCTCATTTCATTGACATATACGCTTTGGCAGAATTTCAGCCAAATAGCATTCACTGCTCGATGGTATTCAGAGAAACTTTGCAACATATGGTCGATTTCGTCCAATTTGCTGAACTCATCGAGATAAGCACATTACCACTTTCTCATTTCATTGAGATACACACATTGGCAGAATATCAGCCCAGTGGCATTCAGTGCTCCAAGGTGTTGAGACAAACTTTGGAACAGATTGCGGATTTCTTCCAACTTGCTCAACTCGTCGAGATAAGCACGTTTCCACTTTCTCATTTCATTGAGATACACACATTGAGAGAATATCAGCCTAGTGGCATTCAGTACCACAAGGTATCCCGCTAAACATTGGAACCGATTGTGGATTTCTTCCAAATTGCATATCTCATCGAGATAAGCACGTTACCACTTTCTCATTTCATTGAGATACACACATTGGAAGAATATCAGCCAAATGGCATTCAGTGCTCCAAGGTATTCAGAGAAACTTTGGAACCGATTGTGGATTTCTTCCAACTTGCTCAACTCACCGTGATAAGAAATTTACCACTTTCTCATTTCATTGACATGCACACATTGGCAGAATTTCAGCCAAATGGCATTGACGGCTCGATGGTATTCAGAGAAACTTTGCAAAATATTGTGGATTTCTTCCAACTCGCTGAACTCATCGAGATAAGCAATTTACCACTTTCTCATTTCATTGAGATACACACATTGGCAGAATATCAGATAAATGTCATTCAGTGCTCGACGGTATTCAGAGAATCTTTGGAACCGAATGTGGATATCTTCCAAATTGCTGAACTGATCGAGATAAGCACGTTACCACTTTCTCATTTCATTGACATATACGCTTTGGCAGAATTTCAGCCAAATAGCATTCACTGCTCGATGGTATTCAGAGAAACTTTGCAACATATGGTCGATTTCGTCCAATTTGCTGAACTCATCGAGATAAGCACATTACCATTTTCTCATTTCATCGAGATACACACATTGGCAGAATATCAGCCAAGTGGCATTCAGTGTTCCAAGGTATTGAGACAAACTTTGGAACAGATTGTGGATTTCTTCCAACTTGCTCAACTCTTCGAGATAAGCACGTTTCCACTTTCTCACTTCATTGAGATACACACATTGAGAGAATATCAGCCTAGTGGCATTCAGTACCACAAGGTATCCCGCGAAACATTGGAACCGATTGTGGATTTCTTCCAAATTGCATATCTCATCGAGATAAGCACGTTACCACTTTCTCATTTCATTGAGATACACACATTGGAAGAATATCAGCCAAATGGCATTCAGTTCTCCAAGGTATTCAGAGAAACTTTGGAACCGATTGTGGATTTTTGCCAACTTGCTCAACTCACCGTGATAAGAAATTTACCACTTTCTCATTTCATTGACCTGCACACATTGGCAGAATTTCAGCCAAATGGCATTCACGGCTCGATAGTATTCAGAGAAACTTTGTAAAATAGTGTGGATTTCTTCCAACTCGCTGAACTCATCGAGATAAGCAATTTACCACTTTCTCATTTCATTGAGATACATACATTGGCAGAATATCAGATAAATGTCATTCAGTGCTCGACGGTATTCAGAGAATCTTTGGAACCGAATGTGGATATCTTCCAAATTGCTGAACTCATCGAGATAAGCACGTTACCACTTTCTCATTTCATTGAGATATACGCTTTGGCAGAATTTCAGCCAAATAGCTTTCACTGCTCGATGGGATTCAGAGAAACTTTGCAACATATGGTCGATTTCGTCCAATTTGCTGAACTCATCGAGATAAGCACATTACCACTTTCTCATTTCATTGAGATACACACATTGGCAGACTATCAGCCAAGTGGCATTCAGTGCTCCAAGGTATTGAGACAAACTTTGGAACAGATTGTGGATTTCTTCCAACTTGCTCAACTCTTCGAGATAAGCACTTTTCCACTTTCTCATTTCATTGAGATACACACATTGAGAGAATATCAGCCTAGTGGCATTCAGTACCACAAGGTATCCCGCGAAACATTGGAACCGATTGTGGATTTCTTCCAAATTGCATATCTCATCGAGATAAGCATGTTACCACTTTCTCATTTCATTGAGATACACACATTGGAAGAATATCAGCCAAATGGTATTCAGTGCTCCAAGGTATTCAGAGAAACTTTGGAACCGATTGTGGATTTCTTCCAACTTGCTCAACTGACCGTGATAAGAAATTTACCACTTTCTCATTTCATTGACATGCACACATTGGCAGAATTTCAGCCAAATGGCATTCACGGCTCGATGGTATTCAGAGAAACTTTGTAAAATATTGTGGATTTCTTCCAACTCGCTGAACTCATCGAGATAAGCAATTTACCACTTTCTCATTTCATTGAGATACACAAATTGGCAGAATATCAGATAAATGTCATTCAGAGCTCGACGGTATTCAGAGAATCTTTGGAACCGAATGTGGATATCTTCCAAATTGCTGAACTCATCGAGATAAGCACGTTACCACTTTCTGATTTCATTGACATAATAGCGTTGGAAGAATTTCAGGCAAATAGCATTCACTGCTCGATGGTATTCAGAGAAACTTTGCAACATATGGTCGATTTCGTCCAATTTGCTGAACTCATCGAGATAAGCACATTACCACTTTCTCATTTCATCGAGATACACACATTGGCAGAATATCAGCCAAGTGGCATTCAGTGCTCCAAGGTATTGAGACAAACTTTGGAACAGATTGTGGATTTCTTCCAACTTGCTCAACTCTTCGAGATAAGCACTTTTCCACTTTCTCACTTCATTGAGATACACACATTGAGAGAATATCAGCCTAGTGGCATTCAGTACCACAAGGTATACCGCGAAACATTGGAACCGATTGTGGATTTCTTCCAAATTGCATATCTCATCGAGATAAGCACGTTACCACTTTCTGATTTCATTGAGATACACACATTGGAAGAATATCAGCCAAATGGCATTCAGTGCTCCAAGGTATTCAGAGAAACTTTGGAACCGATTATGGATTTCTTCCAACTTGCTCAACTCACCGTGATAAGAAATTTACCACTTTCTCATTTCATTGACATGCACACATTGGCAGAATTTCAGCCAAATGGCATTCACGGCTCGATGGTATTCAGAGAAACTTTGCAAAATAGTGTGGATTTCTTCCAACTCGCTGAACACATCGAGATAAGCACATTACCACTTTCTCATTTCATTGAGATACACATATTGGCAGAATATCAGATAAATGTCATTCAGTGCTCGACGGTATTCAGAGAATCTTTGGAACCGAATGTGGATATCTTCCAAATTGCTGAACTCATCGAGATAAGCACGTTTCCACTTTCTCATTTCATTGAGATACAGACATTGAGAGAATATCAGCCTAGTGGCATTCAGTACCACAAGGTATCCCGCGAAACATTGGAACCGATTGTGGATTTCTTCCAAATTGCATATCTTATCGAGATAAGCATGTTACCACTTTCTCATTTCATTGAGATACACACATTGGCAGAATATCAGCCAAGTGGCATTCAGTGCTCCAAGGTATTGAGACAAACTTTGGAACAGATTGTGGATTTCTTCCAACTTGCTCAACTCTTCGAGATAAGCACGTTTCCACTTTCTCATTTCATTGAGATACACACATTGAGAGAATATCAGCCTAGTGGCATTCAGTACCACAAGGTATCCCGCGAAACATTGGAACCGATTGTGGATTTCTTCCAAATTGCATATCTCATCGAGATAAGCATGTTACCACTTTCTCATTTCATTGAGATACACACATTGGAAGAATATCAGCCAAATGGTATTCAGTGCTCCAAGGTATTCAGAGAAACTTTGGAACCGATTGTGGATTTCTTCCAACTTGCTCAACTCACCGTGATAAGAAATTTACCACTTTCTCATTTCATTGACATGCACACATTGGCAGAATTTCAGCCAAATGGCATTCACGGCTCGATGGTATTCAGAGAAACTTTGTAAAATATTGTGGATTTCTTCCAACTCGCTGAACTCATCGAGATAAGCAATTTACCACTTTCTCATTTCATTGAGATACACAAATTGGCAGAATATCAGATAAATGTCATTCAGAGCTCGACGGTATTCAGAGAATCTTTGGAACCGAATGTGGATATCTTCCAAATTGCTGAACTCATCGAGATAAGCACGTTACCACTTTCTGATTTCATTGACATAATCGCTTTGGCAGAATTTCAGTCAAATAGCATTCACTGCTCGATGGTATTCAGAGAAACTTTGCAACATATGGTCGATTTCGTCCAATTTGCTGAACTCATCGAGATAAGCACATTACCACTTTCTCATTTCATCGAGATACACACATTGGCAGAATATCAGCCAAGTGGCATTCAGTGCTCCAAGGTATTGAGACAAACTTTGGAACAGATTGTGGATTTCTTCCAACTTGCTCAACTCTTCGAGATAAGCACGTTTCCACTTTCTCACTTCATTGAGATACACACATTGAGAGAATATCAGCCTAGTGGCATTCAGTACCACAAGGTATCCCGCGAAACATTGGAACCGATTGTGGATTTCTTCCAAATTGCATATCTCATCGAGATAAGCACGTTACCACTTTGTCATTTCATTGACATACACACATTGGAAGAATATCAGCCAAATGGCATTCAGTGCTCCAAGGTATTCAGAGAAACTTTGGAACCGATTATGGATTTCTTCCAACTTGCTCAACTCACCGTGATAAGAAATTTACCACTTTCTCATTTCATTGACAAGCACACATTGGCAGAATTTCAGCCAAATGGCATTCACGGCTCGATAGTATTCAGAGAAGCTTTGCAAAATAGTGTGGATTTCTTCCAACTCGCTGAACTCATCGAGATAAGCAATTTACCACTTTCTCATTTCATTGAGATACATACATTGGCAGAATATCAGATAAATGTCATTCAGTGCTCGACGGTATTCAGAGAATCTTTGGAACCGAATGTGGATATCTTCCAAATTGCTGAACTCATCGAGATAAGCACGTTACCACTTTCTCATTTCATTGAGATATACGCTTTGGCAGAATTTCAGCCAAATAGCTTTCACTGCTCGATGGGATTCAGAGAAACTTTGCAACATATGGTCGATTTCGTCCAATTTGCTGAACTCATCGAGATAAGCACATTACCACTTTCTCATTTCATTGAGATACACACATTGGCAGACTATCAGCCAAGTGGCATTCAGTGCTCCAAGGTATTGAGACAAACTTTGGAACAGATTGTGGATTTCTTCCAACTTGCTCAACTCTTCGAGATAAGCACTTTTCCACTTTCTCATTTCATTGAGATACACACATTGAGAGAATATCAGCCTAGTGGCATTCAGTACCACAAGGTATCCCGCGAAACATTGGAACCGATTGTGGATTTCTTCCAAATTGCATATCTCATCGAGATAAGCATGTTACCACTTTCTCATTTCATTGAGATACACACATTGGAAGAATATCAGCCAAATGGTATTCAGTGCTCCAAGGTATTCAGAGAAACTTTGGAACCGATTGTGGATTTCTTCCAACTTGCTCAACTGACCGTGATAAGAAATTTACCACTTTCTCATTTCATTGACATGCACACATTGGCAGAATTTCAGCCAAATGGCATTCACGGCTCGATGGTATTCAGAGAAACTTTGTAAAATATTGTGGATTTCTTCCAACTCGCTGAACTCATCGAGATAAGCAATTTACCACTTTCTCATTTCATTGAGATACACAAATTGGCAGAATATCAGATAAATGTCATTCAGAGCTCGACGGTATTCAGAGAATCTTTGGAACCGAATGTGGATATCTTCCAAATTGCTGAACTCATCGAGATAAGCACGTTACCACTTTCTGATTTCATTGACATAATAGCGTTGGAAGAATTTCAGGCAAATAGCATTCACTGCTCGATGGTATTCAGAGAAACTTTGCAACATATGGTCGATTTCGTCCAATTTGCTGAACTCATCGAGATAAGCACATTACCACTTTCTCATTTCATCGAGATACACACATTGGCAGAATATCAGCCAAGTGGCATTCAGTGCTCCAAGGTATTGAGACAAACTTTGGAACAGATTGTGGATTTCTTCCAACTTGCTCAACTCTTCGAGATAAGCACTTTTCCACTTTCTCACTTCATTGAGATACACACATTGAGAGAATATCAGCCTAGTGGCATTCAGTACCACAAGGTATACCGCGAAACATTGGAACCGATTGTGGATTTCTTCCAAATTGCATATCTCATCGAGATAAGCACGTTACCACTTTCTGATTTCATTGAGATACACACATTGGAAGAATATCAGCCAAATGGCATTCAGTGCTCCAAGGTATTCAGAGAAACTTTGGAACCGATTATGGATTTCTTCCAACTTGCTCAACTCACCGTGATAAGAAATTTACCACTTTCTCATTTCATTGACATGCACACATTGGCAGAATTTCAGCCAAATGGCATTCACGGCTCGATGGTATTCAGAGAAACTTTGCAAAATAGTGTGGATTTCTTCCAACTCGCTGAACACATCGAGATAAGCACATTACCACTTTCTCATTTCATTGAGATACACATATTGGCAGAATATCAGATAAATGTCATTCAGTGCTCGACGGTATTCAGAGAATCTTTGGAACCGAATGTGGATATCTTCCAAATTGCTGAACTCATCGAGATAAGCACGTTTCCACTTTCTCATTTCATTGAGATACAGACATTGAGAGAATATCAGCCTAGTGGCATTCAGTACCACAAGGTATCCCGCGAAACATTGGAACCGATTGTGGATTTCTTCCAAATTGCATATCTTATCGAGATAAGCATGTTACCACTTTCTCATTTCATTGAGATACACACATTGGCAGAATATCAGCCAAGTGGCATTCAGTGCTCCAAGGTATTGAGACAAACTTTGGAACAGATTGTGGATTTCTTCCAACTTGCTCAACTCTTCGAGATAAGCACGTTTCCACTTTCTCATTTCATTGAGATACACACATTGAGAGAATATCAGCCTAGTGGCATTCAGTACCACAAGGTATCCCGCGAAACATTGGAACCGATTGTGGATTTCTTCCAAATTGCATATCTCATCGAGATAAGCACGTTACCACTTTCTCATTTCATTGAGATACACACATTGGAAGAATATCAGCCAAATGGCATTCAGTGCTCCAAGGTACTCAGAGAAACTTTGGAACCGATTATGGATTTCTTCCAACTTGCTCAACTCACCGTGATAAGAAATTTACCACTTTCTCATTTCATTGACATGCACACATTGGCAGAATTTCAGCCAAATGGCATTCACGGCTCGATAGTATTCACAGAAACTTTGCAAAATATTGTGGATTTCTTCCAACTCGCTGAACTCATCGAGATAAGCAATTTACCACTTTCTCATTTCATTGAGATACATACATTGGCAGAATATCAGATAAATGTCATTCAGTGCTCGACGGTATTCAGAGAATCTTTGGAACCGAATGTGGATATCTTCCAAATTGCTGAACTCATCGAGATAAGCACGTTACCACTTTCTCATTTCATTGACATATACGCTTTGGCAGAATTTCAGCCAAATAGCATTCACTGCTCGATGGTATTCAGACAAACTTTGCAACATATGATCGATTTCGTCCAATTTGCTGAACTCATCGAGATAAGCACATTACCATTTTCTCATTTCATCGAGATACACACATTGGCAGAATATCAGCCAAGTGGCATTCAGTGTTCCAAGGTATTGAGACAAACTTTGGAACAGATTGTGGATTTCTTCCAACTTGCTCAACTCTTCGAGATAAGCACGTTTCCACTTTCTCACTTCATTGAGATACACACATTGAGAGAATATCAGCCTAGTGGCATTCAGTACCACAAGGTATCCCGCGAAACATTGGAACCGATTGTGGATTTCTTCCAAATTGCATATCTCATCGAGATAAGCACGTTACCACTTTCTCATTTCATTGAGATACACACATTGGAAGAATATCAGCCAAATGGCATTCAGTGCTCCAAGGTATTCAGAGAAACTTTGGAACCGATTATGGATTTCTTCCAACTTGCTCAACTCACCGTGATAAGAAATTTACCACTTTCTCATTTCATTGACATGCACACATTGGCAGAATTTCAGCCAAATGGCATTCACGGCTCGATAGTATTCAGAGAAACTTTGCAAAATAGTGTGGATTTCTTCCAACTCGCTGAACTCATCGAGATAAGCAATTTACCACTTTCTCATTTCATTGAGATACATACATTGGCAGAATATCAGATAAATGTCATTCAGTGCTCGACCGTATTCAGAGAATCTTTGGAACCGAATGTGGATATCTTCCAAATTGCTGAACTCATCGAGATAAGCACGTTACCACTTTCTCATTTCATTGAGATATACGCTTTGGCAGAATTTCAGCCAAATAGCATTCACTGCTCGATGGGATTCAGAGAAACTTTGCAACATATGGTCGATTTCGTCCAATTTGCTGAACTCATCGAGATAAGCACATTACCACTTTCTCATTTCATTGAGATACACACATTGGCAGAATATCAGCCAAGTGGCATTCAGTGCTCCAAGGTATTGAGACCAACTTTGGAACAGATTGTGGATTTCTTCCAACTTGCTCAACTCTTCGAGATAAGCACTTTTCCACTTTCTCATTTCATTGAGATACACACATTGAGAGAATATCAGCCTAGTGGCATTCAGTACCACAAGGTATCCCGCGAAACATTGGAACCGATTGTGGATTTCTTCCAAATTGCATATCTCATCGAGATAAGCATGTTACCACTTTCTCATTTCATTGAGATACACACATTGGAAGAATATCAGCCAAATGGTATTCAGTGCTCCAAGGTATTCAGAGAAACTTTGGAACCGATTGTGGATTTCTTCCAACTTGCTCAACTCACCGTGATAAGAAATTTACCACTTTCTCATTTCATTGACATGCACACATTGGCAGAATTTCAGCCAAATGGCATTCACGGCTCGATGGTATTCAGAGAAACTTTGTAAAATATTGTGGATTTCTTCCAACTCGCTGAACTCATCGAGATAAGCAATTTACCACTTTCTCATTTCATTGAGATACACAAATTGGCAGAATATCAGATAAATGTCATTCAGAGCTCGACGGTATTCAGAGAATCTTTGGAACCGAATGTGGATATCTTCCAAATTGCTGAACTCATTGAGATAAGCACGTTACCACTTTCTGATTTCATTGACATAATCGCTTTGGCAGAATTTCAGTCAAATAGCATTCACTGCTCGATGGTATTCAGAGAAACTTTGCAACATATGGTCGATTTCGTCCAATTTGCTGAACTCATCGAGATAAGCACATTACCACTTTCTCATTTCATCGAGATACACACATTGGCAGAATATCAGCCAAGTGGCATTCAGTGCTCCAAGGTATTGAGACAAACTTTGGAACAGATTGTGGATTTCTTCCAACTTGCTCAACTCTTCGAGATAAGCACGTTTCCACTTTCTCACTTCATTGAGATACACACATTGAGAGAATATCAGCCTAGTGGCATTCAGTACCACAAGGTATCCCGCGAAACATTGGAACCGATTGTGGATTTCTTCCAAATTGCATATCTCATCGAGATAAGCACGTTACCACTTTGTCATTTCATTGAGATACACACATTGGAAGAATATCAGCCAAATGGCATTCAGTGCTCCAAGGTATTCAGAGAAACTTTGGAACCGATTATGGATTTCTTCCAACTTGCTCAACTCACCGTGATAAGAAATTTACCACTTTCTCATTTCATTGACAAGCACACATTGGCAGAATTTCAGCCAAATGGCATTCACGGCTCGATAGTATTCAGAGAAGCTTTGCAAAATAGTGTGGATTTCTTCCAACTCGCTGAACTCATCGAGATAAGCAATTTACCACTTTCTCATTTCATTGAGATACATACATTGGCAGAATATCAGATAAATGTCATTCAGTGCTCGACGGTATTCAGAGAATCTTTGGAACCGAATGTGGATATCTTCCAAATTGCTGAACTCATCGAGATAAGCACGTTACCACTTTCTCATTTCATTGACATATACGCTTTGGCAGAATTTCAGCCAAATAGCATTCCATTCTCGATGGTATTCAGAGAAACTTTGCAACATATGGTCGATTTCGTCCAATTTGCTGAACTCATCGAGATAAGCATATTACCACTTTCTCATTTCATTGTGATACACACATTGGCAGAATATGAGCCAAGTGGCATTCAGTGCTCCAAGGTGTTGTGACAAACTTTGGAACAGATTGTGGCTTTCTTCCAACTTGCTCAACTCTTCGAGATAAGCACGTTTCCACTTTCTCATTTCATTGAGATACACACATTGAGAGAATATCAGCCTAGTGGCATTCAGTACCACAAGGTATCCCGCGAAACATTGGAACCGATTGTGGATTTCTTCCAAATTGCATATCTCATCGAGATAAGCACGTTACCACTTTCTCATTTCATTGAGATACACACATTGGAAGAATATCAGCCAAATGGCATTCAGTGCTCCAAGGTATTCAGAGAAACTTTGGAACCGATTGTGGATTTTTTCCAACTTGCTCAACTCACCGTGATAAGAAATTTACCACTTTCTCATTTCATTGACCTGCACACATTGGCAGAATTTCAGCCAAATGGCATTCACGGCTCGATAGTATTCAGAGAAACTTTGCAAAATAGTGTGGATTTCTTCCAACTCGCTGAACTCATCGAGATAAGCAATTTACCACTTTCTCATTTCATTGAGATACATACATTGGCAGAATATCAGATAAATGTCATTCAGTGCTCGACGGTATTCAGAGAATCTTTGGAACCGAATGTGGATATCTTCCAAATTGCTGAACTCATCGAGATAAGCACGTTACCACTTTCTCATTTCATTGACATATACGCTTTGGCAGAATTTCAGCCAAATAGCATTCACTGCTCGATGGTATTCAGAGAAACTTTGCAACATATGGTCGATTTCGTCCAATTTGCTGAACTCATCGAGATAAGCACATTACCACTTTCTCATTTCATTGAGATACACACATTGGCAGACTATCAGCCAAGTGGCATTCAGTGCTCCAAGGTATTGAGACAAACTTTGGAACAGATTGTGGATTTCTTCCAACTTGCTCAACTCTTCGAGATAAGCACTTTTCCACTTTCTCATTTCATTGAGATACACACATTGAGAGAATATCAGCCTAGTGGCATTCAGTACCACAAGGTATCCCGCGAAACATTGGAACCGATTGTGGATTTCTTCCAAATTGCATATCTCATCGAGATAAGCATGTTACCACTTTCTCATTTCATTGAGATACACACATTGGAAGAATATCAGCCAAATGGTATTCAGTGCTCCAAGGTATTCAGAGAAACTTTGGAACCGATTGTGGATTTCTTCCAACTTGCTCAACTCACCGTGATAAGAAATTTACCACTTTCTCATTTCATTGACATGCACACATTGGCAGAATTTCAGCCAAATGGCATTCACGGCTCGATGGTATTCAGAGAAACTTTGTAAAATATTGTGGATTTCTTCCAACTCGCTGAACACATCGAGATAAGCACATTACCACTTTCTCATTTCATTGAGATACACACATTGGCAGAATATCAGATAAATGTCATTCAGTGCTCGACGGTATTCAGAGAATCTTTGGAACCGAATGTGGATATCTTCCAAATTGCTGAACTCATCGAGATAAGCACGTTTCCACTTTCTCATTTCATTGAGATACAGACATTGAGAGAATATCAGCCTAGTGGCATTCAGTACCACAAGGTATCCCGCGAAACATTGGAACCGATTGTGGATTTCTTCCAAATTGCATATCTTATCGAGATAAGCATGTTACCACTTTCTCATTTCATTGAGATACACACATTGGCAGAATATCAGCCAAGTGGCATTCAGTGCTCCAAGGTATTGAGACAAACTTTGGAACAGATTGTGGATTTCTTCCAACTTGCTCAACTCTTCGAGATAAGCACGTTTCCACTTTCTCATTTCATTGAGATACACACATTGAGAGAATATCAGCCTAGTGGCATTCAGTACCACAAGGTATCCCGCGAAACATTGGAACCGATTGTGGATTTCTTCCAAATTGCATATCTCATCGAGATAAGCACGTTACCACTTTCTCATTTCATTGAGATACACACATTGGAAGAATATCAGCCAAATGGCATTCAGTGCTCCAAGGTACTCAGAGAAACTTTGGAACCGATTATGGATTTCTTCCAACTTGCTCAACTCACCGTGATAAGAAATTTACCACTTTCTCATTTCATTGACATGCACACATTGGCAGAATTTCAGCCAAATGGCATTCACGGCTCGATGGTATTCACAGAAACTTTGCAAAATATTGTGGATTTCTTCCAACTCGCTGAACTCATCGAGATAAGCAATTTACCACTTTCTCATTTCATTGAGATACACACATTGGCAGAATATCAGATAAATGTCATTCAGAGCTCGACGGTATTCAGAGAATCTTTGGAACCGAATGTGGATATCTTCCAAACTGCTGAACTCATCGAGATAAGCACGTTACCACTTTCTCATTTCATTGACATATACGCTTTGGCAGAATTTCAGCCAAATAGCATTCACTGCTCGATGGTATTCAGACAAACTTTGCAACATATGATCGATTTCGTCCAATTTGCTGAACTCATCGAGATAAGCACATTACCATTTTCTCATTTCATCGAGATACACACATTGGTAGAATATCAGCCAAGTGGCATTCAGTGTTCCAAGGTATTGAGACAAACTTTGGAACAGATTGTGGATTTCTTCCAACTTGCTCAACTCTTCGAGATAAGCACGTTTCCACTTTCTCACTTCATTGAGATACACACATTGAGAGAATATCAGCCTAGTGGCATTCAGTACCACAAGGTATCCCGCGAAACATTGGAACCGATTGTGGATTTCTTCCAAATTGCATATCTCATCGAGATAAGCACGTTACCACTTTCTCATTTCATTGAGATACACACATTGGAAGAATATCAGCCAAATGGCATTCAGTGCTCCAAGGTATTCAGAGAAACTTTGGAACCGATTATGGATTTCTTCCAACTTGCTCAACTCACCGTGATAAGAAATTTACCACTTTCTCATTTCATTGACATGCACACATTGGCAGAATTTCAGCCAAATGGCATTCACGGCTCGATAGTATTCAGAGAAACTTTGCAAAATAGTGTGGATTTCTTCCAACTCGCTGAACTCATCGAGATAAGCAATTTACCACTTTCTCATTTCATTGAGATACACACATTGGCAGAATATCAGATAAATGTCATTCAGTGCTCGACGGTATTCAGAGAATCTTTGGAACCGAATGTGGATATCTTCCAAATTGCTGAACTCATCGAGATAAGCACGTTACCACCTTCTCATTTCATTGAGATATACGCTTTGGCAGAATTTCAGCCAAATAGCATTCACTGCTCGATGGGATTCAGAGAAACTTTGCAACATATGGTCGATTTCGTCCAATTTGCTGAACTCATCGAGATAAGCACATTACCACTTTCTCATTTCATTGAGATACACACATTGGCAGAATATCAGCCAAGTGGCATTCAGTGCTCCAAGGTATTGAGACAAACTTTGGAACAGATTGTGGATTTCTTCCAACTTGCTCAACTCTTCGAGATAAGCACTTTTCCACTTTCTCATTTCATTGAGATACACACATTGAGAGAATATCAGCCTAGTGGCATTCAGTACCACAAGGTATCCCGCGAAACATTGGAACCGATTGTGGATTTCTTCCAAATTGCATATCTCATCGAGATAAGCATGTTACCACTTTCTCATTTCATTGAGATACACACATTGGAAGAATATCAGCCAAATGGTATTCAGTGCTCCAAGGTATTCAGAGAAACTTTGGAACCGATTGTGGATTTCTTCCAACTTGCTCAACTCACCGTGATAAGAAATTTACCACTTTCTCATTTCATTGACATGCACACATTGGCAGAATTTCAGCCAAATGGCATTCACGGCTCGATGGTATTCAGAGAAACTTTGTAAAATATTGTGGATTTCTTCCAACTCGCTGAACTCATCGAGATAAGCAATTTACCACTTTCTCATTTCATTGAGATACACAAATTGGCAGAATATCAGATAAATGTCATTCAGAGCTCGACGGTATTCAGAGAATCTTTGGAACCGAATGTGGATATCTTCCAAATTGCTGAACTCATCGAGATAAGCACGTTACCACTTTCTGATTTCATTGACATAATCGCTTTGGCAGAATTTCAGTCAAATAGCATTCACTGCTCGATGGTATTCAGAGAAACTTTGCAACATATGGTCGATTTCGTCCAATTTGCTGAACTCATCGAGATAAGCACATTACCACTTTCTCATTTCATCGAGATACACACATTGGCAGAATATCAGCCAAGTGGCATTCAGTGCTCCAAGGTATTGAGACAAACTTTGGAACAGATTGTGGATTTCTTCCAACTTGCTCAACTCTTCGAGATAAGCACGTTTCCACTTTCTCACTTCATTGAGATACACACATTGAGAGAATATCAGCCTAGTGGCATTCAGTACCACAAGGTATCCCGCGAAACATTGGAACCGATTGTGGATTTCTTCCAAATTGCATATCTCATCGAGATAAGCACGTTACCACTTTCTCATTTCATTGAGATACACACATTGGAAGAATATCAGCCAAATGGCATTCAGTGCTCCAAGGTATTCAGAGAAACTTTGGAACCGATTATGGATTTCTTCCAACTTGCTCAACTCACCGTGATAAGAAATTTACCACTTTCTCATTTCATTGACAAGCACACATTGGCAGAATTTCAGCCAAATGGCATTCACGGCTCGATAGTATTCAGAGAAACTTTGCAAAATAGTGTGGATTTCTTCCAACTCGCTGAACTCATCGAGATAAGCAATTTACCACTTTCTCATTTCATTGAGATACATACATTGGCAGAATATCAGATAAATGTCATTCAGTGCTCGACGGTATTCAGAGAATCTTTGGAACCGAATGTGGATATCTTCCAAATTGCTGAACTCATCGAGATAAGCACGTTACCACTTTCTCATTTCATTGACATATACGCTTTGGCAGAATTTCAGCCAAATAGCATTCACTGCTCGATGGTATTCAGAGAAACTTTGCAACATATGGTCGATTTCGTCCAATTTGCTGAACTCATCGAGATAAGCACATTACCACTTTCTCATTTCATTGAGATACACACATTGGCAGAATATCAGCCCAGTGGCATTCAGTGCTCCAAGGTGTTGAGACAAACTTTGGAACAGATTGTGGATTTTTTCCAACTTGCTCAACTCGTCGAGATAAGCACGTTTCCACTATCTCATTTCATTGAGATACACACATTGAGAGAATATCAGCCTAGTGGCATTCAGTACCACAAGGTATCCCGCGAAACATTGGAACCGATTGTGGATTTCTTCCAAATTGCATATCTCATCGAGATAAGCACGTTACCACTTTCTCATTTCATTGAGATACACACATTGGAAGAATATCAGCCAAATGGCATTCAGTGCTCCAAGGTATTCAGAGAAACTTTGGAACCGATTATGGATTTCTTCCAACTTGCTCAACTCACCGTGATAAGAAATTTACCACTTTCTCATTTCATTGACCTGCACACATTGGCAGAATTTCAGCCAAATGGCATTCACGGCTCGATAGTATTCAGAGATACTTTGCAAAATAGTGTGGATTTCTTCCAACTCGCTGAACTCATCGAGATAAGCAATTTACCACTTTCTCATTTCATTGAGATACATACATTGGCAGAATATCAGATAAATGTCATTCAGTGCTCGACGGTATTCAGAGAATCTTTGGAACCGAATGTGGATATCTTCCAAATTGCTGAACTCATCGAGATAAGCACGTTACCACTTTCTCATTTCATTGAGATATACGCTTTGGCAGAATTTCAGCCAAATAGCATTCACTGCTCGATGGTATTCAGAGAAACTTTGCAACATATGGTCGATTTCGTCCAATTTGCTGAACTCATCGAGATAAGCACATTACCACTTTCTCATTTCATTGAGATACACACATTGGCAGACTATCAGCCAAGTGGCATTCAGTGCTCCAAGGTATTGAGACAAACTTTGGAACAGATTGTGGATTTCTTCCAACTTGCTCAACTCTTCGAGATAAGCACGTTTCCACTTTCTCATTTCATTGAGATACACACATTGAGAGAATATCAGCCTAGTGGCATTCAGTACCACAAGGTATCCCGCGAAACATTGGAACCGATTGTGGATTTCTTCCAAATTGCATATCTCATCGAGATAAGCATGTTACCACTTTCTCATTTCATTGAGATACACACATTGGAAGAATATCAGCCAAATGGTATTCAGTGCTCCAAGGTATTCAGAGAAACTTTGGAACCGATTGTGGATTTCTTCCAACTTGCTCAACTCACCGTGATAAGAAATTTACCACTTTCTCATTTCATTGACATGCACACATTGGCAGAATTTCAGCCAAATGGCATTCACGGCTCGATGGTATTCAGAGAAACTTTGTAAAATATTGTGGATTTCTTCCAACTCGCTGAACTCATCGAGATAAGCAATTTACCACTTTCTCATTTCATTGAGATACACAAATTGGCAGAATATCAGATAAATGTCATTCAGAGCTCGACGGTATTCAGAGAATCTTTGGAACCGAATGTGGATATCTTCCAAATTGCTGAACTCATCGAGATAAGCACGTTACCACTTTCTGATTTCATTGACATAATCGCTTTGGCAGAATTTCAGTCAAATAGCATTCACTGCTCGATGGTATTCAGAGAAACTTTGCAACATATGGTCGATTTCGTCCAATTTGCTGAACTCATCGAGATAAGCACATTACCACTTTCTCATTTCATCGAGATACACACATTGGCAGAATATCAGCCAAGTGGCATTCAGTGCTCCAAGGTATTGAGACAAACTTTGGAACAGATTGTGGATTTCTTCCAACTTGCTCAACTCTTCGAGATAAGCACGTTTCCACTTTCTCACTTCATTGAGATACACACATTGAGAGAATATCAGCCTAGTGGCATTCAGTACCACAAGGTATCCCGCGAAACATTGGAACCGATTGTGGATTTCTTCCAAATGGCATATCTCATCGAGATAAGCACGTTACCACTTTCTCATTTCATTGAGATACACACATTGGAAGAATATCAGCCAAATGGCATTCAGTGCTCCAAGGTATTCAGAGAAACTTTGGAACCGATTATGGATTTCTTCCAACTTGCTCAACTCACCGTGATAAGAAATTTACCACTTTCTCATTTCATTGACATGCACACATTGGCAGAATTTCAGCCAAATGGCATTCACGGCTCGATGGTATTCAGAGAAACTTTGCAAAATAGTGTGGATTTCTTCCAACTCGCTGAACTCATCGAGATAAGCAATTTACCACTTTCTCATTTCATTGAGATACACACATTGGCAGAATATCAGATAAATGTCATTCAGTGCTCGACGATATTCAGAGAATCTTTGGAACCGAGTGTGGATATCTTCCAAATTGCTGAACTCATCGAGATAAGCACGTTTCCACTTTCTCATTTCATTGAGATACAGACATTGAGAGAATATCAGCCTAGTGGCATTCAGTACCACAAGGTATCCCGCGAAACATTGGAACCGATTGTGGATTTCTTCCAAATTGCATATCTTATCGAGATAAGCATGTTACCACTTTCTCATTTCATTGAGATACACACATTGGCAGAATATCAGCCAAGTGGCATTCAGTGCTCCAAGGTATTGAGACAAACTTTGGAACAGATTGTGGATTTCTTCCAACTTGCTCAACTCTTCGAGATAAGCACGTTTCCACTTTCTCATTGCATTGAGATACACACATTGAGAGAATATCAGCCTAGTGGCATTCAGTACCACAAGGTATCCCGCGAAACATTGGAACCGATTGTGGATTTCTTCCAAATTGCATATCTCATCGAGATAAGCACGTTACCACTTTCTCATTTCATTGAGATACACACATTGGAAGAATATCAGCCAAATGGCATTCAGTGCTCCAAGGTATTCAGAGAAACTTTGGAACCGATTATGGATTTCTTCCAACTTGCTCAACTCACCGTGATAAGAAATTTACCACTTTCTCATTTCATTGACATGCACACATTGGCAGAATTTCAGCCAAATGGCATTCACGGCTCGATGGTATTCAGAGAAACTTTGCAAAATATTGTGGATTTCTTCCAACTCGCTGAACTCATCGAGATAAGCAATTTACCACTTTCTCATTTCATTGAGATACACACATTGGCAGAATATCAGATAAATGTCATTCAGAGCTCGACGGTATTCAGAGAATCTTTGGAACCGAATGTGGATATCTTCCAAATTGCTGAACTCATCGAGATAAGCACGTTACCACTTTCTCATTTCATTGACATATACGCTTTGGCAGAATTTCAGCCAAATAGCATTCACTGCTCGATGGTATTCAGAGAAACTTTGCAACATATGATCGATTTCGTCCAATTTGCTGAACTCATCGAGATAAGCACATTACCATTTTCTCATTTCATCGAGATACACACATTGGCAGAATATCAGCCAAGTGGCATTCAGTGTTCCAAGGTATTGAGACAAACTTTGGAACAGATTGTGGATTTCTTCCAACTTGCTCAACTCTTCGAGATAAGCACGTTTCCACTTTCTCACTTCATTGAGATACACACATTGAGAGAATATCAGCCTAGTGGCATTCAGTACCACAAGGTATCCCGCGAAACATTGGAACCGATTGTGGATTTCTTCCAAATTGCATATCTCATCGAGATAAGCACGTTACCACTTTCTCATTTCATTGAGATACACACATTGGAAGAATATCAGCCAAATGGCATTCAGTGCTCCAAGGTATTCAGAGAAACTTTGGAACCGATTATGGATTTCTTCCAACTTGCTCAACTCACCGTGATAAGAAATTTACCACTTTCTCATTTCATTGACATGCACACATTGGCAGAATTTCAGCCAAATGGCATTCACGACTCGATAGTATTCAGAGAAACTTTGCAAAATAGTGTGGATTTCTTCCAACTCGCTGAACTCATCGAGATAAGCAATTTACCACTTTCTCATTTCATTGAGATACGTACATTGGCAGAATATCAGATTAATGTCATTCAGTGCTCGACGGTATTCAGAGAATCTTTGGAACCGAATGTGGATATCTTCCAAATTGCTGAACTCATCGAGATAAGCACGTTACCACTTTCTCATTTCATTGACATATACGCTTTGGCAGAATTTCAGCCAAATAGCATTCACTGCTCGATGGTATTCAGAGAAACTTTGCAACATATGGTCGATTTCGTCCAATTTGCTGAACTGATCGAGATAAGCACATTACCACTTTCTCATTTCATTGAGATACACACATTGGCAGAATATCAGCACAGTGGCATTCAGTGCTCCAAGGTGTTGAGACAAACTTTGGAACAGATTGTGGATTTCTTCCAACTTGCTCAACTCGTCGAGATAAGCACGTTTCCACTTTCTCATTTCATTGAGATACACACATTGAGAGAATATCAGCCTAGTGGCATTCAGTACCACAAGGTATCCCGCGAAACATTGGAACCGATTGTGGATTTCTTCCAAATTGCATATCTCGTCGAGATAAGCACGTTACCACTTTCTGATTTCATTGAGATACACACATTGGAAGAATATCAGCCAAATGGCATTCAGTGCGCCAAGGTATTCAGAGAAACTTTGGAACCGATTGTGGATTTCTTCCAACTTGCTCAACTCACCGTGATGAGAAATTTACCACTTTCTCATTTCATTGACATGCACACATTGGCAGAATTTCAGCCAAATGGCATTGACGGCTCGATGGTATTCAGAGAAACTTTGCAAAATATTGTGGATTTCTTCCAACTCGCTGAACTCATCGAGATAAGCAATTTACCACTTTCTCATTTCATTGAGATACACAAATTGGCAGAATATCAGATAAATGTCATTCAGAGCTCGACGGTATTCAGAGAATCTTTGGAACCGAATGTGGATATCTTCCAAATTGCTGAACTCATCGAGATAAGCACGTTACCACTTTCTCATTTCATTGACATATACGCTTTGGCAGAATTTCAGCCAAATAGCATTCACTGCTCGATGGTATTCAGAGAAACTTTGCAACATATGATCGATTTCGTCCAATTTGCTGAACTCATCGAGATAAGCACATTACCATTTTCTCATTTCATCGAGATACACACATTGGCAGAATATCAGCCAAGTGGCATTCAGTGTTCCAAGGTATTGAGACAAACTTTGGAACAGATTGTGGATTTCTTCCAACTTGCTCAACTCTTCGAGATAAGCACGTTTCCACTTTCTCACTTCATTGAGATACACACATTCAGAGAATATCAGCCTAGTGGCATTCAGTACCACAAGGTATCCCGCGAAACATTGGAACCGATTGTGGATTTCTTCCAAATTGCATATCTCATCGAGATAAGCACGTTACCACTTTCTCATTTCATTGAGATACACACATTGGAAGAATATCAGCCAAATGGCATTCAGTGCTCCAAGGTATTCAGAGAAACTTTGGAACCGATTATGGATTTCTTCCAACTTGCTCAACTCACCGTGATAAGAAATTTACCACTTTCTCATTTCATTGACATGCACACATTGGCAGAATTTCAGCCAAATGGCATTCACGGCTCGATGGTATTCAGAGAAACTTTGCAAAATAGTGTGGATTTCTTCCAACTCGCTGAACTCATCGAGATAAGCAATTTACCACTTTCTCATTTCATTGAGATACATACATTGGCAGAATATCAGATAAATGTCATTCAGTGCTCGACGGTATTCAGAGAATTTTTGGAACCGAATGTGGATATCTTCCAAATTGCTGAACTCATCGAGATAAGCACGTTTCCACTTTCTCATTTCATTGAGATACAGACATTGAGAGAATATCAGCCTAGTGGCATTCAGTACCACAAGGTATCCCACGAAACATTGGAACCGATTGTGGATTTCTTCCAAATTGCATATCTTATCGAGATAAGCATGTTACCACTTTCTCATTTCATTGAGATACACACATTGGCAGAATATCAGCCAAGTGGCATTCAGTGCTCCAAGGTATTGAGACAAACTTTGGAACAGATTGTGGATTTCTTCCAACTTGCTCAACTCTTCGAGATAAGCACGTTTCCACTTTCTCATTGCATTGAGATACACACATTGAGAGAATATCAGCCTAGTGGCATTCAGTACCACAAGGTATCCCGCGAAACATTGGAACCGATTGTGGATTTCTTCCAAATTGCATATCTCATCGAGATAAGCACGTTACCACTTTCTCATTTCATTGAGATACACACATTGGAAGAATATCAGCCAAATGGCATTCAGTGCTCCAAGGTATTCAGAGAAACTTTGGAACCGATTATGGATTTCTTCCAACTTGCTCAACTCACCGTGATAAGAAATTTTCCACTTTCTCATTTCATTGACATGCACACATTGGCAGAATTTCAGCCAAATGGCATTCACGACTCGATAGTATTCAGAGAAACTTTGCAAAATAGTGTGGATTTCTTCCAACTCGCTGAACTCATCGAGATAAGCAATTTACCACTTTCTCATTTCATTGAGATACATACATTGGCAGAATATCAGATTAATGTCATTCAGTGCTCGACGGTATTCAGAGAATCTTTGGAACCGAATGTGGATATCTTCCAAATTGCTGAACTCATCGAGATAAGCACGTTACCACTTTCTCATTTCATTGACATATACGCTTTGGCAGAATTTCAGCCAAATAGCATTCACTGCTCGATGGTATTCAGAGAAGCTTTGCAACATATGGTCGATTTCGTCCAATTTGCTGAACTCATCGAGATAAGCACATTAAAACTTTCTCATTTCATTGAGATACACACATTGGCAGAATATCAGCCCAGTGGCATTCAGTGCTCCAAGGTGTTGAGACAAACTTTGGAACAGATTGTGGATTTCTTCCAACTTGCTCAACTCGTCGAGATAAGCACGTTTCCACTTTCTCATTTCATTGAGATACACACATTGAGAGAATATCAGCCTAGTGGCATTCAGTACCACAAGGTATCCCGCGAAACATTGGAACCGATTGTGGATTTCTTCCAAATTGCATATCTCGTCGAGATAAGCACGTTACCACTTTCTCATTTCATTGAGATACACACATTGGAAGAATATCAGCCAAATGGCATTCAGTGCTCCAAGGTATTCAGAGAAACTTTGGAACCGATTGTGGAATTCTTCCAACTTGCTCAACTCACCGTGATGAGATATTTACCACTTTCTCATTTCATTGACATGCACACATTGGCAGAATTTCAGCCAAATGGCATTGACGGCTCGATGGTATTCAGAGAAACTTTGCAAAATATTGTGGATTTCTTCCAACTCGCTGAACTCATCGAGATAAGCAATTTACCACTTTCTCATTTCATTGAGATACACACATTGGCAGAATATCAGATAAATGTCATTCAGTGCTCGACGGTATTCAGAGAATCTTTGGAACCGAATGTGGATATCTTCCAAATTGCTGAACTCATCGAGATAAGCACGTTACCACTTTCTCATTTCATTGACATATACGCTTTGGCAGAATTTCAGCCAAATAGCATTCACTGCTCGATGGTATTCAGAGAAACTTTGCAACATATGGTCGATTTCGTCCAATTTGCTGAACTCATCGAGATAAGCACATTACCACTTTCTCATTTCATTGAGATACACACATTGGCAGAACATCAGCCAAGTGGCATTCAGTGCTCCAAGGTATTGAGACAAACTTTGGAACAGATTGTGGATTTCTTCCAACTTGCTCAACTCTTCGAGATAAGCACGTTTCCACTTTCTCATTTCATTGAGATACACACATTGAGAGAATATCAGCCTAGTGGCATTCAGTACCACAAGGTATCCCGCGAAACATTGGAACCGATTGTGGATTTCTTCCAAATTGCATATCTCATCGAGATAAGCACGTTACCACTTTCTCATTTCATTGAGATACACACATTGGAAGAATATCAGCCAAATGGCATTCAGTGCTCCAAGGTATTCAGAGAAACTTTGGAACCGATTATGGATTTCTTCCAACTTGCTCAACTCACCGTGATAAGAAATTTACCACTTTCTCATTTCATTGACATGCACACATTGGCAGAATTTCAGCCAAATGGCATTCACGGCTCGATAGTATTCAGAGAAACTTTGCAAAATAGTGTGGATTTCTTCCAACTCGCTGAACTCATCGAGATAAGCAATTTACCACTTTCTCATTTCATTGAGATACATACATTGGCAGAATATCAGATAAATGTCATTCAGTGCTCGACGGTATTCAGAGAATCTTTGGAACCGAATGTGGATATCTTCCAAATTGCTGAACTCATCGAGATAAGCACGTTACCACTTTCTCATTTCATTGACATATACGCTTTGGCAGAATTTCAGCCAAATAGCATTCACTGCTCGATGGTATTCAGAGAAACTTTGCAACATATGGTCGATTTCGTCCAATTTGCTGAACTCATCGAGATAAGCACATTACCACTTTCTCATTTCATTGAGATACACACATTGGCAGAATATCAGCCCAGTGGCATTCAGTGCTCCAAGGTGTTGAGACAAACTTTGGAACAGATTGTGGATTTCTTTCAACTTGCTCAACTCGTCGAGATAAGCACGTTTCCACTTTCTCATTTCATTGAGATACACACATTGAGAGAATATCAGCCTAGTGGCATTCAGTACCACAAGGTATCCCGCGAAACATTGGAACCGATTGTGGATTTCTTCCAAATTGCATATCTCATCGAGATAAGCACGTTACCACTTTCTCATTTCATTGAGATACACACATTGGAAGAATATCAGCCAAATGGCATTCAGTGCTCCAAGGTATTCAGAGAAACTTTGGAACCGATTGTGGATTTCTTCCAACTTGCTCAACTCACCGTGATAAGAAATTTACCACTTTCTCATTTCATTGACATGCACACATTGGCAGAATTTCAGCCAAATGGCATTCACGGCTCGATGGTATTCAGAGAAACTTTGCAAAATATTGTGGATTTCTTCCAACTCGCTGAACTCATCGAGATAAGCAATTTACCACTTTTTCATTTCATTGAGATACATACATTGGCAGAATATCAGATAAATGTCATTCAGTGCTCGACGGTATTCAGAGAATCTTTGGAACCGAATGTGGATATCTTCCAAATTGCTGAACTCATCGAGATAAGCACGTTACCACTTTCTCATTTCATTGAGATATACGCTTTGGCAGAATTTCAGCCAAATAGCATTCACTGCTCGATGGTATTCAGAGAAACTTTGCAACATATGGTCGATTTCGTCCAATTTGCTGAACTCATCGAGATAAGCACATTACCACTTTCTCATTTCATTGAGATACACACATTGGCAGACTATCAGCCAAGTGGCATTCAGTGCTCCAAGGTATTGAGACAAACTTTGGAACAGATTGTGGATTTCTTCCAACTTGCTCAACTCTTCGAGATAAGCACGTTTCCACTTTCTCATTTCATTGAGATACACACATTGAGAGAATATCAGCCTAGTGGCATTCAGTACCACAAGGTATCCCGCGAAACATTGGAACCGATTGTGGATTTCTTCCAAATTGCATATCTCATCGAGATAAGCATGTTACCACTTTCTCATTTCATTGAGATACACACATTGGAAGAATATCAGCCAAATGGCATTCAGTGCTCCAAGGTATTCAGAGAAACTTTGGAACCGATTGTGGATTTCTTCCAACTTGCTCAACTCACCGTGATAAGAAATTTACCACTTTCTCATTTCATTGACATGCACACATTGGCAGAATTTCAGCCAAATGGCATTCACGGCTCGATGGTATTCAGAGAAACTTTGTAAAATATTGTGGATTTCTTCCAACTCGCTGAACTCATCGAGATAAGCAATTTACCACTTCC
Organism: Carcharhinus amblyrhynchos; assembly: GCF_965287045.1. Classification (NCBI taxonomy): domain Eukaryota; kingdom Metazoa; phylum Chordata; class Chondrichthyes; order Carcharhiniformes; family Carcharhinidae; genus Carcharhinus; species Carcharhinus amblyrhynchos. The sequence continues at coordinate 400,328 of NC_137341.1, read as the reverse complement.
TCATTTCATTGAGATACATACATTGGCAGAATATCAGATTAATGTCATTCAGTGCTCGACGGTATTCAGAGAATCTTTGGAACCGAATGTGGATATCTTCCAAATTGCTGAACTCATCGAGATAAGCACGTTACCACTTTCTCATTTCATTGACATATACGCTTTGGCAGAATTTCAGCCAAATAGCATTCACTGCTCGATGGTATTCAGAGAAGCTTTGCAACATATGGTCGATTTCGTCCAATTTGCTGAACTCATCGAGATAAGCACATTACCACTTTCTCATTTCATTGTGATACACACATTGGCAGAATATCAGCCCAGTGGCATTCAGTGCTCCAAGGTGTTGAGACAAACTTTGGAACAGATTGTGGATTTCTTCCAACTTGCTCAACTCGTCGAGATAAGCACGTTTCCACTTTCTCATTTCATTGAGATACACACATTGAGAGAATATCAGCCTAGTGGCATTCAGTACCACAAGGTATCCCGCGAAACATTGGAACCGATTGTGGATTTCTTCCAAATTGCATATCTCGTCGAGATAAGCACGTTACCACTTTCTCATTTCATTGAGATACACACATTGGAAGAATATCAGCCAAATGGCATTCAGTGCTCCAAGGTATTCAGAGAAACTTTGGAACCGATTGTGGAATTCTTCCACCGAGAGGTGGCGGATGGAATTTAATGCGGAGAAGTGTGAGGTAATTCACTTTGGTAGGAGCAACAGATGTGTCGAGTATAGGGCTAACGGGAGGACTTTGAATAGTGTGGATGAACAGAGGGATCTAGGTGTGTGTGTACATAGATCCCTGAAAGTTGGGAATCAAGTAGATAAGGTTGTCAAGAAGGCGTACGGTGTCTTGGCGTTTATTGGTAGGGGGATTGAATTTAGGAGTCGCAGTGTAATGTTGCAACTGTACACTACTCTAGTGCGGCCGCACTTGGAGTACTGTGTGCAGTTCTGGTCCCCGCATTACAAGAAGGATGTGGAGGCGTTGGAGAGGGTGCAGAGGAGGTTTACTAGGATGTTGCCTGGTATGGTGGGGAGGTCCTATGAGGAGAGACTGAGGGATCTAGGGTTGTTTTCGTTGGGAAGAAGGCGGCTAAGAGGGGATCTTATTGAAACATATAAGATGATTAGGGGTTTAGATAGGGTGGATAGTGATAGCCTTTTTCCTCGGATGGAGAAAGCTAGCACGAGGGGGCATGACTTTAAATTAAGGGGGGGTAGCTACAGGACGGATGTCAGGGGTAGGTTCTTTACCCAGCGGGTGGTGAGGGATTGGAATGCCCTGCCTGCTGCAGTTGTAGATGCGTCTAGTTTGGGGGCGTTTAAGAGATCTCTGGATAGGTTTATGGACGAAAAGGGATTGGTATAGGCTAGTGGGTCATTGTTTTTGTAACTGGTCGGCGCAACATCGTGGGCCGAAGGGCCTGTTCTGCGCTGTAATGTTCTATGTTCTATGTTCTATGTTCTAACTTGCTCAACTCACCGTGATGAGAAATTTACCACTTTCTCATTTCATTGACATGCACACATTGGCAGAATTTCAGCCAAATGGCATTGACGGCTCGATGGTATTCAGAGAAACTTTGCAAAATATTGTGGATTTCTTCCAACTCGCTGAACTCATCGAGATAAGCAATTTACCACTTTCTCATTTCATTGAGATACACACATTGGCAGAATATCAGATAAATGTCATTCAGTGCTCGACGGTATTCAGAGAATCTTTGGAACCGAATGTGGATATCTTCCAAATTGCTGAACTGATCGAGATAAGCACGTTACCACTTTCTCATTTCATTGACATATACGCTTTGGCAGAATTTCAGCCAAATAGCATTCACTGCTCGATGGTATTCAGAGAAACTTTGCAACATATGGTCGATTTCGTCCAATTTGCTGAACTCATCGAGATAAGCACATTACCACTTTCTCATTTCATTGAGATACACACATTGGCAGAACATCAGCCAAGTGGCATTCAGTGCTCCAAGGTATTGAGACAAACTTTGGAACAGATTGTGGATTTCTTCCAACTTGCTCAACTCTTCGAGATAAGCACGTTTCCACTTTCTCATTTCATTGAGATACACACATTGAGAGAATATCAGCCTAGTGGCATTCAGTACCACAAGGTATCCCGCGAAACATTGGAACCGATTGTGGATTTCTTCCAAATTGCATATCTCATCGAGATAAGCACGTTACCACTTTCTCATTTCATTGAGATACACACATTGGAAGAATATCAGCCAAATGGCATTCAGTGCTCCAAGGTATTCAGAGAAACTTTGGAACCGATTATGGATTTCTTCCAACTTGCTCAACTCACCGTGATAAGAAATTTACCACTTTCTCATTTCATTGACATGCACACATTGGCAGAATTTCAGCCAAATGGCATTCACGGCTCGATAGTATTCAGAGAAACTTTGCAAAATAGTGTGGATTTCTTCCAACTCGCTGAACTCATCGAGATAAGCAATTTACCACTTTCTCATTTCATTGAGATACATACATTGGCAGAATATCAGATAAATGTCATTCAGTGCTCGACGGTATTCAGAGAATCTTTGGAACCGAATGTGGATATCTTCCAAATTGCTGAACTCATCGAGATAAGCACGTTACCACTTTCTCATTTCATTGACATATACGCTTTGGCAGAATTTCAGCCAAATAGCATTCACTGCTCGATGGTATTCAGAGAAACTTTGCAACATATGGTCGATTTCGTCCAATTTGCTGAACTCATCGAGATAAGCACATTACCACTTTCTCATTTCATTGAGATACACACATTGGCAGAATATCAGCCCAGTGGCATTCAGTGCTCCAAGGTGTTGAGACAAACTTTGGAACAGATTGTGGATTTCTTTCAACTTGCTCAACTCGTCGAGATAAGCACGTTTCCACTTTCTCATTTCATTGAGATACACACATTGAGAGAATATCAGCCTAGTGGCATTCAGTACCACAAGGTATCCCGCGAAACATTGGAACCGATTGTGGATTTCTTCCAAATTGCATATCTCATCGAGATAAGCACGTTACCACTTTCTCATTTCATTGAGATACACACATTGGAAGAATATCAGCCAAATGGCATTCAGTGCTCCAAGGTATTCAGAGAAACTTTGGAACCGATTGTGGATTTCTTCCAACTTGCTCAACTCACCGTGATAAGAAATTTACCACTTTCTCATTTCAAAGACATGCACACATTGGCAGAATTTCAGCCAAATGGCATTCACGGCTCGATGGTATTCAGAGAAACTTTGCAAAATATTGTGGATTTCTTCCAACTCGCTGAACTCATCGAGATAAGCAATTTACCACTTTTTCATTTCATTGAGATACATACATTGGCAGAATATCAGATAAATGTCATTCAGTGCTCGACGGTATTCAGAGAATCTTTGGAACCGAATGTGGATATCTTCCAAATTGCTGAACTCATCGAGATAAGCACGTTACCACTTTCTCATTTCATTGAGATATACGCTTTGGCAGAATTTCAGCCAAATAGCATTCACTGCTCGATGGTATTCAGAGAAACTTTGCAACATATGGTCGATTTCGTCCAATTTGCTGAACTCATCGAGATAAGCACATTACCACTTTCTCATTTCATTGAGATACACACATTGGCAGACTATCAGCCAAGTGGCATTCAGTGCTCCAAGGTATTGAGACAAACTTTGGAACAGATTGTGGATTTCTTCCAACTTGCTCAACTCTTCGAGATAAGCACGTTTCCACTTTCTCATTTCATTGAGATACACACATTGAGAGAATATCAGCCTAGTGGCATTCAGTACCACAAGGTATCCCGCGAAACATTGGAACCGATTGTGGATTTCTTCCAAATTGCATATCTCATCGAGATAAGCATGTTACCACTTTCTCATTTCATTGAGATACACACATTGGAAGAATATCAGCCAAATGGCATTCAGTGCTCCAAGGTATTCAGAGAAACTTTGGAACCGATTGTGGATTTCTTCCAACTTGCTCAACTCACCGTGATAAGAAATTTACCACTTTCTCATTTCATTGACATGCACACATTGGCAGAATTTCAGCCAAATGGCATTCACGGCTCGATGGTATTCAGAGAAACTTTGTAAAATATTGTGGATTTCTTCCAACTCGCTGAACTCATCGAGATAAGCAATTTACCACTTTCTCATTTCATTGAGATACACAAATTGGCAGAATATCAGATAAATGTCATTCAGAGCTCGACGGTATTCAGAGAATCTTTGGAACCGAATGTGGATATCTTCCAAATTGCTGAACTCATCGAGATAAGCACGTTACCACTTTCTGATTTCATTGACTTAATCGCTTTGGCAGAATTTAAGTCAAATAGCATTCACTGCTCGATGGTATTCAGAGAAACTTTGCAACATATGGTCGATTTCGTCCAATTTGCTGAACTCATCGAGATAAGCACATTACCACTTTCTCATTTCATCGAGATACACACATTGGCAGAATATCAGCCTAGTGGCATTCAGTACCACAAGGTATCCCGCGAAACATTGGAACCGATTGTGGATTTCTTCCAAATTGCATATCTCATCGAGATAAGCACGTTACCACTTTCTCATTTCATTGAGATACAAACATTGGAAGAATATCAGCCAAATGGCATTCAGTGCTCCAAGGTATTCAGAGAAACTTTGGAACCGATTATGGATTTCTTCCAACTTGCTCAACTCACCGTGATAAGAAATTTACCACTTTCTCATTTCATTGACCTGCACACATTGGCAGAATTTCAGCCAAATGGCATTCACGGCTCGATAGTATTCAGAGAAACTTTGCAAAATAGTGTGGAATTCTTCCAACTCGCTGAACTCATCGAGATAAGCAATTTACCACTTTCTCATTTCATTGAGATACATACTTTGGCAGAATATCAGATAAATGTCATTCAGTGCTCGACGGTATTCAGAGAATCTTTGGAACCGAATGTGGATATCTTCCAAATTGCTGAACTCATCGAGATAAGCACGTTACCACTTTCTCATTTCATTGAGATATACGCTTTGGCAGAATTTCAGCCAAATAGCATTCACTGCTCGATGGGATTCAGAGAAACTTTGCAACATATGGTCGATTTCGTCCAATTTGCTGAACTCATCGAGATAAGCACATTACCACTTTCTCATTTCATTGAGATACACACATTGGCAGACTATCAGCCAAGTGGCATTCAGTGCTCCAAGGTATTGAGACAAACTTTGGAACAGATTGTGGATTTCTTCCAACTTGCTCAACTCTTCGAGATAAGCACGTTTCCACTTTCTCACTTCATTGAGATACACACATTGAGAGAATATCAGCCTAGTGGCATTCAGTACCACAAGGTATCCCGCGAAACATTGGAACCGATTGTGGATTTCTTCCAAATTGCATATCTCATCGAGATAAGCACGTTACCACTTTCTCATTTCATTGAGATACACACATTGGAAGAATATCAGCCAAATGGCATTCAGTGCTCCAAGGTATTCAGAGAAACTTTGGAACCGATTATGGATTTCTTCCAACTTGCTCAACTCACCGTGATAAGAAATTTACCACTTTCTCATTTCATTGACAAGCACACATTGGCAGAATTTCAGCCAAATGGCATTCACGGCTCGATAGTATTCAGAGAAACTTTGCAAAATAGTGTGGATTTCTTCCAACTCGCTGAACTCAGCGAGATAAGCAATTTACCACTTTCTCATTTCATTGAGATACATACATTGGCAGAATATCAGATAAATGTCATTCAGTGCTCGACGGTATTCAGAGAATCTTTGGAACCGAATGTGGATATCTTCCAAATTGCTGAACTCATCGAGATAAGCACGTTACCACTTTCTCATTTCATTGACATATACGCTTTGGCAGAATTTCAGCCAAATAGCATTCACTGCTCGATGGTATTCAGAGAAACTTTGCAACATAAGGTCGATTTCGTCCAATTTGCTGAACTCATCGAGATAAGCACATTACCACTTTCTCATTTCATTGACATGCACACATTGGCAGAATTTCAGCCAAATGGCATTCACGGCTCGATGGTATTCAGAGAAACTTTGCAAAATATTGTGGATTTCTTCCAACTCGCTGAACTCATCGAGATAAGCAATTTACCACTTTCTCATTTCATTGAGATACACACATTGGCAGAATATCAGATAAATGTCATTCAGTGCTCGACGGTATTCAGAGAATCTTTGGAACCGAATGTGGATATCTTCCAAATTGCTGAACTGATCGAGATAAGCACGTTACCACTTTCTCATTTCATTGACATATACGCTTTGGCAGAATTTCAGCCAAATAGCATTCACTGCTCGATGGTATTCAGAGAAACTTTGCAACATATGGTCGATTTCGTCCAATTTGCTGAACTCATCGAGATAAGCACATTACCACTTTCTCATTTCATTGAGATACACACATTGGCAGAACATCAGCCAAGTGGCATTCAGTGCTCCAAGGTATTGAGACAAACTTTGGAACAGATTGTGGATTTCTTCCAACTTGCTCAACTCTTCGAGATAAGCACGTTTCCACTTTCTCATTTCATTGAGATACACACATTGAGAGAATATCAGCCTAGTGGCATTCAGTACCACAAGGTATCCCGCGAAACATTGGAACCGATTGTGGATTTCTTCCAAATTGCATATCTCATCGAGATAAGCATGTTACCACTTTCTCATTTCATTGAGATACACACATTGGAAGAATATCAGCCAAATGGCATTCAGTGCTCCAAGGTATTCAGGGAAACTTTGGAACCGATTATGGATTTCTTCCAACTTGCTCAACTCACCGTGATAAGAAATTTACCACTTTCTCATTTCATTGACCTGCACACATTGGCAGAATTTCAGCCAAATGGCATTCACGGCTCGATAGTATTCAGAGATACTTTGCAAAATAGTGTGGATTTCTTCCAGCTCGCTGAACTCATCGAGATAAGCAATTTACCACTTTCTCATTTCATTGAGATACATACATTGGCAGAATATCAGATAAATGTCATTCAGTGCTCGACGGTATTCAGAGAATCTTTGGAACCGAATGTGGATATCTTCCAAATTGCTGAACTCATCGAGATAAGCACGTTACCACTTTCTCATTTCATTGAGATATACGCTTTGGCAGAACTTCAGCCAAATAGCATTCACTGCTCGATGGTATTCAGAGAAACTTTGCAACATATGGTCGATTTCGTCCAATTTGCTGAACTCATCGAGATAAGCACATTACCACTTTCTCATTTCATTGAGATACACACATTGGCAGACTATCAGCCAAGTGGCATTCAGTGCTCCAAGGTATTGAGACAAACTTTGGAACAGATTGTGGATTTCTTCCAACTTGCTCAACTCTTCGAGATAAGCACTTTTCCACTTTCTCATTTCATTGAGATACACACATTGAGAGAATATCAGCCTAGTGGCATTCAGTACCACAAGGTATCCCGCGAAACATTGGAACCGATTGTGGATTTCTTCCAAATTGCATATCTCATCGAGATAAGCATGTTACCACTTTCTCATTTCATTGAGATACACACATTGGAAGAATATCAGCCAAATGGTATTCAGTGCTCCAAGGTATTCAGAGAAACTTTGGAACCGATTGTGGATTTCTTCCAACTTGCTCAACTCACCGTGATAAGAAATTTACCACTTTCTCATTTCATTGACATGCACACATTGGCAGAATTTCAGCCAAATGGCATTCACGGCTCGATGGTATTCAGAGAAACTTTGTAAAATATTGTGGATTTCTTCCAACTCGCTGAACTCATCGAGATAAGCAATTTACCACTTTCTCATTTCATTGAGATACACAAATTGGCAGAATATCAGATAAATGTCATTCAGAGCTCGACGGTATTCAGAGAATCTTTGGAACCGAATGTGGATATCTTCCAAATTGCTGAACTCATCGAGATAAGCACGTTACCACTTTCTGATTTCATTGACATAATCGCTTTGGCAGAATTTCAGTCAAATAGCATTCACTGCTCGATGGTATTCAGAGAAACTTTGCAACATATGGTCGATTTCGTCCAATTTGCTGAACTCATCAAGATAAGCACATTACCACTTTCTCATTTCATCGAGATACACACATTGGCAGAATATCAGCCAAGTGGCATTCAGTGCTCCAAGGTATTGAGACAAACTTTGGAACAGATTGTGGATTTCTTCCAACTTGCTCAACTCTTCGAGATAAGCACGTTTCCACTTTCTCACTTCATTGAGATACACACATTGAGAGAATATCAGCCTAGTGGCATTCAGTACCACAAGGTATCCCGCGAAACATTGGAACCGATTGTGGATTTCTTCCAAATTGCATATCTCATCGAGATAAGCACGTTACCACTTTCTCATTTCATTGAGATACACACATTGGAAGAATATCAGCCAAATGGCATTCAGTGCTCCAAGGTATTCGGAGAAACTTTGGAACCGATTATGGATTTCTTCCAACTTGCTCAACTCACCGTGATAAGAAATTTACCACTTTCTCATTTCATTGACATGCACACATTGGCAGAATTTCAGCCAAATGGCATTCACGGCTCGATGGTATTCAGAGAAACTTTGCAAAATAGTGTGGATTTCTTCCAACTCGCTGAACTCATCGAGATAAGCAATTTACCACTTTCTCATTTCATTGAGATACACACATTGGCAGAATATCAGATAAATGTCATTCAGTGCTCGATGATATTCAGAGAATCTTTGGAACCGAATGTGGATATCTTCCAAATTGCTGAACTCATCGAGATAAGCACGTTTCCACTTTCTCATTTCATTGAGATACAGACATTGAGAGAATATCAGCCTAGTGGCATTCAGTACCACAAGGTATCCCGCGAAACATTGGAACCGATTGTGGATTTCTTCCAAATTGCATATCTTATCGAGATAAGCATGTTACCACTTTCTCATTTCATTGAGATACACACATTGGCAGAATATCAGCCAAGTGGCATTCAGTGCTCCAAGGTATTGAGACAAAATTTGGAACAGATTGTGGATTTCTTCCAACTTGCTCAACTCTTCGAGATAAGCACGTTTCCACTTTCTCATTGCATTGAGATACACACATTGAGAGAATATCAGCCTAGTGGCATTCAGTACCACAAGGTATCCCGCGAAACATTGGAACCGATTGTGGATTTCTTCCAAATTGCATATCTCATCGAGATAAGCACGTTACCACTTTCTCATTTCATTGAGATACACACATTGGAAGAATATCAGCCAAATGGCATTCAGTGCTCCAAGGTATTCAGAGAAACGTTGGAACCGATTATGGATTTCTTCCAACTTGCTCAACTCACCGTGATAAGAAATTTACCACTTTCTCATTTCATTGACATGCACACATTGGCAGAATTTCAGCCAAATGGCATTCACGGCTCGATGGTATTCAGAGAAACTTTGCAAAATATTGTGGATTTCTTCCAACTCGCTGAACTCATCGAGATAAGCAATTTACCACTTTCTCATTTCATTGAGATACACACATTGGCAGAATATCAGATAAATGTCATTCAGTGCTCGACGGTATTCAGAGAATCTTTGGAACCGAATGTGGATATCTTCCAAATTGCTGAACTCATCGAGATAAGCACGTTACCACTTTCTCATTTCATTGACATATACGCTTTGGCAGAATTTCAGCCAAATAGCATTCACTGCTCGATGGTATTCAGAGAAACTTTGCAACATATGATCGATTTCGTCCAATTTGCTGAACTCATCGAGATAAGCACATTACCATTTTCTCATTTCATCGAGATACACACATTGGCAGAATATCAGCCAAGTGGCATTCAGTGTTCCAAGGTATTGAGACAAACTTTGGAACAGATTGTGGATTTCTTCCAACTTGCTCAACTCTTCGAGATAAGCACGTTTCCACTTTCTCACTTCATTGAGATACACACATTGAGAGAATATCAGCCTAGTGGCATTCAGTACCACAAGGTATCCCGCGAAACATTGGAACCGATTGTGGATTTCTTCCAAATTGCATATCTCATCGAGATAAGCACGTTACCACTTTCTCATTTCATTGAGATACACACATTGGAAGAATATCAGCCAAATGGCATTCAGTGCTCCAAGGTATTCAGAGAAACTTTGGAACCGATTATGGATTTCTTCCAACTTGCTCAACTCACCGTGATAAGAAATTTACCACTTTCTCATTTCATTGACATGCACACATTGGCAGAATTTCAGCCAAATGGCATTCACGACTCGATAGTATTCAGAGAAACTTTGCAAAATAGTGTGGATTTCTTCCAACTCGCTGAACTCATCGAGATAAGCAATTTACCACTTTCTCATTTCATTGAGATACATACATTGGCAGAATATCAGATTAATGTCATTCAGTGCTCGACGGTATTCAGAGAATCTTTGGAACCGAATGTGGATATCTTCCAAATTGCTGAACTCATCGAGATAAGCACGTTACCACTTTCTCATTTCATTGACATATACGCTTTGGCAGAATTTCAGCCAAATAGCATTCACTGCTCGATGGTATTCAGAGAAACTTTGCAACATATGGTCGATTTCGTCCAATTTGCTGAACTCATCGAGATAAGCACATTACCACTTTCTCATTTCATTGAGATACACACATTGGCAGAATATCAGCCCAGTGGCATTCAGTGCTCCAAGGTGTTGAGACAAACTTTGGAACAGATTGTGGATTTCTTCCAACTTGCTCAACTCGTCGAGATAAGCACGTTTCCACTTTCTCATTTCATTGAGATACACACATTGAGAGAATATCAGCCTAGTGGCATTCAGTACCACAAGGTATCCCGCGAAACATTGGAACCGATTGTGGATTTCTTCCAAATTGCATATCTCGTCGAGATAAGCACGTTACCACTTTCTCATTTCATTGAGATACACACATTGGAAGAATATCAGCCAAATGGCATTCAGTGCTCCAAGGTATTCAGAGAAACTTTGGAACCGATTGTGGATTTCTTCCAACTTGCTCAACTCACCGTGATGAGAAATTTACCACTTTCTCATTTCATTGACATGCACACATTGGCAGAATTTCAGCCAAATGGCATTGACGGCTCGATGGTATTCAGAGAAACTTTGCAAAATATTGTGGATTTCTTCCAACTCGCTGAACTCATCGAGATAAGCAATTTACCACTTTCTCATTTCATTGAGATACACACATTGGCACAATATCAGATAAATGTCATTCAGTGCTCGACGGTATTCAGAGAATCTTTGGAACCGAATGTGGATATCTTCCAAATTGCTGAACTCATCGAGATAAGCACGTTACCACTTTCTCATTTCATTGACATATACGCTTTGGCAGAATTTCAGCCAAATAGCATTCACTGCTCGATGGTATTCAGAGAAACTTTGCAACATATGGTCGATTTCGTCCAATTTGCTGAACTCATCGAGATAAGCACATTACCACTTTCTCATTTCATTGAGATACACACATTGGCAGAACATCAGCCAAGTGGCATTCAGTGCTCCAAGGTATTGAGACAAACTTTGGAACAGATTGTGGATTTCTTCCAACTTGCTCAACTCTTCGAGATAAGCACGTTTCCACTTTCTCATTTCATTGAGATACACACATTGAGAGAATATCAGCCTAGTGGCATTCAGTACCACAAGGTATCCCGCGAAACATTGGAACCGATTGTGGATTTCTTCCAAATTGCATATCTCATCGAGATAAGCACGTTACCACTTTCTCATTTCATTGAGATACACACATTGGAAGAATATCAGCCAAATGGCATTCAGTGCTCCAAGGTATTCAGAGAAACTTTGGAACCGATTATGGATTTCTTCCAACTTGCTCAACTCACCGTGATAAGAAATTTACCACTTTCTCATTTCATTGACATGCACACATTGGCAGAATTTCAGCCAAATGGCATTCACGGCTCGATAGTATTCAGAGAAACTTTGCAAAATAGTGTGGATTTCTTCCAACTCGCTGAACTCATCGAGATAAGCAATTTACCACTTTCTCATTTCATTGAGATACATACATTGGCAGAATATCAGATAAATGTCATTCAGTGCTCGACGGTATTCAGAGAATCTTTGGAACCGAATGTGGATATCTTCCAAATTGCTGAACTCATCGAGATAAGCACGTTACCACTTTCTCATTTCATTGACATATACGCTTTGGCAGAATTTCAGCCAAATAGCATTCACTGCTCGATGGTATTCAGAGAAACTTTGCAACAAATGGTCGATTTCGTCCAATTTGCTGAACTCATCGAGATAAGCACATTACCACTTTCTCATTTCATTGAGATACACACATTGGCAGAATATCAGCCCAGTGGCATTCAGTGCTCCAAGGTGTTGAGACAAACTTTGGAACAGATTGTGGATTTCTTTCAACTTGCTCAACTCGTCGAGATAAGCACGTTTCCACTTTCTCATTTCATTGAGATACACACATTGAGAGAATATCAGCCTAGTGGCATTCAGTACCACAAGGTATCCCGCGAAACATTGGAACCGATTGTGGATTTCTTCCAAATTGCATATCTCATCGAGATAAGCATGTTACCACTTTCTCATTTCATTGAGATACACACATTGGAAGAATATCAGCCAAATGGCATTCAGTGCTCCAAGGTATTCAGAGAAACTTTGGAACCGATTATGGATTTCTTCCAACTTGCTCAACTCACCGTGATAAGAAATTTACCACTTTCTCATTTCATTGACCTGCACACATTGGCAGAATTTCAGCCAAATGGCATTCACGGCTCGATAGTATTCAGAGATACTTTGCAAAATAGTGTGGATTTCTGCCAACTCGCTGAACTCATCGAGATAAGCAATTTACCACTTTCTCATTTCATTGAGATACATACATTGGCAGAATATCAGATAAATGTCATTCAGTGCTCGACGGTATTCAGAGAATCTTTGGAACCGAATGTGGATATCTTCCAAATTGCTGAACTCATCGAGATAAGCACGTTACCACTTTCTCATTTCATTGAGATATACGCTTTGGCAGAATTTCAGCCAAATAGCATTCACTGCTCGATGGTATTCAGAGAAACTTTGCAACATATGGTCGATTTCGTCCAATTTGCTGAACTCATCGAGATAAGCACATTACCACTTTCTCATTTCATTGAGATACACACATTGGCAGACTATCAGCCAAGTGGCATTCAGTGCTCCAAGGTATTGAGACAAACTTTGGAACAGATTGTGGATTTCTTCCAACTTGCTCAACTCTTCGAGATAAGCACGTTTCCACTTTCTCATTTCATTGAGATACACACATTGAGAGAATATCAGCCTAGTGGCATTCAGTACCACAAGGTATCCCGCGAAACATTGGAACCGATTGTGGATTTCTTCCAAATTGCATATCTCATCGAGATAAGCATGTTACCACTTTCTCATTTCATTGAGATACACACATTGGAAGAATATCAGCCAAATGGTATTCAGTGCTCCAAGGTATTCAGAGAAACTTTGGAACCGATTGTGGATTTCTTCCAACTTGCTCAACTCACCGTGATAAGAAATTTACCACTTTCTCATTTCATTGACATGCACACATTGGCAGAATTTCAGCCAAATGGCATTCACGGCTCGATGGTATTCAGAGAAACTTTGTAAAATATTATGGATTTCTTCCAACTCGCTGAACTCATCGAGATAAGCAATTTACCACTTTCTCATTTCATTGAGATACACAAATTGGCAGAATATCAGATAAATGTCATTCAGAGCTCGACGGTATTCAGAGAATCTTTGGAACCGAATGTGGATATCTTCCAAATTGCTGAACTCATCGAGATAAGCACGTTACCACTTTCTGATTTCATTGACATAATCGCTTTGGCAGAAATTCAGTCAAATAGCATTCACTGCTCGATGGTATTCAGAGAAACTTTGCAACATATGGTCGATTTCGTCCAATTTGCTGAACTCATCGAGATAAGCACATTACCACTTTCTCATTTCATCGAGATACACACATTGGCAGAATATCAGCCAAGTGGCATTCAGTGCTCCAAGGTATTGAGACAAACTTTGGAACAGATTGTGGATTTCTTCCAACTTGCTCAACTCTTCGAGATAAGCACGTTTCCACTTTCTCACTTCATTGAGATACACACATTGAGAGAATATCAGCCTAGTGGCATTCAGTACCACAAGGTATCCCGCGAAACATTGGAACCGATTGTGGATTTCTTCCAAATTGCATATCTCATCGAGATAAGCACGTTACCACTTTCTCATTTCATTGAGATACACACATTGGAAGAATATCAGCCAAATGGCATTCAGTGCTCCAAGGTATTCAGAGAAACTTTGGAACCGATTATGGATTTCTTCCAACTTGCTCAACTCACCGTGATAAGAAATTTACCACTTTCTCATTTCATTGACATGCACACATTGGCAGAATTTCAGCCAAATGGCATTCACGGCTCGATGGTATTCAGAGAAACTTTGCAAAATAGTGTGGATTTCTTCCAACTCGCTGAACTCATCGAGATAAGCAATTTACCACTTTCTCATTTCATTGAGATACACACATTGGCAGAATATCAGATAAATGTCATTCAGTGCTCGACGGTATTCAGAGAATCTTTGGAACCGAATGTGGATATCTTCCAAATTGCTGAACTCATCGAGATAAGCACGTTTCCACTTTCTCATTTCATTGAGATACAGACATTGAGAGAATATCAGCCTAGTGGCATTCAGTACCACAAGGTATCCCACGAAAAATTGGAACCGATTGTGGATTTCTTCCAAATTGCATATCTTATCGAGATAAGCATGTTACCACTTTCTCATTTCATTGAGATACACACATTGGCAGAATATCAGCCAAGTGGCATTCAGTGCTCCAAGGTATTGAGACAAACTTTGGAACAGATTGTGGATTTCTTCCAACTTGCTCAACTCTTCGAGATAAGCACGTTTCCACTTTCTCATTGCATTGAGATACACACATTGAGAGAATATCAGCCTAGTGGCATTCAGTACCACAAGGTATCCCGCGAAACATTGGAACCGATTGTGGATTTCTTCCAAATTGCATATCTCATCGAGATAAGCACGTTACCACTTTCTCATTTCATTGAGATACACACATTGGAAGAATATCAGCCAAATGGCATTCAGTGCTCCAAGGTATTCAGAGAAACTTTGGAACCGATTATGGATTTCTTCCAACTTGCTCAACTCACCGTGATAAGAAATTTACCACTTTCTCATTTCATTGACATGCACACATTGGCAGAATTTCAGCCAAATGGCATTCACGGCTCGATGGTATTCAGAGAAACTTTGCAAAATATTGTGGATTTCTTCCAACTCGCTGAACTCATCGAGATAAGCAATTTACCACTTTCTCATTTCATTGAGATACACACATTGGCAGAATATCAGATAAATGTCATTCAGAGCTCGACGGTATTCAGAGAATCTTTGGAACCGAATGTGGATATCTTCCAAATTGCTGAACTCATCGAGATAAGCACGTTACCACTTTCTCATTTCATTGACATATACGCTTTGGCAGAATTTCAGCCAAATAGCATTCACTGCTCGATGGTATTCAGAGAAACTTTGCAACATATGATCGATTTCGTCCAATTTGCTGAACTCATCGAGATAAGCACATTACCATTTTCTCATTTCATCGAGATACACACATTGGCAGAATATCAGCCAAGTGGCATTCAGTGTTCCAAGGTATTGAGACAAACTTTGGAACAGATTGTGGATTTCTTCCAACTTGCTCAACTCTTCGAGATAAGCACGTTTCCACTTTCTCACTTCATTGAGATACACACATTGAGAGAATATCAGCCTAGTGGCATTCAGTACCACAAGGTATCCCGCGAAACATTGGAACCGATTGTGGATTTCTTCCAAATTGCATATCTCATCGAGATAAGCACGTTACCACTTTCTCATTTCATTGAGATACACACATTGGAAGAATATCAGCCAAATGGCATTCAGTGCTCCAAGGTATTCAGAGAAACTTTGGAACCGATTATGGATTTCTTCCAACTTGCTCAACTCACCGTGATAAGAAATTTACCACTTTCTCATTTCATTGACATGCACACATTGGCAGAATTTCAGCCAAATGGCATTCACGACTCGATAGTATTCAGAGAAACTTTGCAAAATAGTGTGGATTTCTTCCAACTCGCTGAACTCATCGAGATAAGCAATTTACCACTTTCTCATTTCATTGAGATACATACATTGGCAGAATATCAGATAAATGTCATTCAGTGCTCGACGGTATTCAGAGAATCTTTGGAACCGAATGTGGATATCTTCCAAATTGCTGAACTCATCGAGATAAGCACGTTACCACTTTCTCATTTCATTGACATATACGCTTTGGCAGAATTTCAGCCAAATAGCATTCACTGCTCGATGGTATTCAGAGAAGCTTTGCAACATATGGTCGATTTCGTCCAATTTGCTGAACTCATCGAGATAAGCACATTACCACTTTCTCATTTCATTGAGATACACACATTGGCAGAATATCAGCCCAGTGGCATTCAGTGCTCCAAGGTGTTGAGACAAACTTTGGAACGGATTGTGGATTTCTTCCAACTTGCTCAACTCGTCGAGATAAGCACGTTTCCACTTTCTCATTTCATTGAGATACACACATTGAGAGAATATCAGCCTAGTGGCATTCAGTACCACAAGGTATCCCGCGAAACATTGGAACCGATTGTGGATTTCTTCCAAATTGCATATCTCGTCGAGATAAGCACGTTACCACTTTCTCATTTCATTGAGATACACACATTGGAAGAATATCAGCCAAATGGCATTCAGTGCTCCAAGGTATTCAGAGAAACTTTGGAACCGATTGTGGATTTCTTCCAACTTGCTCAACTCACCGTGATGAGAAATTTACCACTTTCTCATTTCATTGACATGCACACATTGGCAGAATTTCAGCCAAATGGCATTGACGGCTCGATGGTATTCAGAGAAACTTTGCAAAATATTGTGGATTTCTTCCAACTCGCTGAACTCATCGAGATAAGCAATTTACCACTTTCTCATTTCATTGAGGTACACACATTGGCAGAATATCAGATAAATGTCATTCAGTGCTCGACGGTATTCAGAGAATCTTTGGAACCGAATGTGGATATCTTCCAAATTGCTGAACTCATCGAGATAAGCACGTTACCACTTTCTCATTTCATTGACATATACGCTTTGGCAGAATTTCAGCCAAATACCATTCACTGCTCGATGGTATTCAGAGAAACTTTGCAACATATGGTCGATTTCGTCCAATTTGCTGAACTCATCGAGATAAGCACATTACCACTTTCTCATTTCATTGAGATACACACATTGGCAGAACATCAGCCAAGTGGCATTCAGTGCTCCAAGGTATTGAGACAAACTTTGGAACAGATTGTGGATTTCTTCCAACTTGCTCAACTCTTCGAGATAAGCACGTTTCCACTTTCTCATTTCATTGAGATACACACATTGAGAGAATATCAGCCTAGTGGCATTCAGTACCACAAGGTATCCCGCGAAACATTGGAACCGATTGTGGATTTCTTCCAAATTGCATATCTCATCGAGATAAGCACGTTACCACTTTCTCATTTCATTGAGATACACACATTGGAAGAATATCAGCCAAATGGCATTCAGTGCTCCAAGGTATTCAGAGAAACTTTGGAACCGATTATGGATTTCTTCCAACTTGCTCAACTCACCGTGATAAGAAATTTACCACTTTCTCATTTCATTGACATGCACACATTGGCAGAATTTCAGCCAAATGGCATTCACGGCTCGATAGTATTCAGAGAAACTTTGCAAAATAGTGTGGATTTCTTCCAACTCGCTGAACTCATCGAGATAAGCAATTTACCACTTTCTCATTTCATTGAGATACATACATTGGCAGAATATCAGATAAATGTCATTCAGTGCTCGACGGTATTCAGAGAATCTTTGGAACCGAATGTGGATATCTTCCAAATTGCTGAACTCATCGAGATAAGCACGTTACCACTTTCTCATTTCATTGACATATACGCTTTGGCAGAATTTCAGCCAAATAGCATTCACTGCTCGATGGTATTCAGAGAAACTTTGCAACATATGGTCGATTTCGTCCAATTTGCTGAACTCATCGAGATAAGCACATTACCACTTTCTCATTTCATTGAGATACACACATTGGCAGAATATCAGCCCAGTGGCATTCAGTGCTCCAAGGTGTTGAGACAAACTTTGGAACAGATTGTGGATTTCTTTCAACTTGCTCAACTCGTCGAGATAAGCACGTTTCCACTTTCTCATTTCATTGAGATACACACATTGAGAGAATATCAGCCTAGTGGCATTCAGTACCACAAGGTATCCCGCGAAACATTGGAACCGATTGTGGATTTCTTCCAAATTGCATATCTCATCGAGATAAGCACTTTACCACTTTCTCATTTCATTGAGATACACACATTGGAAGAATATCAGCCAAATGGCATTCAGTGCTCCAAGGTATTCAGAGAAACTTTGGAACCGATTGTGGATTTCTTCCAACTTGCTCAACTCACCGTGATAAGAAATTTACCACTTTCTCATTTCATTGACATGCACACATTGGCAGAATTTCAGCCAAATGGCATTCACGGCTCGATGGTATTCAGAGAAACTTTGCAAAATATTGTGGATTTCTTCCAACTCGCTGAACTCATCGAGATAAGCAATTTACCACTTTCTCATTTCATTGAGATACACACATTGGCAGAATATCAGATAAATGTCATTCAGTGCTCGACGGTATTCAGAGAATCTTTGGAACCGAATGTGGATATCTTCCAAATTGCTGAACTCATCGAGATAAGCACGTTACCACTTTCTCATTTCATTGACATATACGCTTTGGCAGAATTTCAGCCAAATAGCATTCACTGCTCGATGGTATTCAGAGAAACTTTGCAACATATGGTCGATTTCGTCCAATTTGCTGAACTCATCGAGATAAGCACATTACCACTTTCTCATTTCATTGAGATACACACATTGGCAGAACATCAGCCAAGTGGCATTCAGTGCTCCAAGGTATTGAGACAAACTTTGGAACAGATTGTGGATTTCTTCCAACTTGCTCAACTCTTCGAGATAAGCACGTTTCCACTTTCTCATTTCATTGAGATATACACATTGAGAGAATATCAGCCTAGTGGCATTCAGTACCACAAGGTATCCCGCGAAACATTGGAACCGATTGTGGATTTCTTCCAAATTGCATATCTCATCGAGATAAGCATGTTACCACTTTCTCATTTCATTGAGATACACACATTGGAAGAATATCAGCCAAATGGCATTCAGTGCTCCAAGGTATTCAGAGAAACTTTGGAACCGATTATGGATTTCTTCCAACTTGCTCAACTCACCGTGATAAGAAATTTACCACTTTCTCATTTCATTGACCTGCACACATTGGCAGAATTTCAGCCAAATGGCATTCACGGCTCGATAGTATTCAGAGAAACTTTGCAAAATAGTGTGGATTTCTTCCAACTCGCTGAACTCATCGAGATAAGCAATTTACCACTTTCTCATTTCATTGAGATACATACATTGGCAGAATATCAGATAAATGTCATTCAGTGCTCGACGGTATTCAGAGAATCTTTGGAACCGAATGTGGATATCTTCCAAATTGCTGAACTCATCGAGATAAGCACGTTACCACTTTCTCATTTCATTGACATATACGCTTTGGCAGAATTTCAGCCAAATAGCATTCACTGCTCGATGGTATTCAGAGAAACTTTGCAACATATGGTCGATTTCGTCCAATTTGCTGAACTCATCGAGATAAGCACATTACCACTTTCTCATTTCATTGAGATACACACATTGGCAGACTATCAGCCAAGTGGCATTCAGTGCTCCAAGGTATTGAGACAAACTTTGGAACAGATTGTGGATTTCTTCCAACTTGCTCAACTCTTCGAGATAAGCACGTTTCCACTTTCTCATTTCATTGAGATACACACATTGAGAGAATATCAGCCTAGTGGCATTCAGTACCACAAGGTATCCCGCGAAACATTGGAACCGATTGTGGATTTCTTCCAAATTGCATATCTCATCGAGATAAGCATGTTACCACTTTCTCATTTCATTGAGATACACACATTGGAAGAATATCAGCCAAATGGTATTCAGTGCTCCAAGGTATTCAGAGAAACTTTGGAACCGATTGTGGATTTCTTCCAACTTGCTCAACTCACCGTGATAAGAAATTTACCACTTTCTCATTTCATTGACATGCACACATTGGCAGAATTTCAGCCAAATGGCATTCACGGCTCGATGGTATTCAGAGAAACTTTGTAAAATATTGTGGATTTCTTGCAACTCGCTGAACTCATCGAGATAAGCAATTTACCACTTTCTCATTTCATTGAGATACACAAATTGGCAGAATATCAGATAAATGTCATTCAGAGCTCGACGGTATTCAGAGAATCTTTGGAACCGAACGTGGATATCTTCCAAATTGCTGAACTCATCGAGATAAGCACGTTACCACTTTCTGATTTCATTGACATAATCGCTTTGGCAGAATTTCAGTCAAATAGCATTCACTGCTCGATGGTATTCAGAGAAACTTTGCAACATATGGTCGATTTCGTCCAATTTGCTGAACTCATCGAGATAAGCACATTACCACTTTCTCATTTCATCGAGATACACACATTGGCAGAATATCAGCCAAGTGGCATTCAGTGCTCCAAGGTATTGAGACAAACTTTGGAACAGATTGTGGATTTCTTCCAACTTGCTCAACTCTTCGAGATAAGCACGTTTCCACTTTCTCACTTCATTGAGATACACACATTGAGAGAATATCAGCCTAGTGGCATTCAGTACCACAAGGTATCCCGCGAAACATTGGAACCGATTGTGGATTTCTTCCAAATTGCATATCTCATCGAGATAAGCACGTTACCACTTTCTCATTTCATTGAGATACACACATTGGAAGAATATCAGCCAAATGGCATTCAGTGCTCCAAGGTATTCGGAGAAACTTTGGAACCGATTATGGATTTCTTCCAACTTGCTCAACTCACCGTGATAAGAAATTTACCACTTTCTCATTTCATTGACATGCACACATTGGCAGAATTTCAGCCAAATGGCATTCACGGCTCGATGGTATTCAGAGAAACTTTGCAAAATAGTGTGGATTTCTTCCAACTCGCTGAACTCATCGAGATAAGCAATTTACCACTTTCTCATTTCATTGAGATACACACATTGGCAGAATATCAGATAAATGTCATTCAGTGCTCGATGATATTCAGAGAATCTTTGGAACCGAATGTGGATATCTTCCAAATTGCTGAACTCATCGAGATAAGCACGTTTCCACTTTCTCATTTCATTGAGATACAGACATTGAGAGAATATCAGCCTAGTGGCATTCAGTACCACAAGGTATCCCGCGAAACATTGGAACCGATTGTGGATTTCTTCCAAATTGCATATCTTATCGAGATAAGCATGTTACCACTTTCTCATTTCATTGAGATACACACATTGGCAGAATATCAGCCAAGTGGCATTCAGTGCTCCAAGGTATTGAGACAAAATTTGGAACAGATTGTGGATTTCTTCCAACTTGCTCAACTCTTCGAGATAAGCACGTTTCCACTTTCTCATTGCATTGAGATACACACATTGAGAGAATATCAGCCTAGTGGCATTCAGTACCACAAGGTATCCCGCGAAACATTGGAACCGATTGTGGATTTCTTCCAAATTGCATATCTCATCGAGATAAGCCCGTTACCACTTTCTCATTTCATTGAGATACACACATTGGAAGAATATCAGCCAAATGGCATTCAGTGCTCCAAGGTATTCAGAGAAACGTTGGAACCGATTATGGATTTCTTCCAACTTGCTCAACTCACCGTGATAAGAAATTTACCACTTTCTCATTTCATTGACATGCACACATTGGCAGAATTTCAGCCAAATGGCATTCACGGCTCGATGGTATTCAGAGAAACTTTGCAAAATATTGTGGATTTCTTCCAACTCGCTGAACTCATCGAGATAAGCAATTTACCACTTTCTCATTTCATTGAGATACACACATTGGCAGAATATCAGATAAATGTCATTCAGTGCTCGACGGTATTCAGAGAATCTTTGGAACCGAATGTGGATATCTTCCAAATTGCTGAACTCATCGAGATAAGCACGTTACCACTTTCTCATTTCATTGACATATACGCTTTGGCAGAATTTCAGCCAAATAGCATTCACTGCTCGATGGTATTCAGAGAAACTTTGCAACATATGATCGATTTCGTCCAATTTGCTGAACTCATCGAGATAAGCACATTACCATTTTCTCATTTCATCGAGATACACACATTGGCAGAATATCAGCCAAGTGGCATTCAGTGTTCCAAGGTATTGAGACAAACTTTGGAACAGATTGTGGATTTCTTCCAACTTGCTCAACTCTTCGAGATAAGCACGTTTCCACTTTCTCACTTCATTGAGATACACACATTGAGAGAATATCAGCCTAGTGGCATTCAGTACCACAAGGTATCCCGCGAAACATTGGAACCGATTGTGGATTTCTTCCAAATTGCATATCTCATCGAGATAAGCACGTTACCACTTTCTCATTTCATTGAGATACACACATTGGAAGAATATCAGCCAAATGGCATTCAGTGCTCCAAGGTATTCAGAGAAACTTTGGAACCGATTATGGATTTCTTCCAACTTGCTCAACTCACCGTGATAAGAAATTTACCACTTTCTCATTTCATTGACATGCACACATTGGCAGAATTTCAGCCAAATGGCATTCACGACTCGATAGTATTCAGAGAAACTTTGCAAAATAGTGTGGATTTCTTCCAACTCGCTGAACTCATCGAGATAAGCAATTTACCACTTTCTCATTTCATTGAGATACATACATTGGCAGAATATCAGATTAATGTCATTCAGTGCTCGACGGTATTCAGAGAATCTTTGGAACCGAATGTGGATATCTTCCAAATTGCTGAACTCATCGAGATAAGCACGTTACCACTTTCTCATTTCATTGACATATACGCTTTGGCAGAATTTCAGCCAAATAGCATTCACTGCTCGATGGTATTCAGAGAAACTTTGCAACATATGGTCGATTTCGTCCAATTTGCTGAACTCATCGAGATAAGCACATTACCACTTTCTCATTTCATTGAGATACACACATTGGCAGAATATCAGCCCAGTGGCATTCAGTGCTCCAAGGTGTTGAGACAAACTTTGGAACAGATTGTGGATTTCTTCCAACTTGCTCAACTCGTCGAGATAAGCACGTTTCCACTTTCTCATTTCATTGAGATACACACATTGAGAGAATATCAGCCTAGTGGCATTCAGTACCACAAGGTATCCCGCGAAACATTGGAACCGATTGTGGATTTCTTCCAAATTGCATATCTCGTCGAGATAAGCACGTTACCACTTTCTCATTTCATTGAGATACACACATTGGAAGAATATCAGCCAAATGGCATTCAGTGCTCCAAGGTATTCAGAGAAACTTTGGAACCGATTGTGGATTTCTTCCAACTTGCTCAACTCACCGTGATGAGAAATTTACCACTTTCTCATTTCATTGACATGCACACATTGGCAGAATTTCAGCCAAATGGCATTGACGGCTCGATGGTATTCAGAGAAACTTTGCAAAATATTGTGGATTTCTTCCAACTCGCTGAACTCATCGAGATAAGCAATTTACCACTTTCTCATTTCATTGAGATACACACATTGGCACAATATCAGATAAATGTCATTCAGTGCTCGACGGTATTCAGAGAATCTTTGGAACCGAATGTGGATATCTTCCAAATTGCTGAACTCATCGAGATAAGCACGTTACCACTTTCTCATTTCATTGACATATACGCTTTGGCAGAATTTCAGCCAAATAGCATTCACTGCTCGATGGTATTCAGAGAAACTTTGCAACATATGGTCGATTTCGTCCAATTTGCTGAACTCATCGAGATAAGCACATTACCACTTTCTCATTTCATTGAGATACACACATTGGCAGAACATCAGCCAAGTGGCATTCAGTGCTCCAAGGTATTGAGACAAACTTTGGAACAGATTGTGGATTTCTTCCAACTTGCTCAACTCTTCGAGATAAGCACGTTTCCACTTTCTCATTTCATTGAGATACACACATTGAGAGAATATCAGCCTAGTGGCATTCAGTACCACAAGGTATCCCGCGAAACATTGGAACCGATTGTGGATTTCTTCCAAATTGCATATCTCATCGAGATAAGCACGTTACCACTTTCTCATTTCATTGAGATACACACATTGGAAGAATATCAGCCAAATGGCATTCAGTGCTCCAAGGTATTCAGAGAAACTTTGGAACCGATTATGGATTTCTTCCAACTTGCTCAACTCACCGTGATAAGAAATTTACCACTTTCTCATTTCATTGACATGCACACATTGGCAGAATTTCAGCCAAATGGCATTCACGGCTCGATAGTATTCAGAGAAACTTTGCAAAATAGTGTGGATTTCTTCCAACTCGCTGAACTCATCGAGATAAGCAGTTTACCACTTTCTCATTTCATTGAGATACATACATTGGCAGAATATCAGATAAATGTCATTCAGTGCTCGACGGTATTCAGAGAATCTTTGGAACCGAATGTGGATATCTTCCAAATTGCTGAACTCATCGAGATAAGCACGTTACCACTTTCTCATTTCATTGACATATACGCTTTGGCAGAATTTCAGCCAAATAGCATTCACTGCTCGATGGTATTCAGAGAAACTTTGCAACATATGGTCGATTTCGTCCAATTTGCTGAACTCATCGAGATAAGCACATTACCACTTTCTCATTTCATTGAGATACACACATTGGCAGAATATCAGCCCAGTGGCATTCAGTGCTCCAAGGTGTTGAGACAAACTTTGGAACAGATTGTGGATTTCTTTCAACTTGCTCAACTCGTCGAGATAAGCACGTTTCCACTTTCTCATTTCATTGAGATACACACATTGAGAGAATATCAGCCTAGTGGCATTCAGTACCACAAGGTATCCCGCGAAACATTGGAACCGATTGTGGATTTCTTCCAAATTGCATATCTCATCGAGATAAGCATGTTACCACTTTCTCATTTCATTGAGATACACACATTGGAAGAATATCAGCCAAATGGCATTCAGTGCTCCAAGGTATTCAGAGAAACTTTGGAACCGATTATGGATTTCTTCCAACTTGCTCAACTCACCGTGATAAGAAATTTACCACTTTCTCATTTCATTGACCTGCACACATTGGCAGAATTTCAGCCAAATGGCATTCACGGCTCGATAGTATTCAGAGATACTTTGCAAAATAGTGTGGATTTCTTCCAACTCGCTGAACTCATCGAGATAAGCAATTTACCACTTTCTCATTTCATTGAGATACATACATTGGCAGAATATCAGATAAATGTCATTCAGTGCTCGACGGTATTCAGAGAATCTTTGGAACCGAATGTGGATATCTTCCAAATTGCTGAACTCATCGAGATAAGCACGTTACCACTTTCTCATTTCATTGAGATATACGCTTTGGCAGAATTTCAGCCAAATAGCATTCACTGCTCGATGGTATTCAGAGAAACTTTGCAACATATGGTCGATTTCGTCCAATTTGCTGAACTCATCGAGATAAGCACATTACCACTTTCTCATTTCATTGAGATACACACATTGGCAGACTATCAGCCAAGTGGCATTCAGTGCTCCAAGGTATTGAGACAAACTTTGGAACAGATTGTGGATTTCTTCCAACTTGCTCAACTCTTCGAGATAAGCACGTTTCCACTTTCTCATTTCATTGAGATACACACATTGAGAGAATATCAGCCTAGTGGCATTCAGTACCACAAGGTATCCCGCGAAACATTGGAACCGATTGTGGATTTCTTCCAAATTGCATATCTCATCGAGATAAGCATGTTACCACTTTCTCATTTCATTGAGATACACACATTGGAAGAATATCAGCCAAATGGTATTCAGTGCTCCAAGGTATTCAGAGAAACTTTGGAACCGATTGTGGATTTCTTCCAACTTGCTCAACTCACCGTGATAAGAAATTTACCACTTTCTCATTTCATTGACATGCACACATTGGCAGAATTTCAGCCAAATGGCATTCACGGCTCGATGGTATTCAGAGAAACTTTGTAAAATATTATGGATTTCTTCCAACTCGCTGAACTCATCGAGATAAGCAATTTACCACTTTCTCATTTCATTGAGATACACAAATTGGCAGAATATCAGATAAATGTCATTCAGAGCTCGACGGTATTCAGAGAATCTTTGGAACCGAATGTGGATATCTTCCAAATTGCTGAACTCATCGAGATAAGCACGTTACCACTTTCTGATTTCATTGACATAATCGCTTTGGCAGAATTTCAGTCAAATAGCATTCACTGCTCGATGGTATTCAGAGAAACTTTGCAACATATGGTCGATTTCGTCCAATTTGCTGAACTCATCGAGATAAGCACATTACCACTTTCTCATTTCATCGAGATACACACATTGGCAGAATATCAGCCAAGTGGCATTCAGTGCTCCAAGGTATTGAGACAAACTTTGGAACAGAATGTGGATTTCTTCCAACTTGCTCAACTCTTCGAGATAAGCACGTTTCCACTTTCTCATTTCATTGAGATACACACATTGAGAGAATATCAGCCTAGTGGCATTCAGTACCACAAGGTATCCCGCGAAACATTGGAACCGATTGTGGATTTCTTCCAAATTGCATATCTCATCGAGATAAGCACGTTACCACTTTCTCATTTCATTGAGATACACACATTGGAAGAATATCAGCCAAATGGCATTCAGTGCTCCAAGGTATTCAGAGAAACTTTGGAACCGATTATGGATTTCTTCCAACTTGCTCAACTCACCGTGATAAGAAATTTACCACTTTCTCATTTCATTGACATGCACACATTGGCAGAATTTCAGCCAAATGGCATTCACGGCTCGATGGTATTCAGAGAAACTTTGCAAAATAGTGTGGATTTCTTCCAACTCGCTGAACTCATCGAGATAAGCAATTTACCACTTTCTCATTTCATTGAGATACACACATTGGCAGAATATCAGATAAATGTCATTCAGTGCTCGACGGTATTCAGAGAATCTTTGGAACCGAATGTGGATATCTTCCAAATTGCTGAACTCATCGAGATAAGCTCGTTTCCACTTTCTCATTTCATTGAGATACAGACATTGAGAGAATATCAGCCTAGTGGCATTCAGTACCACAAGGTATCCCACGAAAAATTGGAACCGATTGTGGATTTCTTCCAAATTGCATATCTTATCGAGATAAGCATGTTACCACTTTCTCATTTCATTGAGATACACACATTGGCAGAATATCAGCCAAGTGGCATTCAGTGCTCCAAGGTATTGAGACAAACTTTGGAACAGATTGTGGATTTCTTCCAACTTGCTCAACTCTTCGAGATAAGCACGTTTCCACTTTCTCATTGCATTGAGATACACACATTGAGAGAATATCAGCCTAGTGGCATTCAGTACCACAAGGTATCCCGCGAAACATTGGAACCGATTGTGGATTTCTTCCAAATTGCATATCTCATCGAGATAAGCACGTTACCACTTTCTCATTTCATTGAGATACACACATTGGAAGAATATCAGCCAAATGGCATTCAGTGCTCCAAGGTATTCAGAGAAACTTTGGAACCGATTATGGATTTCTTCCAACTTGCTCAACTCACCGTGATAAGAAATTTACCACTTTCTCATTTCATTGACATGCACACATTGGCAGAATTTCAGCCAAATGGCATTCACGGCTCGATGGTATTCAGAGAAACTTTGCAAAATATTGTGGATTTCTTCCAACTCGCTGAACTCATCGAGATAAGCAATTTACCACTTTCTCATTTCATTGAGATACACACATTGGCAGAATATCAGATAAATGTCATTCAGAGCTCGACGGTATTCAGAGAATCTTTGGAACCGAATGTGGATATCTTCCAAATTGCTGAACTCATCGAGATAAGCACGTTACCACTTTCTCATTTCATTGACATATACGCTTTGGCAGAATTTCAGCCAAATAGCATTCACTGCTCGATGGTATTCAGAGAAACTTTGCAACATATGATCGATTTCGTCCAATTTGCTGAACTCATCGAGATAAGCACATTACCATTTTCTCATTTCATCGAGATACACACATTGGCAGAATATCAGCCAAGTGGCATTCAGTGTTCCAAGGTATTGAGACAAACTTTGGAACAGATTGTGGATTTCTTCCAACTTGCTCAACTCTTCGAGATAAGCACGTTTCCACTTTCTCACTTCATTGAGATACACACATTGAGAGAATATCAGCCTAGTGGCATTCAGTACCACAAGGTATCCCGCGAAACATTGGAACCGATTGTGGATTTCTTCCAAATTGCATATCTCATCGAGATAAGCACGTTACCACTTTCTCATTTCATTGAGATACACACATTGGAAGAATATCAGCCAAATGGCATTCAGTGCTCCAAGGTATTCAGAGAAACTTTGGAACCGATTATGGATTTCTTCCAACTTGCTCAACTCACCGTGATAAGAAATTTACCACTTTCTCATTTCATTGACATGCACACATTGGCAGAATTTCAGCCAAATGGCATTCACGACTCGATAGTATTCAGAGAAACTTTGCAAAATAGTGTGGATTTCTTCCAACTCGCTGAACTCATCGAGATAAGCAATTTACCACTTTCTCATTTCATTGAGATACATACATTGGCAGAATATCAGATAAATGTCATTCAGTGCTCGACGGTATTCAGAGAATCTTTGGAACCGAATGTGGATATCTTCCAAATTGCTGAACTCATCGAGATAAGCACGTTACCACTTTCTCATTTCATTGACATATACGCTTTGGCAGAATTTCAGCCAAATAGCATTCACTGCTCGATGGTATTCAGAGAAGCTTTGCAACATATGGTTGATTTCGTCCAATTTGCTGAACTCATCGAGATAAGCACATTACCACTTTCTCATTTCATTGAGATACACACATTGGCAGAATATCAGCCCAGTGGCATTCAGTGCTCCAAGGTGTTGAGACAAACTTTGGAACGGATTGTGGATTTCTTCCAACTTGCTCAACTCGTCGAGATAAGCACGTTTCCACTTTCTCATTTCATTGAGATACACACATTGAGAGAATATCAGCCTAGTGGCATTCAGTACCACAAGGTATCCCGCGAAACATTGGAACCAATTGTGGATTTCTTCCAAATTGCATATCTCGTCGAGATAAGCACGTTACCACTTTCTCATTTCATTGAGATACACACATTGGAAGAATATCAGCCAAATGGCATTCAGTGCTCCAAGGTATTCAGAGAAACTTTGGAACCGATTGTGGATTTCTTCCAACTTGCTCAACTCACCGTGATGAGAAATTTACCACTTTCTCATTTC
This sequence comes from Carcharhinus amblyrhynchos, assembly GCF_965287045.1. Classification (NCBI taxonomy): domain Eukaryota; kingdom Metazoa; phylum Chordata; class Chondrichthyes; order Carcharhiniformes; family Carcharhinidae; genus Carcharhinus; species Carcharhinus amblyrhynchos. The sequence continues at coordinate 370,598 of NC_137341.1, read as the reverse complement.
ATTGACATGCACACATTGGCAGAATTTCAGCCAAATGGCATTGACGGCTCGATGGTATTCAGAGAAACTTTGCAAAATATTGTGGATTTCTTCCAACTCGCTGAACTCATCGAGATAAGCAATTTACCACTTTCTCATTTCATTGAGGTACACACATTGGCAGAATATCAGATAAATGTCATTCAGTGCTCGACGGTATTCAGAGAATCTTTGGAACCGAATGTGGATATCTTCCAAATTGCTGAACTCATCGAGATAAGCACGTTACCACTTTCTCATTTCATTGACATATACGCTTTGGCAGAATTTCAGCCAAATAGCATTCACTGCTCGATGGTATTCAGAGAAACTTTGCAACATATGGTCGATTTCGTCCAATTTGCTGAACTCATCGAGATAAGCACATTACCACTTTCTCATTTCATTGAGATACACACATTGGCAGAACATCAGCCAAGTGGCATTCAGTGCTCCAAGGTATTGAGACAAACTTTGGAACAGATTGTGGATTTCTTCCAACTTGCTCAACTCTTCGAGATAAGCACGTTTCCACTTTCTCATTTCATTGAGATACACACATTGAGAGAATATCAGCCTAGTGGCATTCAGTACGACAAGGTATCCCGCGAAACATTGGAACCGATTGTGGATTTCTTCCAAATTGCATATCTCATCGAGATAAGCACGTTACCACTTTCTCATTTCATTGAGATACACACATTGGAAGAATATCAGCCAAATGGCATTCAGTGCTCCAAGGTATTCAGAGAAACTTTGGAACCGATTATGGATTTCTTCCAACTTGCTCAACTCACCGTGATAAGAAATTTACCACTTTCTCATTTCATTGACATGCACACATTGGCAGCATTTCAGCCAAATGGCATTCACGGCTCGATAGTATTCAGAGAAACTTTGCAAAATAGTGTGGATTTCTTCCAACTCGCTGAACTCATCGAGATAAGCAATTTACCACTTTCTCATTTCATTGAGATACATACATTGGCAGAATATCAGATAAATGTCATTCAGTGCTCGACGGTATTCAGAGAATCTTTGGAACCGAATGTGGATATCTTCCAAATTGCTGAACTCATCGAGATAAGCACGTTACCACTTTCTCATTTCATTGACATATACGCTTTGGCAGAATTTCAGCCAAATAGCATTCACTGCTCGATGGTATTCAGAGAAACTTTGCAACATATGGTCGATTTCGTCCAATTTGCTGAACTCATCGAGATAAGCACATTACCACTTTCTCATTTCATTGAGATACACACATTGGCAGAATATCAGCCCAGTGGCATTCAGTGCTCCAAGGTGTTGAGACAAACTTTGGAACAGATTGTGGATTTCTTTCAACTTGCTCAACTCGTCGAGATAAGCACGTTTCCACTTTCTCATTTCATTGAGATACACACATTGAGAGAATATCAGCCTAGTGGCATTCAGTACCACAAGGTATCCCGCGAAACATTGGAACCGATTGTGGATTTCTTCCAAATTGCATATCTCATCGAGATAAGCACTTTACCACTTTCTCATTTCATTGAGATACACACATTGGAAGAATATCAGCCAAATGGCATTCAGTGCTCCAAGGTATTCAGAGAAACTTTGGAACCGATTGTGGATTTCTTCCAACTTGCTCAACTCACCGTGATAAGAAATTTACCACTTTCTCATTTCATTGACATGCACACATTGGCAGAATTTCAGCCAAATGGCATTCACGGCTCGATGGTATTCAGAGAAACTTTGCAAAATATTGTGGATTTCTTCCAACTCGCTGAACTCATCGAGATAAGCAATTTACCACTTTCTCATTTCATTGAGATACACACATTGGCAGAATATCAGATAAATGTCATTCAGTGCTCGACGGTATTCAGAGAATCTTTGGAACCGAATGTGGATATCTTCCAAATTGCTGAACTCATCGAGATAAGCACGTTACCACTTTCTCATTTCATTGACATATATGCTTTGGCAGAATTTCAGCCAAATAGCATTCACTGCTCGATGGTATTCAGAGAAACTTTGCAACATATGGTCGATTTCGTCCAATTTGCTGAACTCATCGAGATAAGCACATTACCACTTTCTCATTTCATTGAGATGCACACATTGGCAGAACATCAGCCAAGTGGCATTCAGTGCTCCAAGGTATTGAGACAAACTTTGGAACAGATTGTGGATTTCTTCCAACTTGCTCAACTCTTCGAGATAAGCACGTTTCCACTTTCTCATTTCATTGAGATATACACATTGAGAGAATATCAGCCTAGTGGCATTCAGTACCACAAGGTATCCCGCGAAACATTGGAACCGATTGTGGATTTCTTCCAAATTGCATATCTCATCGAGATAAGCACGTTACCACTTTCTCATTTCATTGAGATACACACATTGGAAGAATATCAGCCAAATGGCATTCAGTGCTCCAAGGTATTCAGAGAAACTTTGGAACCGATTATGGATTTCTTCCAACTTGCTCAACTCACCGTGATAAGAAATTTACCACTTTCTCATTTCATTGACCTGCACACATTGGCAGAATTTCAGCCAAATGGCATTCACGGCTCGATAGTATTCAGAGAAACTTTGCAAAATAGTGTGGATTTCTTCCAACTCGCTGAACTCATCGAGATAAGCAATTTACCACTTTCTCATTTCATTGAGATACATACATTGGCAGAATATCAGATAAATGTCATTCAGTGCTCGACGGTATTCAGAGAATCTTTGGAACCGAATGTGGATATCTTCCAAATTGCTGAACTCATCGAGATAAGCACGTTACCACTTTCTCATTTCATTGACATATACGCTTTGGCAGAATTTCAGCCAAATAGCATTCACTGCTCGATGGTATTCAGAGAAACTTTGCAACATATGGTCGATTTCGTCCAATTTGCTGAACTCATCGAGATAAGCACATTACCACTTTCTCATTTCATTGAGATACACACATTGGCAGACTATCAGCCAAGTGGCATTCAGTGCTCCAAGGTATTGAGACAAACTTTGGAACAGATTGTGGATTTCTTCCAACTTGCTCAACTCTTCGAGATAAGCACGTTTCCACTTTCTCATTTCATTGAGATACACACATTGAGAGAATATCAGCCTAGTGGCATTCAGTACCACAAGGTATCCCGCGAAACATTGGAACCGATTGTGGATTTCTTCCAAATTGCATATCTCATCGAGATAAGCATGTTACCACTTTCTCATTTCATTGAGATACACACATTGGAAGAATATCAGCCAAATGGTATTCAGTGCTCCAAGGTATTCAGAGAAACTTTGGAACCGATTGTGGATTTCTTCCAACTTGCTCAACTCACCGTGATAAGAAATTTACCACTTTCTCATTTCATTGACATGCACACATTGGCAGAATTTCAGCCAAATGGCATTCACGGCTCGATGGTATTCAGAGAAACTTTGTAAAATATTGTGGATTTCTTGCAACTCGCTGAACTCATCGAGATAAGCAATTTACCACTTTCTCATTTCATTGAGATACACAAATTGGCAGAATATCAGATAAATGTCATTCAGAGCTCGACGGTATTCAGAGAATCTTTGGAACCGAACGTGGATATCTTCCAAATTGCTGAACTCATCGAGATAAGCACGTTACCACTTTCTGATTTCATTGACATAATCGCTTTGGCAGAATTTCAGTCAAATAGCATTCACTGCTCGATGGTATTCAGAGAAACTTTGCAACATATGGTCGATTTCGTCCAATTTGCTGAACTCATCGAGATAAGCACATTACCACTTTCTCATTTCATCGAGATACACACATTGGCAGAATATCAGCCAAGTGGCATTCAGTGCTCCAAGGTATTGAGACAAACTTTGGAACAGATTGTGGATTTCTTCCAACTTGCTCAACTCTTCGAGATAAGCACGTTTCCACTTTCTCACTTCATTGAGATACACACATTGAGAGAATATCAGCCTAGTGGCATTCAGTACCACAAGGTATCCCGCGAAACATTGGAACCGATTGTGGATTTCTTCCAAATTGCATATCTCATCGAGATAAGCACGTTACCACTTTCTCATTTCATTGAGATACACACATTGGAAGAATATCAGCCAAATGGCATTCAGTGCTCCAAGGTATTCAGAGAAACTTTGGAACCGATTATGGATTTCTTCCAACTTGCTCAACTCACCGTGATAAGAAATTTACCACTTTCTCATTTCATTGACATGCACACATTGGCAGAATTTCAGCCAAATGGCATTCACGGCTCGATGGTATTCAGAGAAACTTTGCAAAATAGTGTGGATTTCTTCCAACTCGCTGAACTCATCGAGATAAGCAATTTACCACTTTCTCATTTCATTGAGATACACACATTGGCAGAATATCAGATAAATGTCATTCAGTGCTCGACGGTATTCAGAGAATCTTTGGAACCGAATGTGGATATCTTCCAAATTGCTGAACTCATCGAGATAAGCACGTTTCCACTTTCTCATTTCATTGAGATACAGACATTGAGAGAATATCAGCCTAGTGGCATTCAGTACCACAAGGTATCCCACGAAACATTGGAACCGATTGTGGATTTCTTCCAAATTGCATATCTTATCGAGATAAGCATGTTACCACTTTCTCATTTCATTGAGATACACACATTGGCAGAATATCAGCCAAGTGGCATTCAGTGCTCCAAGGTATTGAGACAAACTTTGGAACAGATTGTGGATTTCTTCCAACTTGCTCAACTCTTCGAGATAAGCACGTTTCCACTTTCTCATTGCATTGAGATACACACATTGAGAGAATATCAGCCTAGTGGCATTCAGTACCACAAGGTATCCCGCGAAACATTGGAACCGATTGTGGATTTCTTCCAAATTGCATATCTCATCGAGATAAGCACGTTACCACTTTCTCATTTCATTGAGATACACACATTGGAAGAATATCAGCCAAATGGCATTCAGTGCTCCAAGGTATTCAGAGAAACTTTGGAACCGATTCTGGATTTCTTCCAACTTGCTCAACTCACCGTGATAAGAAATTTACCACTTTCTCATTTCATTGACATGCACACATTGGCAGAATTTCAGCCAAATGGCATTCACGGCTCGATGGTATTCAGAGAAACTTTGCAAAATATTGTGGATTTCTTCCAACTCGCTGAACTCATCGAGATAAGCAATTTACCACTTTCTCATTTCATTGAGATACACACATTGGCAGAATATCAGATAAATGTCATTCAGAGCTCGACGGTATTCAGAGAATCTTTGGAACCGAATGTGGATATCTTCCAAATTGCTGAACTCATCGAGATAAGCACGTTACCACTTTCTCATTTCATTGACATATACGCTTTGGCAGAATTTCAGCCAAATAGCATTCACTGCTCGATGGTATTCAGAGAAACTTTGCAACATATGATCGATTTCGTCCAATTTGCTGAACTCATCGAGATAAGCACATTACCATTTTCTCATTTCATCGAGATACACACATTGGCAGAATATCAGCCAAGTGGCATTCAGTGTTCCAAGGTATTGAGACAAACTTTGGAACAGATTGTGGATTTCTTCCAACTTGCTCAACTCTTCGAGATAAGCACGTTTCCACTTTCTCACTTCATTGAGATACACACATTGAGAGAATATCAGCCTAGTGGCATTCAGTACCACAAGGTATCCCGCGAAACATTGGAACCGATTGTGGATTTCTTCCAAATTGCATATCTCATCGAGATAAGCACGTTACCACTTTCTCATTTCATTGAGATACACACATTGGAAGAATATCAGCCAAATGGCATTCAGTGCTCCAAGGTATTCAGAGAAACTTTGGAACCGATTATGGATTTCTTCCAACTTGCTCAACTCACCGTGATAAGAAATTTACCACTTTCTCATTTCATTGACATGCACACATTGGCAGAATTTCAGCCAAATGGCATTCACGACTCGATAGTATTCAGAGAAACTTTGCAAAATAGTGTGGATTTCTTCCAACTCGCTGAACTCATCGAGATAAGCAATTTACCACTTTCTCATTTCATTGAGATACATACATTGGCAGAATATCAGATAAATGTCATTCAGTGCTCGACGGTATTCAGAGAATCTTTGGAACCGAATGTGGATATCTTCCAAATTGCTGAACTCATCGAGATAAGCACGTTACCACTTTCTCATTTCATTGACATATACGCTTTGGCAGAATTTCAGCCAAATAGCATTCACTGCTCGATGGTATTCAGAGAAGCTTTGCAACATATGGTCGATTTCGTCCAATTTGCTGAACTCATCGAGATAAGCACATTACCACTTTCTCATTTCATTGAGATACACACATTGGCAGAATATCAGCCCAGTGGCATTCAGTGCTCCAAGGTGTTGAGACAAACTTTGGAACAGATTGTGGATTTCTTCCAACTTGCTCAACTCGTCGAGATAAGCACGTTTCCACTTTCTCATTTCATTGAGATACACACATTGAGAGAATATCAGCCTAGTGGCATTCAGTACCACAAGGTATCCCGCGAAACATTGGAACCGATTGTGGATTTCTTCCAAATTGCATATCTCGTCGAGATAAGCACGTTACCACTTTCTCATTTCATTGAGATACACACATTGGAAGAATATCAGCCAAATGGCATTCAGTGCTCCAAGGTATTCAGAGAAACTTTGGAACCGATTGTGGATTTCTTCCAACTTGCTCAACTCACCGTGATAAGAAATTTACCACTTTCTCATTTCATTGACATGCACACATTGGCAGAATTTCAGCCAAATGGCATTCACGGCTCGATGGTATTCAGAGAAACTTTGCAAAATATTGTGGATTTCTTCCAACTCGCTGAACTCATCGAGATAAGCAATTTACCACTTTCTCATTTCATTGAGATACACACATTGGCAGAATATCAGATAAATGTCATTCAGTGCTCGACGGTATTCAGAGAATCTTTGGAACCGAATGTGGATATCTTCCAAATTGCTGAACTCATCGAGATAAGCACGTTACCACTTTCTCATTTCATTGACATATACGCTTTGGCAGAATTTCAGCCAAATAGCATTCACTGCTCGATGGTATTCAGAGAAACTTTGCAACATATGGTCGATTTCGTCCAATTTGCTGAACTCATCGAGATAAGCACATTACCACTTTCTCATTTCATTGAGATACACACATTGGCAGAACATCAGCCAAGTGGCATTCAGTGCTCCAAGGTATTGAGACAAACTTTGGAACAGATTGTGGATTTCTTCCAACTTGCTCAACTCTTCGAGATAAGCACGTTTCCACTTTCTCATTTCATTGAGATACACACATTGAGAGAATATCAGCCTAGTGGCATTCAGTACCACAAGGTATCCCGCGAAACATTGGAACCGATTGTGGATTTCTTCCAAATTGCATATCTCATCGAGATAAGCACGTTACCACTTTCTCATTTCATTGAGATACACACATTGGAAGAATATCAGCCAAATGGCATTCAGTGCTCCAAGGTATTCAGAGAAACTTTGGAACCGATTATGGATTTCTTCCAACTTGCTCAACTCACCGTGATAAGAAATTTACCACTTTCTCATTTCATTGACCTGCACACATTGGCAGAATTTCAGCCAAATGGCATTCACGGCTCGATAGTATTCAGAGAAACTTTGCAAAATAGTGTGGATTTCTTCCAACTCGCTGAACTCATCGAGATAAGCAATTTACCACTTTCTCATTTCATTGAGATACATACATTGGCAGAATATCAGATAAATGTCATTCAGTGCTCGACGGTATTCAGAGAATCTTTGGAACCGAATGTGGATATCTTCCAAATTGCTGAACTCATCGAGATAAGCACGTTACCACTTTCTCATTTCATTGAGATACACACATTGGCAGAATATCAGCCAAGTGGCATTCAGTGCTCCAAGGTATTGAGACAAACTTTGGAACAGATTGTGGATTTCTTCCAACTTGCTCAACTCTTCGAGATAAGCACTTTTCCACTTTCTCACTTCATTGAGATACACACATTGAGAGAATATCAGCCTAGTGTCATTCAGTACCTCAAGGTATCCCGCGAACCATTGGAACCGATTGTGGATTTCTTCCAAATTGCATATCTCATCGAGATAAGCACGTTACCACTTTCTGATTTCATTGAGATACACACATTGGAAGAATATCAGCCAAATGGCATTCAGTGCTCCAAGGTATTCAGAGAAACTTTGGAACCGATTATGGATTTCTTCCAACTTGCTCAACTCACCGTGATAAGAAATTTACCACTTTCTCATTTCATTGAGATACACACATTGGCAGAATATCAGATAAATGTCATTCAGTGCTCGACGGTATTCAGAGAATCTTTGGAACCGAATGTGGATATCTTCCAAATTGCTGAACTCATCGAGATAAGCACGTTTCCACTTTCTCATTTCATTGAGATACAGACATTGAGAGAATATCAGCCTAGTGGCATTCAGTACCACAAGGTATCCCGCGAAACATTGGAACCGATTGTGGATTTCTTCCAAATTGCATATCTTATCGAGATAAGCATGTTACCACTTTCTCATTTCATTGAGATACACACATTGGCAGAATATCAGCCAAGTGGCATTCAGTGCTCCAAGGTATTGAGACAAACTTTGGAACAGATTGTGGATTTCTTCCAACTTGCTCAACTCTTCGAGATAAGCACGTTTCCACTTTCTCATTGCATTGAGATACACACATTGAGAGAATATCAGCCTAGTGGCATTCAGTACCACAAGGTATCCCGCGAAACATTGGAACCGATTGTGGATTTCTTCCAAATTGCATATCTCATCGAGATAAGCACGTTACCACTTTCTGATTTCATTGAGATACACACATTGGAAGAATATCAGCCAAATGGCATTCAGTGCCCCAAGGTATTCAGAGAAACTTTGGAACCGATTATGGATTTCTTCCAACTTGCTCAACTCACCGTGATAAGAAATTTACCACTTTCTCATTTCATTGACATGCACACATTGGCAGAATTTCAGCCAAATGGCATTCACGGCTCGATGGTATTCAGAGAAACTTTGCAAAAGATTGTGGATTTCTTCCAACTCGCTGAACTCATCGAGATAAGCAATTTACCACTTTCTCATTTCATTGAGATACACACATTGGCAGAATATCAGATAAATGTCATTCAGAGCTCGACGGTATTCAGAGAATCTTTGGAACCGAATGTGGATATCTTCCAAATTGCTGAACTCATCGAGATAAGCACGTTACCACTTTCTCATTTCATTGACATATACGCTTTGGCAGAATTTCAGCCAAATAGCATTCACTGCTCGATGGTATTCAGAGAAACTTTGCAACATATGATCGATTTCGTCCAATTTGCTGAACTCATCGAGATAAGCACATTACCATTTTCTCATTTCATCGAGATACACACATTGGCAGAATATCAGCCAAGTGGCATTCAGTGTTCCAAGGTATTGAGACAAACTTTGGAACAGATTGTGGATTTCTTCCAACTTGCTCAACTCTTCGAGATAAGCACGTTTCCACTTTCTCACTTCATTGAGATACACACATTGAGACAATATCAGCCTAGTGGCATTCAGTACCACAAGGTATCCCGCGAAACATTGGAACCGATTGTGGATTTCTTCCAAATTGCATATCTCATCGAGATAAGCACGTTACCACTTTCTCATTTCATTGAGATACACACATTGGAAGAATATCAGCCAAATGGCATTCAGTGCTCCAAGGTATTCAGAGAAACTTTGGAACCGATTATGGATTTCTTCCAACTTGCTCAACTCACCGTGATAAGAAATTTACCACTTTCTCATTTCATTGACATGCACACATTGGAAGAATTTCAGCCAAATGGCATTTACGGCTGGATAGTATTCAGAGAAACTTTGCAAAATAGTGTGGATTTCTTCCAACTCGCTGAACTCATCGAGATAAGCAATTTACCACTTTCTCATTTCATTGAGATACATACATTGGCAGAATATCAGATAAATGTCATTCAGTGCTCGACGGTATTCAGAGAATCTTTGGAACCGAATGTGGATATCTTCCAAATTGCTGAACCCATCGAGATAAGCACGTTACCACTTTCTCATTTCATTCAGATATACGCTTTGGCAGAATTTCAGCCAAATAGCATTCCATGCTCGATGGTATTCAGAGAAACTTTGCAACATATGGTCGATTTCGTCCAATTTGCTGAACTCATCGAGATAAGCACATTACCACTTTCTCATTTCATTGAGATACACACATTGGCAGAATATCAGCCAAGTGGCATTCAGTGCTCCAAGGTATTGAGACAAACTTTGGAACAGATTGTGGATTTCTTCCAACTTGCTCAACTCTTCGAGATAAGCACGTTTCCACTTTCTCATTTCATTGAGATACACACATTGAGAGAATATCAGCCTAGTGGCATTCAGTACCACAAGGTATCCCGCGAAACATTGGAACCGATTGTGGATTTCTTCCAAATTGCATATCTCATCGAGATAAGCATGTTACCACTTTCTCATTTCATTGAGATACACACATTGGAAGAATATCAGCCAAATGGTATTCAGTGCTCCAAGGTATTCAGAGAAACTTTGGAACCGATTGTGGATTTCTTCCAACTTGCTCAACTCACCGTGATAAGAAATTTACCACTTTCTCATTTCATTGACATGCACACATTGGCAGAATTTCAGCCAAATGGCATTCACGGCTCGATGGTATTCAGAGAAACTTTGCAAAATAGTGTGGATTTCTTCCAACTCGCTGAACTCATCGAGATAAGCAATTTACCACTTTCTCATTTCATTGAGATACACACATTGGCAGAATATCTGATAAATGTCATTCAGTGCTCGACGGTATTCAGAGAATCTTTGGAACCGAATGTGGATATCTTCCAAATTGCTGAACTCATCGAGATAAGCACGTTTCCATTTTCTCATTTCATAGAGATACAGACATTGAGAGAATATCAGCCTAGTGGCATTCAGTACCACAAGGTATCCCGCGAAACATTGGAACCGATTGTGGATTTCTTCCAAATTGCATATCTTATCGAGATAAGCATGTTACCACTTTCTCATTTCATTGAGATACACACATTGGCAGAATATCAGCCAAGTGGCATTCAGTGCTCCAAGGTATTGAGACAAACTTTGGAACAGATTGTGGATTTCTTCCAAATTGCTCAACTCTTCGAGATAAGCACGTTTCCACTTTCTCATTGCATTGAGATACACACATTGAGAGAATATCAGCCTAGTGGCATTCAGTACCACAAGGTATCCCGCGAAACATTGGAACCGATTGTGGATTTCTTCCAAATTGCATATCTCATCGAGATAAGCACGTTACCACTTTCTCATTTCATTGAGATACACACATTGGAAGAATATCAGCCAAATGGCATTCAGTGCTCCAAGGTATTCAGAGAAACTTTGGAACCGATTATGGATTTCTTCCAACTTGCTCAAGTCACCGTGATAAGAAATTTACCACTTTCTCATTTCATTGACATGCACACATTGGCAGAATTTCAGCCAAATGGCATTCACGGCTCGATGGTATTCAGAGAAACTTTGCAAAATATTGTGGATTTCTTCCAACTCGCTGAACTCATCGAGATAAGCAATTTACCACTTTCTCATTTCATTGAGATACACACATTGGCAGAATATCAGATAAATGTCATTCAGAGCTCGACGGTATTCAGAGAATCTTTGGAACCGAATGTGGATATCTTCCAAATTGCTGAACTCATCGAGATAAGCACGTTACCACTTTCTCATTTCATTGACATATACGCTTTGGCAGAATTTCAGCCAAATAGCATTCACTGCTCGATGGTATTCAGAGAAACTTTGCAACATATGGTCGATTTCGTCCAATTTGCTGAACTCATCGAGATAAGCACATTACCATTTTCTCATTTCATCGAGATACACACATTGGCAGAATATCAGCCAAGTGGCATTCAGTGTTCCAAGGTATTGAGACAAACTTTGGAACAGATTGTGGATTTCTTCCAACTTGCTCAACTCTTCGAGATAAGCACGTTTCCACTTTCTCACTTCATTGAGATACACACATTGAGAGAATATCAGCCTAGTGGCATTCAGTACCACAAGGTATCCCGCGAAACATTGGAACCGTATGTGGATTTCTTCCAAATTGCATATCTCATCGAGATAAGCACGTTACCACTTTCTCATTTCATTGAGATACACACATTGGAAGAATATCAGCCAAATGGCATTCAGTGCTCCAAGGTATTCAGAGAAACTTTGGAACCGATTATGGATTTCTTCCAACTTGCTCAACTCACCGTGATAAGAAATTTACCACTTTCTCATTTCATTGACATGCACACATTGGCAGAATTTCAGCCAAATGGCATTCACGGCTCGATAGTATTCAGAGAAACTTTGCAAAATAGTGTGGATTTCTTCCAACTCGCTGAACTCATCGAGATAAGCAATTTACCACTTTCTCATTTCATTGAGATACATACATTGGCAGAATATCAGATAAATGTCATTCAGTGCTCGACGGTATTCAGAGAATCTTTGGAACCGAATGTGGATATCTTCCAAATTGCTGAACTCATCGAGATAAGCACCTTACCACTTTCTCATTTCATTGACATATACGCTTTGGCAGAATTTCAGCCAAATAGCATTCACTGCTCGATGGTATTCAGAGAAACTTTGCAACATATGGTCGATTTCGTCCAATTTGCTGAACTCATCGAGATAAGCACATTACCACTTTCTCATTTCATTGAGATACACACATTGGCAGAATATCAGCCCAGTGGCATTCAGTGCTCCAAGGTGTTGAGACAAACTTTGGAACAGATTGTGGATTTCTTCCAACTTGCTCAACTCGTCGAGATATGCACGTTTCCACTTTCTCATTTCATTGAGATACACACATTGAGAGAATATCAGCCTAGTGGCATTCAGTACCACAAGGTATCCCGCGAAACATTGGAACCGATTGTGGATTTCTTCCAAATTGCATATCTCATCGAGATAAGCACGTTACCACTTTCTCATTTCATTGAGATACACACATTGAAAGAATATCAGCCAAATGGCATTCAGTGCTCCAAGGTATTCAGAGAAACTTTGGAACCGATTGTGGATTTCTTCCAACTTGCTCAACTCACCGTGATAAGAAATTTACCACTTTCTCATTTCATTGACATGCACACATTGGCAGAATTTCAGCCAAATGGCATTGACGGCTCGATGGTATTCAGAGAAACTTTGCAAAATATTGTGGATTTCTTCCAACTCGCTGAACTCATCGAGATAAGCAATTTACCACTTTCTCATTTCATTGAGATACACACATTGGCAGAATATCAGATAAATGTCATTCAGTGCTCGACGGTATTCAGAGAATCTTTGGAACCGAATGTGGATATCTTCCAAATTGCTGAACTGATCGAGATAAGCACGTTACCACTTTCTCATTTCATTGACATATACGCTTTGGCAGAATTTCAGCCAAATAGCATTCACTGCTCGATGGTATTCAGAGAAACTTTGCAACATATGGTCGATTTCGTCCAATTTGCTGAACTCATCGAGATAAGCACATTACCACTTTCTCATTTCATTGAGATACACACATTGGCAGAACATCAGCCAAGTGGCATTCAGTGCTCCAAGGTATTGAGACAAACTTTGGAACAGATTGTGGATTTCTTCCAACTTGCTCAACTCTTCGAGATAAGCACGTTTCCACTTTCTCATTTCATTGAGATACACACATTGAGAGAATATCAGCCTAGTGGCATTCAGTACCACAAGGTATCCCGCGAAACATTGGAACCGATTGTGGATTTCTTCCAAATTGCATATCTCATCGAGATAAGCACGTTACCACTTTCTCATTTCATTGAGATACACACATTGGAAGAATATCAGCCAAATGGCATTCAGTGCTCCAAGGTATTCAGAGAAACTTTGGAACCGATTGTGGATTTCTTCCAACTTGCTCAACTCACCGTGATAAGAAATTTACCACTTTCTCATTTCATTGACATGCACACATTGGCAGAATTTCAGCCAAATGGCATTGACGGCTCGATGGTATTCAGAGAAACTTTGCAAAATATTGTGGATTTCTTCCAACTCGCTGAACTCATCGAGATAAGCAATTTACCACTTTCTCATTTCATTGAGATACACACATTGGCAGAATATCAGATAAATGTCATTCAGTGCTCGACGGTATTCAGAGAATCTTTGGAACCGAATGTGGATATCTTCCAAATTGCTGAACTCATCGAGATAAGCACGTTACCACTTTCTCATTTCATTGACATATACGCTTTGGCAGAATTTCAGCCAAATAGCATTCACTGCTCGATGGTATTCAGAGAAACTTTGCAACATATGGTCGATTTCATCCAATTTGCTGAACTCATCGAGATAAGCACATTACCACTTTCTCATTTCATTGAGATACACACATTGGCAGAACATCAGCCAAGTGGCATTCAGTGCTCCAAGGTATTGAGACAAACTTTGGAACAGATTGTGGATTTCTTCCAACTTGCTCAACTCTTCGAGATAAGCACGTTTCCACTTTCTCATTTCATTGAGATACACACATTGAGAGAATATCAGCCTAGTGGCATTCAGTACCACAAGGTATCCCGCGAAACATTGGAACCGATTGTGGATTTCTTCCAAATTGCATATCTCATCGAGATAAGCATGTTACCACTTTCTCATTTCATTGAGATACACACATTGGAAGAATATCAGCCAAATGGCATTCAGTGCTCCAAGGTATTCAGAGAAACTTTGGAACCGATTATGGATTTCTTCCAACTTGCTCAACTCACCGTGATAAGAAATTTACCACTTTCTCATTTCATTGACCTGCACACATTGGCAGAATTTCAGCCAAATGGCATTCACGGCTCGATAGTATTCAGAGAAACTTTGCAAAATAGTGTGGATTTCTTCCAACTCGCTGAACTCATCGAGATAAGCAATTTACCACTTTCTCATTTCATTGAGATACATACATTGGCAGAATATCAGATAAATGTCATTCAGTGCTCGACGGTATTCAGAGAATCTTTGGAACCGAATGTGGATATCTTCCAAATTGCTGAACTCATCGAGATAAGCACGTTACCACTTTCTCATTTCATTGAGATATACGCTTTGGCAGAATTTCAGCCAAATAGCATTCACTGCTCGATGGTATTCAGAGAAACTTTGCAACATATGGTCGATTTCGTCCAATTTGCTGAACTCATCGAGATAAGCACATTACCACTTTCTCATTTCATTGAGATACACACATTGGCAGACTATCAGCCAAGTGGCATTCAGTGCTCCAAGGTATTGAGACAAACTTTGGAACAGATTGTGGATTTCTTCCAACTTGCTCAACTCGTCGAGATAAGCACGTTTCCACTTTCTCATTTCATTGAGATACACACATTGAGAGAATATCAGCCTAGTGGCATTCAGTACCACAAGGTATCCCGCGAAACATTGGAACCGATTGTGGATTTCTTCCAAATTGCATATCTCATCGAGATAAGCATGTTACCACTTTCTCATTTCATTGAGATACACACATTGGAAGAATATCAGCCAAATGGTATTCAGTGCTCCAAGGTATTCAGAGAAACTTTGGAACCGATTGTGGATTTCTTCCAACTTGCTCAACTCACCGTGATAAGAAATTTACCACTTTCTCATTTCATTGACATGCACACATTGGCAGAATTTCAGCCAAATGGCATTCACGGCTCGATGGTATTCAGAGAAACTTTGCAAAATATTGTGGATTTCTTCCAACTCGCTGAACTCATCGAGATAAGCAATTTACCACTTTCTCATTTCATTGAGATACACAAATTGGCAGAATATCAGATAAATGTCATTCAGAGCTCGACGGTATTCAGAGAATCTTTGGAACCGAACATGGATATCTTCCAAATTGCTGAACTCATCGAGATAAGCACGTTACCACTTTCTGATTTCATTGACATAATCGCTTTGGCAGAATTTCAGTCAAATAGCATTCACTGCTCGATGGTATTCAGAGAAACTTTGCAACATATGGTCGATTTCGTCCAATTTGCTGAACTCATCGAGATAAGCACATTACCACTTTCTCATTTCATCGAGATACACACATTGGCAGAATATCAGCCAACTGGCATTCAGTGCTCCAAGGTATTGAGACAAACTTTGGAACAGATTGTGGATTTCTTCCAACTTGCTCAACTCTTCGAGATAAGCACGTTTCCACTTTCTCACTTCATTGAGATACACACATTGAGAGAATATCAGCCTAGTGGCATTCAGTACCTCAAGGTATCCCGCGAAACATTGGAACCGATTGTGGATTTCTTCCAAATTGCATATCTCATCGAGATAAGCACGTTACCACTTTCTCATTTCATTGAGATACACACATTGGAAGAATATCAGCCAAATGGCATTCAGTGCTCCAAGGTATTCAGAGAAACTTTGGAACCGATTATGGATTTCTTCCAACTTGCTCAACTCACCGTGATAAGAAATTTACCACTTTCTCATTTCATTGACATGCACACATTGGCAGAATTTCAGCCAAATGGCATTTACGGCTCGATGGTATTCAGAGAAACTTTGCAAAATAGTGTGGATTTCTTCCAACTCGCTGAATTCATCGAGATAAGCAATTTACCACTTTCTCATTTCATTGAGATACACACATTGGCAGAATATCAGATAAATGTCATTCAGTGCTCGACGGTATTCAGAGAATCTTTGGAACCGAATGTGGATATCTTCCAAATTGCTGAACTCATCGAGATAAGCACGTTTCCACTTTCTCATTTCATTGAGATACAGACATTGAGAGAATATCAGCCTAGTGGCATTCAGTACCACAAGGTATCCCGCGAAACATTGGAACCGATTGTGGATTTCTTCCAAATTGCATATCTTATCGAGATAAGCATGTTACCACTTTCTCATTTCATTGAGATACACACATTGGCAGAATATCAGCCAAGTGGCATTCAGTGCTCCAAGGTATTGAGACAAACTTTGGAACAGATTGTGGATTTCTTCCAACTTGCTCAACTCTTCGAGATAAGCACGTTTCCACTTTCTCATTGCATTGAGATACACACATTGAGAGAATATCAGCCTAGTGGCATTCAGTACCACAAGGTATCCCGCGAAACATTGGAACCGATTGTGGATTTCTTCCAAATTGCATATCTCATCGAGATAAGCACGTTACCACTTTCTCATTTCATTGAGATACACACATTGGAAGAATATCAGCCAAATGGCATTCAGTGCTCCAAGGTAATCAGAGAAACTTTGGAACCGATTATGGATTTCTTCCAACTTGCTCAACTCACCGTGATAAGAAATTTACCACTTTCTCATTTCATTGACATGCACACATTGGCAGAATTTCAGCCAAATGGCATTCACGGCTCGATGGTATTCAGAGAAACTTTGCAAAATAGTGTGGATTTCTTCCAACTCGCTGAACTCATCGAGATAAGCAATTTACCACTTTCTCATTTCATTGAGATACACACATTGGCAGAATATCAGATAAATGTCATTCAGAGCTCGACGGTATTCAGAGAATCTTTGGAACCGAATGTGGATATCTTCCAAATTGCTGAACTCATCGAGATAAGCACGTTACCACATTCTCATTTCATTGACATATACGCTTTGGCAGAATTTCAGCCAAATAGCATTCACTGCTCGATGGTATTCAGAGAAAGTTTGCAACATATGATCGATTTCGTCCAATTTGCTGAACTCATCGAGATAAGCACATTACCATTTTCTCATTTCATCGAGATACACACATTGGCAGAATATCAGCCAAGTGGCATTCAGTGTTCCAAGGAATTGAGACAAACTTTGGAACAGATTGTGGATTTCTTCCAACTTGCTCAACTCTTCGAGATAAGCACGTTTCCACTTTCTCACTTCATTGAGATACACACATTGAGAGAATATCAGCCTAGTGGCATTCAGTACCACAAGGTATCCCGCGAAACATTGGAACCGATTGTGGATTTCTTCCAAATTGCATATCTCATCGAGATAAGCACGTTACCACTTTCTCATTTCATTGAGATACACACATTGGAAGAATATCAGCCAAATGGCATTCAGTGCTCCAAGGTATTCAGAGAAACTTTGGAACCGATTATGGATTTCTTCCAACTTGCTCAACTCACCGTGATAAGAAATTTACCACTTTCTCATTTCATTGACATGCACACATTGGAAGAATTTCAGCCAAATGGCATTCACGGCTCGATAGTATTGAGAGAAACTTTGCAAAATAGTGTGGATTTCTTCCAACTCGCTGAACTCATCGAGATAAGCAATTTACCACTTTCTCATTTCATTGAGATACATACATTGGCAGAATATCAGATAAATGTCATTCAGTGCTCGACGGTATTCAGAGAATCTTTGGAACCGAATGTGGATATCTTCCAAATTGCTGAACCCATCGAGATAAGCACGTTACCACTTTCTCATTTCATTGAGATATACGCTTTGGCAGAATTTCAGCCAAATAGCATTCACTGCTCGATGGTATTCAGAGAAACTTTGCAACATATGGTCGATTTCGTCCAATTTGCTGAACTCATCGAGATAAGCACATTACCACTTTCTCATTTCATTGAGATACACACATTGGCAGAATATCAGCCAAGTGGCATTCAGTGCTCCAAGGTATTGAGACAAACTTTGGAACAGATTGTGGATTTCTTCCAACTTGCTCAACTCTTCGAGATAAGCACGTTTCCACTTTCTCATTTCATTGAGATACACACATTGAGAGAATATCAGCCTAGTGGCATTCAGTACCACAAGGTATCCCGCGAAACATTGGAACCGATTGTGGATTTCTTCCAAATTGCATATCTCATCGAGATAAGCATGTTACCACTTTCTCATTTCATTGAGATACACACATTGGAAGAATATCAGCCAAATGGTATTCAGTGCTCCAAGGTATTCAGAGAAACTTTGGAACCGATTGTGGATTTCTTCCAACTTGCTCAACTCACCGTGATAAGAAATTTACCACTTTCTCATTTCATTGACATGCACACATTGGCAGAATTTCAGCCAAATGGCATTCACGGCTCGATGGTATTCAGAGAAACTTTGTAACATATTGTGGATTTCTTGCAACTCGCTGAACTCATCGAGATAAGCAATTTACCACTTTCTCATTTCATTGAGATACACAAATTGGCAGAATATCAGATAAATGTCATTCAGTGCTCGACGGTATTCAGAGAATCTTTGGAACCGAATGTGGATATCTTCCAAATTGCTGAACTCTTCGAGATAAGCACGTTACCACTTTCTCATTTCATTGAGATATACGCTTTGGCAGAATTTCAGCCAAATAGCATTCCATGCTCGATGGTATTCAGAGAAACTTTGCAACATATGGTCGATTTCGTCCAATTTGCTGAACTCATCGAGATAAGCACATTACCACTTTCTCATTTCATTGAGATACACACATTGGCAGAATATCAGCCAAGTGGCATTCAGTGCTCCAAGGTATTGAGACAAACTTTGGAACAGATTGTGGATTTCTTCCAACTTGCTCAACTCTTCGAGATAAGCACGTTTCCACTTTCTCATTTCATTGAGATACACACATTGAGAGAATATCAGCCTAGTGGCATTCAGTACCACAAGGTATCCCGCGAAACATTGGAACCGATTGTGGATTTCTTCCAAATTGCATATCTCATCGAGATAAGCATGTTACCACTTTCTCATTTCATTGAGATACACACATTGGAAGAATATCAGCCAAATGGCATTCAGTGCTCCAAGGTATTCAGAGAAACTTTGGAACCGATTATGGATTTCTTCCAACTTGCTCAACTCACCGTGATAAGAAATTTACCACTTTCTCATTTCATTGACCTGCACACATTGGCAGAATTTCAGCCAAATGGCATTCACGGCTCGATAGTATTCAGAGAAACTTTGCAAAATAGTGTGTATTTCTTCCAACTCGCTGAACTCATCGAGATAAGCAATTTACCACTTTCTCATTTCATTGAGATACATACATTGGCAGAATATCAGATAAATGTCATTCAGTGCTCGACGGTATTCAGAGAATCTTTGGAACCGAATGTGGATATCTTCCAAATTGCTGAACTCATCGAGATAAGCACGTTACCACTTTCTCATTTCATTGAGATATACGCTTTGGCAGAATTTCAGCCAAATAGCATTCACTGCTCGATGGTATTCAGAGAAACTTTGCAACATATGGTCGATTTCGTCCAATTTGCTGAACTCATCGAGATAAGCACATTACCACTTTCTCATTTCATTGAGATACACACATTGGCAGACTATCAGCCAAGTGGCATTCAGTGCTCCAAGGTATTGAGACAAACTTTGGAACAGATTGTGGATTTCTTGCAACTTGCTCAACTCTTCGAGATAAGCACGTTTCCACTTTCTCATTTCATTGAGATACACACATTGAGAGAATATCAGCCTAGTGGCATTCAGTACCACAAGGTATCCCGCGAAACATTGGAACCGATTGTGGATTTCTTCCAAATTGCATATCTCATCGAGATAAGCATGTTACCACTTTCTCATTTCATTGAGATACACACATTGGAAGAATATCAGCCAAATGGTATTCAGTGCTCCAAGGTATTCAGAGAAACTTTGGAACCGATTGTGGATTTCTTCCAACTTGCTCAACTCACCGTGATAAGAAATTTACCACTTTCTCATTTCATTGACATGCACACATTGGCAGAATTTCAGCCAAATGGCATTCACGGCTCGATGGTATTCAGAGAAACTTTGCAAAATATTGTGGATTTCTTCCAACTCGCTGAACTCATCGAGATAAGCAATTTACCACTTTCTCATTTCATTGAGATACACAAATTGGCAGAATATCAGATAAATGTCATTCAGAGCTCGACGGTATTCAGAGAATCTTTGGAACCGAACGTGGATATCTTCCAAATTGCTGAACTCATCGAGATAAGCACGTTACCACTTTCTGATTTCATTGACATAATCGCTTTGGCAGAATTTCAGTCAAATAGCATTCACTGCTCGATGGTATTCAGAGAAACTTTGCAACATATGGTCGATTTCGTCCAATTTGCTGAACTCATCGAGATAAGCACATTACCACTTTCTCATTTCATCGAGATACACACATTGGCAGAATATCAGCCAACTGGCATTCAGTGCTCCAAGGTATTGAGACAAACTTTGGAACAGATTGTGGATTTCTTCCAACTTGCTCAACTCTTCGAGATAAGCACGTTTCCACTTTCTCACTTCATTGAGATACACACATTGAGAGAATATCAGCCTCGTGGCATTCAGTACCTCAAGGTATCCCGCGAAACATTGGAACCGATTGTGGATTTCTTCCAAATTGCATATCTCATCGAGATAAGCACGTTACCACTTTCTGATTTCATTGAGATACACACATTGGAAGAATATCAGCCAAATGGCATTCAGTGCTCCAAGGTATTCAGAGAAACTTTGGAACCGATTATGGATTTCTTCCAACTTGCTCAACTCACCGTGATAAGAAATTTACCACTTTCTCATTTCATTGACATGCACACATTGGCAGAATTTCAGCCAAATGGCATTTACGGCTCGATGGTATTCAGAGAAACTTTGCAAAATAGTGTGGATTTCTTCCAACTCGCTGAACTCATCGAGATAAGCAATTTACCACTTTCTCATTTCATTGAGATACACACATTGGCAGAATATCAGATAAATGTCATTCAGTGCTCGACGGTATTCAGAGAATCTTTGGAACCGAATGTGGATATCTTCCAAATTGCTGAACTCATCGAGATAAGCACGTTTCCACTTTCTCATTTCATTGAGATACAGACATTGAGAGAATATCAGCCTAGTGGCATTCAGTACCACAAGGTATCCCGCGAAACATTGGAACCGATTGTGGATTTCTTCCAAATTGCATATCTTATCGAGATAAGCATGTTACCACTTTCTCATTTCATTGAGATACACACATTGGCAGAATATCAGCCAAGTGGCATTCAGTGCTCCAAGGTATTGAGACAAACTTTGGAACAGATTGTGGATTTCTTCCAACTTGCTCAACTCTTCGAGATAAGCATGTTACCACTTTCTCATTTCATTGAGATACACACATTGGCAGAATATCAGATAAATGTCATTCAGAGCTCGACGGTATTCAGAGAATCTTTGGAACCGAATGTGGATATCTTCCAAATTGCTGAACTCATCGAGATAAGCACGTTACCACTTTCTCATTTCATTGACATATACGCTTTGGCAGAATTTCAGCCAAATAGCATTCACTGCTCGATGGTATTCAGAGAAACTTTGCAACATATGATCGATTTCGTCCAATTTGCTGAACTCATCGAGATAAGCACATTACCATTTTCTCATTTCATCGAGATACACACATTGGCAGAATATCAGCCAAGTGGCATTCAGTGTTCCAAGGTATTGAGACAAACTTTGGAACAGATTGTGGATTTCTTCCAACTTGCTCAACTCTTCGAGATAAGCACGTTTCCACTTTCTCACTTCATTGAGATACACACATTGAGAGAATATCAGCCTAGTGGCATTCAGTACCACAAGGTATCCTGCGAAACATTGGAACCGATTGTGGATTTCTTCCAAATTGCATATCTCATCGAGATAAGCACGTTACCACTTTCTCATTTCATTGAGATACACACATTGGAAGAATATCAGCCAAATGGCATTCAGTGCTCCAAGGTATTCAGAGAAACTTTGGAACCGATTATGGATTTCTTCCAACTTGCTCAACTCACCGTGATAAGAAATTTACCACTTTCTCATTTCATTGACATGCACACATTGGAAGAATTTCAGCCAAATGGCATTCACGGCTCGATAGTATTGAGAGAAACTTTGCAAAATAGTGTGGATTTCTTCCAACTCGCTGAACTCATCGAGATAAGCAATTTACCACTTTCTCATTTCATTGAGATACATACATTGGCAGAATATCAGATAAATGTCATTCAGTGCTCGACGGTATTCAGAGAATCTTTGGAACCGAATGTGGATATCTTCCAAATTGCTGAACCCATCGAGATAAGCACGTTACCACTTTCTCATTTCATTGAGATATACGCTTTGGCAGAATTTCAGCCAAATAGCATTCCATGCTCGATGGTATTCAGAGAAACTTTGCAACATATGGTCGATTTCGTCCAATTTGCTGAACTCATCGAGATAAGCACATTACCACTTTCTCATTTCATTGAGATACACACATTGGCAGAATATCAGCCAAGTGGCATTCAGTGCTCCAAGGTATTGAGACAAACTTTGGAACAGATTGTGGATTTCTTCCAACTTGCTCAACTCTTCGAGATAAGCACGTTTCCACTTTCTCATTTCATTGAGATACACACATTGAGAGAATATCAGCCTAGTGGCATTCAGTACCTCAAGGTATCCCGCGAAACATTGGAACCGATTGTGGATTTCTTCCAAATTGCATATCTCATCGAGATAAGCATGTTACCACTTTCTCATTTCATTGAGATACACACATTGGAAGAATATCAGCCAAATGGTATTCAGTGCTCCAAGGTATTCAGAGAAACTTTGGAACCGATTGTGGATTTCTTCCAACTTGCTCAACTCACCGTGATAAGAAATTTACCACTTTCTCATTTCATTGACATGCACACAATGGCAGAATTTCAGCCAAATGGCATTCACGGCTCGATGGTATTCAGAGAAACTTTGTAACATATTGTGGATTTCTTGCAACTCGCTGAACTCATCGAGATAAGCAATTTACCACTTTCTCATTTCATTGAGATACACAAATTGGCAGAATATCAGATAAATGTCATTCAGTGCTCGACGGTATTCAGAGAATCTTTGGAACCGAATGTGGATATCTTCCAAATTGCTGAACTCTTCGAGATAAGCACGTTACCACTTTCTCATTTCATTGAGATATACGCTTTGGCAGAATTTCAGCCAAATAGCATTCACTGCTCGATGGTATTCAGAGAAACTTTGCAACATATGGTCGATTTCGTCCAATTTGCTGAACTCATCGAGATAAGCACATTACCACTTTCTCATTTCATTGAGATACACACATTGGAAGAATATCAGCCAAGTGGCATTCAGTGCTCCAAGGTATTGAGACAAACTTTGGAACAGATTGTGGATTTCTTCCAACTTGCTCAACTCTTCGAGATAAGCACGTTTCCACTTTCTCATTTCATTGAGATACACACATTGAGAGAATATCAGCCTAGTGGCATTCAGTACCACAAGGTATCCCGCGAAACATTGGAACCGATTGTGGATTTCTTCCAAATTGCATATCTCATCGAGATAAGCACGTTACCACTTTCTGATTTCATTGAGATACACACATTGGAAGAATATCAGCTAAATGGCATTCAGTGCTCCAAGGTATTCAGAGAAACTTTGGAACCGATTATGGATTTCTTCCAACTTGCTCAACTCACCGTGATAAGAAATTTACCACTTTCTCATTTCATTGACATGCACACATTGGCAGAATTTCAGCCAAATGGCATTCACGGCTCGATGGTATTCAGAGAAACTTTGCAAAATAGTGTGGATTTCTTCCAACTCGCTGAACTCATCGAGATAAGCAATTTACCACTTTCTCATTTCATTGAGATACACAAATTGGCAGAATATCAGATAAATGTCATTCAGTGCTCGACGGTATTCAGAGAATCTTTGGAACCGAATGTGGATATCTTCCAAATTGCTGAACTCATCGAGATAAGCACGTTTCCACTTTCTCATTTCATTGAGATACAGACATTGAGAGAATATCAGCCTAGTGGCATTCAGTACCACAAGGTATCCCGCGAAACATTGGAACCGATTGTGGATTTCTTCCAAATTGCATACCTTATCGAGATAAGCATGTTACCACTTTCTCATTTCATTGAGATACACACATTGGCAGAATATCAGCCAAGTGGCATTCAGTGCTCCAAGGTATTGAGACAAACTTTGGAACAGATTGTGGATTTCTTCCAACTTGCTCAACTCTTCGAGATAAGCACGTTTCCACTTTCTCATTTCATTGAGATACACACATTGAGAGAATATCAGCCTAGTGGCATTCAGTACCACAATGTATCCCGCGAAACATTGGAACCGATTGTGGATTTCTTCCAAGTTGCATATCTCATCGAGATAAGCATGTTACCACTTTCTCATTTCATTGAGATACACACATTGGAAGAATATCAGCCAAATGGCATTCAGTGCTCCAAGGTATTCAGAGAAACTTTGGAAACGATTGTGGATTTCTTCCAACTTGCTCAACTCACCGTGATAAGAAATTTACCACTTTCTCATTTCATTGACATGCACACATTGGCAGAATTTCAGCCAAATGGCATTGACGGCTCGATGGTATTCAGAGAAACTTTGCAAAATATTGTGGATTTCTTCCAACTCGCTGAACTCATCGAGATAAGCAATTTACCACTTTCTCATTTCATTGAGATACACACATTGGCAGAATATCAGATAAATGTCATTCAGTGCTCGACGGTATTCAGAGAATCTTTGGAACCGAATGTGGATATCTTCCAAATTGCTGAACTCTTCGAGATAAGCACGTTACCACTTTCTCATTTCATTGAGATATACGCTTTGGCAGAATTTCAGCCAAATAGCATTCCATGCTCGATGGTATTCAGAGAAACTTTGCAACATATGGTCGATTTCGTCCAATTTGCTGAACTCATCGAGATAAGCACATTACCACTTTCTCATTTCATTGAGATACACACATTGGCAGAATATCAGCCAAGTGGCATTCAGTGCTCCAAGGTATTGAGACAAACTTTGGAACAGATTGTGGATTTCTTCCAACTTGCTCAACTCTTCGAGATAAGCACGTTTCCACTTTCTCATTTCATAGAGATACACACATTGAGAGAATATCAGCCTAGTGGCATTCAGTACCACAGGGTATCCCGCGAAACATTGGAACCGATTGTGGATTTCTTCCAAATTGCATATCTCATCGAGATAAGCACGTTACCATTTTCTCATTTCATTGAGATACACACATTGGAAGAATATCAGCCAAATGGCATTCAGTGCTCCAAGGTATTCAGAGAAACTTTGGAACCGATTGTGGATTTCTTCCAACTTGCTCAACTCACCGTGATAAGAAATTTACCACTTTCTCATTTCATTGACATGCACACATTGGCAGAATTTCAGCCAAATGGCATTCACGGCTCGATGGTATTCAGAGAAACTTTGCAAAATATTGTGGATTTCTTCCAACTCGCTGAACTCATCGAGATAAGCAATTTACCACTTTCTCATTTCATTGAGATACACACATTGGCAGAATATCAGATAAGTGTTATTCAGTGCTCGACGGTATTCAGAGAATCTTTGGAACCGAATGTGGATATCTTCCAAATTGCTGAACTCATCGAGATAAGCACGTTACCACTTTCTCATTTCATTGAGATATACGCTTTGGCAGAATTTCAGCCAAATAGCATTCACTGCTCGATGGTATTCAGAGAAACTTTGCAACATATGGTCGATTTCGTCCAATTTGCTGAACTCATCGAGATAAGCATATTACCACTTTCTCATTTCATTGTGATACACACATTGGCAGAATATCAGCCAAGTGGCATTCAGTGCTCCAAGGTGTTGTGACAAACTTTGGAACAGATTGTGGCTTTCTTCCAACTTGCTCAACTCTTCGAGATAAGCACGTTTCCACTTTCTCATTTCATTGAGATACACACATTGAGAGAATATCAGCCTAGAGGCATTCAGTACCACAAGGTATCCCGCGAAACATTGGAACCGATTGTGGATTTCTTCCAAATTGCATATCTCATCGAGATAAGCATGTTACCACTTTCTCATTTCATTGAGATACACACATTGGAAGAATATCAGCCAAATGGTATTCAGTGCTCCAAGGTATTCAGAGAAACTTTGGAACCGATTGTGGATTTCTTCCAACTTGCTCAACTCACCGTGATAAGAAATTTACCACTTTCTCATTTCATTGACATGCACACATTGGCAGAATTTCAGCCAAATGGCATTCACGGCTCGATGGTATTCAGAGAAACTTTGTAAAATATTGTGGATTTCTTGCAACTCGCTGAACTCATCGAGATAAGCAATTTACCACTTTCTCATTTCATTGAGATACACAAATTGGCAGAATATCAGATAAATGTCATTCAGTGCTCGACGGTATTCAGAGAATCTTTGGAACCGAATGTGGATATCTTCCAAATTGCTGAACTCATCGAGATAAGCACGTTACCACTTTCTCATTTCATTGACATTATCGCTTTGGCAGAATTTCAGCCAAATAGCATTCACTGCTCGATGGTATTCAGAGAAACTTTGCAACATATGGCCGATTTCGTCCAATTTGCTGAACTCATCGAGATAAGCACATTACCACTTTCTCATTTCATCGAGATACACACATTGGCAGAATATCAGCCAAGTGGCATTCAGTGCTCCAAGGTATTGAGACAAACTTTGGAACAGATTGTGGATTTCTTCCAACTTGCTCAACACTTCGAGATAAGCACGTTTCCACTTTCTCACTTCATTGAGATACACACATTGAGAGAATATCAGCCTAGTGGCATTCAGTACCTCAAGGTATCCCGCGAAACATTGGAACCGATTGTGGATTTCTTCCAAATTGCATATCTCATCGAGATAAGCACGTTACCACTTTCTGATTTCATTGAGATACACACATTGGAAGAATATCAGCCAAATGGCATTCAGTGCTCCAAGGTATTCAGAGAAACTTTGGAACCGATTATGGATTTCTTCCAACTTGCTCAACTCACCGTGATAAGAAATTTACCACTTTCTCATTTCATTGACATGCACACATTGGCAGAATTTCAGCCAAATGGCATTCACGGCTCGATGGTATTCAGAGAAACTTTGCAAAATATTGTGGATTTCTTCCAACTCGCTGAACTCATCGAGATAAGCAATTTACCACTTTCTCATTTCATTGAGATACACACATTGGCAGAATATCAGATAAATGTCATTCAGTGCTCGACGGTATTCAGAGAATCTTTGGAACCGAATGTGGATATCTTCCAAATTGCTGAACTCATCGAGATAAGCACGTTTCCACTTTCTCATTTCATTGAGATACACACATTGAGAGAATATCAGCCTAGTGGCATTCAGTACCACAAGGTATCCCGCGAAACATTGGAACCGATTGTGGATTTCTTCCAAATTGCATATCTTATCGAGATAAGCACGTTACCACTTTCTCATTTCATTGAGATATACGCTTTGGCAGAATTTCAGCCAAATAGCATTCCATGCTCGATGGTATTCAGAGAAACTTTGCAACATATGGTCGATTTCGTCCAATTTGCTGAACTCATCGAGATAAGCACATTACCACTTTCTCATTTCATTGAGATACACACATTGGCAGAATATCAGCCAAGTGGCATTCAGTGCTCCAAGGTATTGAGACAAACGTTGGAACAGATTGTGGATTTCTTCCAACTTGCTCAACTCTTCGAGATAAGCACGTTTCCACTTTCTCATTTCATTGAGATACACACATTGAGAGAATATCAACCTAGTGGCATTCAGTACCACAAGGTATCCCGCGAAACATTGGAACCGATTGTGGATTTCTTCCAAATTGCATATCTCATCGAGATAAGCATGTTACCACTTTCTCATTTCATTGAGATACACACATTGGAAGAATATCAGCCAAATGGTATTCAGTGCTCCAAGGTATTCAGAGAAACTTTGGAACCGATTGTGGATTTCTTCCAACTTGCTCAACTCACCGTGATAAGAAATTTACCACTTTCTCATTTCATTGACATGCACACATTGGCAGAATTTCAGCCAAATGGCATTCACGGCTCGATGGTATTCAGAGAAACTTTGTAAAATATTGTGGATTTCTTCCAACTCGCTGAACTCATCGAGATATGCAATTTACCACTTTCTCATTTCATTGAGATACACACATTGGCAGAATATCAGATAAATGTCATTCAGAGCTCGACGGTATTCAGAGAATCTTTGGAACCGAATGTGGATATCTTCCAAATTGCTGAACTCATCGAGATAAGCACGTTACCACTTTCTCATTTCATTGAGATATACGCTTTGGCAGAATTTCAGCCAAATAGCATTCACTGCTCGATGGTATTCAGAGAAACTTTGCAACATATGGTCGATTTCGTCCAATTTGCTGAACTCATCGAGATAAGCACATTACCACTTTCTCATTTCATCGAGATGCACACATTGGCAGAATATCAGCCAAGTGGCATTCAGTGCTCCAAGGTATTGAGACAAACTTTGGAACAGATTGTGGATTTCTTCCAACTTGCTCAACTCTTCGAGATAAGCACGTTTTCACTTTCTCACTTCATTGAGATACACACATTGAGAGAATATCAGCCTAGTGGCATTCAGTACCACAAGGTATCCCGCGAAACATTGGAACCGATTGTGGATTTCTTCCAAATTGCATATCTCATCGAGATAAGCACGTTACCACTTTCTCATTTCATTGAGATACACACATTGGAAGAATATCAGCCAAATGGCATTCAGTGCTCCAAGGTATTCAGAGAAACTTTGGAACCGATTATGGATTTCTTCCAACTTGCTCAACTCACCGTGATAAGAAATTTACCACTTTCTCATTTCATTCACATGCACACTCTGGCAAAATTTCAGCCAAATGGCATTCACATCTCGATAGTATTCAGAGAAACTTTGCAAAATAGTGTGGATTTCTTCCAACTCGCTGAACTCATCGAGATAAGCAATTTACCACTTACTCATTCCATTGAGATACATACATTGGCAGAATATCAGATAAATGTCATTCAGTGCTCGACGGTATTCAGAGAATCTTTGGAACCGAATGTGGATATCTTCCAAATTGCTGAACTCATCGAGATAAGCACGTTACCAGTTTCTCATTTCATTGAGATATACGCTTTGGCAGAATTTCAGACAAATAGCATTCCATTCTCGATGGTATTCAGAGAAACTTTGCAACATATGGTCGATTTCGTCCAATTTGCTGAACTCATCGAGATAAGCACATTACCACTTTCTCATTTCATTGAGATACACACATTGGCAGAATATCAGCCAAGTGGCATTCAGTGCTCCAAGGTGTTGAGACAAACTTTGGAACAGATTGTGGATTTCTTCCAACTTGCTCAACTCTTCGAGATAAGCACGTTTCCACTTTCTCATTTCATAGAGATACACACATTGAGAGAATATCAGCCTAGTGGCATTCAGTACCACAGGGTATCCCGCGAAACATTGGAACCGATTGTGGATTTCTTCCAAATTGCATATCTCATCGAGATAAGCACGTTTCCATTTTCTCATTTCATTGAGATACACACATTGGAAGAATATCAGCCAAATGGCATTCAGTGCTCCAAGGTATTCAGAGAAACTTTGGAACCGATTGTGGATTTCTTCCAACTTGCTCAACTCACCGTGATAAGAAATTTACCACTTTCTCATTTCATTGACATGCACACATTGGCAGAATTTCAGCCAAATGGCATTCACGGCTCGATGGTATTCAGAGAAACTTTGCAAAATATTGTGGATTTCTTCCAACTCGCTGAACTCATCGAGATAAGCAATTTACCACTTTCTCATTTCATTGAGATACACACATTGGCAGAATATCAGATAAGTGTTATTCAGTGCTCGACGGTATTCAGAGAATCTTTGGAACCGAATGTGGATATCTTCCAAATTGCTGAACTCATCGAGATAAGCACGTTACCACTTTCTCATTTCATTGAGATATACGCTTTGGCAGAATTTCAGCCAAATAGCATTCCATGCTCGATGGTATTCAGAGAAACTTTGCAACATATGGTCGATTTCGTCCAATTTGCTGAACTCATCGAGATAAGCATATTACCACTTTCTCATTTCATTGTGATACACACATTGGCAGAATATCAGCCAAGTGGCATTCAGTGCTCCAAGGTGTTGTGACAAACTTTGGAACAGATTGTGGCTTTCTTCCAACTTGCTCAACTCTTCGAGATAAGCACGTTTCCACTTTCTCATTTCATTGAGATACACACATTGAGAGAATATCAGCCTAGTGGCATTCAGTACCACAAGGTATCCCGCGAAACATTGGAACCGATTGTGGATTTCTTCCAAATTGCATATCTCATCGAGATAAGCACGTTACCACTTTCTCATTTCATTGAGATACACACATTGGAAGAATATCAGCCAAATGGCATTCAGTGCTCCAAGGTATTCAGAGAAACTTTGGAACCGATTGTGGATTTTTTCCAACTTGCTCAACTCACCGTGATAAGAAATTTACCACTTTCTCATTTTATTGACATGCACACATTGGCAGAATTTCAGCCAAATGGCATTCACGGCTCGATGGTATTCAGAGAAACTTTGCAAAATATTGTGGATTTCTTCCAACTCGCTGAACTCATCGAGATAAGCAATTTACCACTTTCTCATTTCATTGAGATACACACATTGGCAGAATATCAGATAAATGTCATTCAGTGCTCGACGGTATTCAGAGAATCTTTGGAACCGAATGTGGATATCTTCCAAATTGATGAACTCATCGAGATAAGCACGTTACCACTTTCTCATTTCATTGACATATACGCTTTGGCAGAATTTCAGCCAAATAGCATTCACTGCTCGATGGTATTCAGAGAAACTTTGCAACATATGGTCGATTTCGTCCAATTTGCTGAACTCATCGAGATAAGCACATTACCACTTTCTCATTTCATTGAGATACACACATTGGCAGAATATCAGCCAAGTGGCATTCAGTGCTCCAAGGTATTGAGACAAACTTTGGAACAGATTGTGGATTTCTTCCAACTTGCTCAACTCTTCAAGATAAGCACGTTTCCACTTTCTCATTTCATTGAGATACACACATTGAGAGAATATCAGCCTAGTGGCATTCAGTACCACAAGGTATCCCGCGAAACATTGGAACCGATTGTGGATTTCTTCCAAATTGCATATCTCATCGAGATAAGCATGTTACCACTTTCTCATTTCATTGAGATACACACATTGGAAGAATATCAGCCAAATGGCATTCAGTGCTCCAAGGTATTCAGAGAAACTTTGGAACCGATTATGGATTTCTTCCAACTTGCTCAACTCACCGTGATAAGAAATTTACCGCTTTCTCATTTCTTTGACATGCACACATTGGCAGAATTTCAGCCAAATGGCATTCACGGCTCGATAGTATTCAGAGAAACTTTGCAAAATAGTGTGGATTTCTTCCAACTCGCTGAACTCATCGAGATAAGCAATTTACCACTTTCTCATTTCATTGAGATACATACATTGGCAGAATATCAGATAAATGTCATTCAGTGCTCGACGGTATTCAGAGAATCTTTGGAACCGAATGTGGATATCTTCCAAATTGCTGAACTCATCGAGATAAGCACGTTACCACTTTCTCATTTCATTGAGATATACGCTTTGGCAGAATTTCAGCCAAATAGCATTCACTGCTCGATGGTATTCAGAGAAACTTTGCAACATATGGTCGATTTCGTCCAATTTGCTGAACTCATCGAGATAAGCACATTACCACTTTCTCATTTCATTGAGATACGCACATTGGCAGACTATCAGCCAAGTGGCATTCAGTGCTCCAAGGTATTGAGACAAACTTTGGAACAGATTGTGGATTTCTTGCAACTTGCTCAACTCTTCGAGATAAGCACGTTTCCACTTTCTCATTTCATTGAGATACACACATTGAGAGAATATCAGCCTAGTGGCATTCAGTACCACAAGGTATCCCGCGAAACATTGGAACCGATTGTGGATTTCTTCCAAATTGCATATCTCATCGAGATAAGCATGTTACCACTTTCTCATTTCATTGAGATACACACATTGGAAGAATATCAGCCAAATGGTATTCAGTGCTCCAAGGTATTCAGAGAAACTTTGGAACCGATTGTGGATTTCTTCCAACTTGCTCAACTCACCGTGATAAGAAATTTACCACTTTCTCATTTCATTGACATGCACACATTGGCAGAATTTCAGCCAAATGGCATTCACGGCTCGATGGTATTCAGAGAAACTTTGCAAAATATTGTGGATTTCTTCCAACTCGCTGAACTCATCGAGATAAGCAATTTACCACTTTCTCATTTCATTGAGATACACAAATTGGCAGAATATCAGATAAATGTCATTCAGAGCTCGACGGTATTCAGAGAATCTTTGGAACCGAACGTGGATATCTTCCAAATTGCTGAACTCATCGAGATAAGCACGTTACCACTTTCTGATTTCATTGACACAATCGCTTTGGCAGAATTTCAGTCAAATAGCATTCACTGCTCGATGGTATTCAGAGAAACTTTGCAACATATGGTCGATTTCGTCCAATTTGCTGAACTCATCGAGATAAGCACATTACCACTTTCTCATTTCATCGAGATACACACATTGGCAGAATATCAGCCAACTGGCATTCAGTGCTCCAAGGTATTGAGACAAACTTTGGAACAGATTGTGGATTTCTTCCAACTTGCTCAACTCTTCGAGATAAGCACGTTTCCACTTTCTCACTTCATTGAGATACACACATTGAGAGAATATCAGCCTAGTGGCATTCAGTACCTCAAGGTATCCCGCGAAACATTGGAACCGATTGTGGATTTCTTCCAAATTGCATATCTCATCGAGATAAGCACGTTACCACTTTCTCATTTCATTGAGATACACACATTGGAAGAATATCAGCCAAATGGCATTCAGTGCTCCAAGGTATTCAGAGAAACTTTGGAACCGATTATGGATTTCTTCCAACTTGCTCAACTCACCGTGATAAGAAATTTACCACTTTCTCATTTCATTGACCTGCACACATTGGCAGAATTTCAGCCAAATGGCATTCACGGCTCGATAGTATTCAGAGAAACTTTGCAAAATAGTGTGTATTTCTTCCAACTCGCTGAACTCATCGAGATAAGCAATTTACCACTTTCTCATTTCATTGAGATACATACATTGGCAGAATATCAGATAAATGTCATTCAGTGCTCGACGGTATTCAGAGAATCTTTGGAACCGAATGTGGATATCTTCCAAATTGCTGAACTCATCGAGATAAGCACGTTACCACTTTCTCATTTCATTGAGATATACGCTTTGGCAGAATTTCAGCCAAATAGCATTCACTGCTCGATGGTATTCAGAGAAACTTTGCAACATATGGTCGATTTCGTCCAATTTGCTGAACTCATCGAGATAAGCACATTACCACTTTCTCATTTCATTGAGATACACACATTGGCAGACTATCAGCCAAGTGGCATTCAGTGCTCCAAGGTATTGAGACAAACTTTGGAACAGATTGTGGATTTCTTGCAACTTGCTCAACTCTTCGAGATAAGCACGTTTCCACTTTCTCATTTCATTGAGATACACACATTGAGAGAATATCAGCCTAGTGGCATTCAGTACCACAAGGTATCCCGCGAAACATTGGAACCGATTGTGGATTTCTTCCAAATTGCATATCTCATCGAGATAAGCATGTTACCACTTTCTCATTTCATTGAGATACCCACATTGGAAGAATATCAGCCAAATGGTATTCAGTGCTCCAAGGTATTCAGAGAAACTTTGGAACCGATTGTGGATTTCTTCCAACTTGCTCAACTCACCGTGATAAGAAATTTACCACTTTCTCATTTCATTGACATGCACACATTGGCAGAATTTCAGCCAAATGGCATTCACGGCTCGATGGTATTCAGAGAAACTTTGCAAAATATTGTGGATTTCTTCCAACTCGCTGAACTCATCGAGATAAGCAATTTACCACTTTCTCATTTCATTGAGATACACAAATTGGCAGAATATCAGATAAATGTCATTCAGAGCTCGACGGTATTCAGAGAATCTTTGGAACCGAACGTGGATATCTTCCAAATTGCTGAACTCATCGAGATAAGCACGTTACCACTTTCTGATTTCATTGACATAATCGCTTTGGCAGAATTTCAGTCAAATAGCATTCACTGCTCGATGGTATTCAGAGAAACTTTGCAACATATGGTCGATTTCGTCCAATTTGCTGAACTCATCGAGATAAGCACATTACCACTTTCTCATTTCATCGAGATACACACATTGGCAGAATATCAGCCAACTGGCATTCAGTGCTCCAAGGTATTGAGACAAACTTTGGAACAGATTGTGGATTTCTTCCAACTTGCTCAACTCTTCGAGATAAGCACGTTTCCACTTTCTCACTTCATTGAGATACACACATTGAGAGAATATCAGCCTCGTGGCATTCAGTACCTCAAGGTATCCCGCGAAACATTGGAACCGATTGTGGATTTCTTCCAAATTGCATATCTCATCGAGATAAGCACGTTACCACTTTCTGATTTCATTGAGATACACACATTGGAAGAATATCAGCCAAATGGCATTCAGTGCTCCAAGGTATTCAGAGAAACTTTGGAACCGATTATGGATTTCTTCCAACTTGCTCAACTCACCGTGATAAGAAATTTACCACTTTCTCATTTCATTGACATGCACACATTGGCAGAATTTCAGCCAAATGGCATTTACGGCTCGATGGTATTCAGAGAAACTTTGCAAAATAGTGTGGATTTCTTCCAACTCGCTGAACTCATCGAGATAAGCAATTTACCACTTTCTCATTTCATTGAGATACACACATTGGCAGAATATCAGATAAATGTCATTCAGTGCTCGACGGTATTCAGAGAATCTTTGGAACCGAATGTGGATATCTTCCAAATTGCTGAACTCATCGAGATAAGCACGTTTCCACTTTCTCATTTCATTGAGATACAGACATTGAGAGAATATCAGCCTAGTGGCATTCAGTACCACAAGGTATCCCGCGAAACATTGGAACCGATTGTGGATTTCTTCCAAATTGCATATCTTATCGAGATAAGCATGTTACCACTTTCTCATTTCATTGAGATACACACATTGGCAGAATATCAGCCAAGTGGCATTCAGTGCTCCAAGGTATTGAGACAAACTTTGGAACAGATTGTGGATTTCTTCCAACTTGCTCAACTCTTCGAGATAAGCACGTTTCCACTTTCTCATTGCATTGAGATACACACATTGAGAGAATATCAGCCTAGTGGCATTCAGTACCACAAGGTATCCCGCGAAACATTGGAACCGATTGTGGATTTCTTCCAAATTGCATATCTCATCGAGATAAGCACGTTACCACTTTCTCATTTCATTGAGATACACACATTGGAAGAATATCAGCCAAATGGCATTCAGTGCTCCAAGGTAATCAGAGAAACTTTGGAACCGATTATGGATTTCTTCCAACTTGCTGAACTCACCGTGATAAGAAATTTACCACTTTCTCATTTCATTGACATGCACACATTGGCAGAATTTCAGCCAAATGGCATTCACGGCTCCATGGTATTCAGAGAAACTTTGCAAAATATTGTGGATTTCTTCCAACTCGCTGAACTCATCGAGATAAGCAATTTACCACTTCCTCATTTCATTGAGATACACACATTGGCAGAATATCAGATAAATGTCATTCAGAGCTCGACGGTATTCAGAGAATCTTTGGAACCGAATGTGGATATCTTCCAAATTGCTGAACTCATCGAGATAAGCACGTTACCACTTTCTCATTTCATTGACATATACGCTTTGGCAGAATTTCAGCCAAATAGCATTCACTGCTCGATGGTATTCAGAGAAACTTTGCAACATATGATCGATTTCGTCCAATTTGCTGAACTCATCGAGATAAGCACATTACCATTTTCTCATTTCATCGAGATACACACATTGGCAGAATATCAGCCAAGTGGCATTCAGTGTTCCAAGGTATTGAGACAAACTTTGGAACAGATTGTGGATTTCTTCCAACTTGCTCAACTCTTCGAGATAAGCACGTTTCCACTTTCTCACTTCATTGAGATACACACATTGAGAGAATATCAGCCTAGTGGCATTCAGTACCACAAGGTATCCTGCGAAACATTGGAACCGATTGTGGATTTCTTCCAAATTGCATATCTCATCGAGATAAGCACGTTACCACTTTCTCATTTCATTGAGATACACACATTGGAAGAATATCAGCCAAATGGCATTCAGTGCTCCAAGGTATTCAGAGAAACTTTGGAACCGATTATGGATTTCTTCCAACTTGCTCAACTCACCGTGATAAGAAATTTACCACTTTCTCATTTCATTGACATGCACACATTGGAAGAATTTCAGCCAAATGGCATTCACGGCTCGATAGTATTGAGAGAAACTTTGCAAAATAGTGTGGATTTCTTCCAACTCGCTGAACTCATCGAGATAAGCAATTTACCACTTTCTCATTTCATTGAGATACATACATTGGCAGAATATCAGATAAATGTCATTCAGTGCTCGACGGTATTCAGAGAATCTTTGGAACCGAATGTGGATATCTTCCAAATTGCTGAACCCATCGAGATAAGCACGTTACCACTTTCTCATTTCATTGAGATATACGCTTTGGCAGAATTTCAGCCAAATAGCATTCCATGCTCGATGGTATTCAGAGAAACTTTGCAACATATGGTCGATTTCGTCCAATTTGCTGAACTCATCGAGATAAGCACATTACCACTTTCTCATTTCATTGAGATACACACATTGGCAGAATATCAGCCAAGTGGCATTCAGTGCTCCAAGGTATTGAGACAAACTTTGGAACAGATTGTGGATTTCTTCCAACTTGCTCAACTCTTCGAGATAAGCACGTTTCCACTTTCTCATTTCATTGAGATACACACATTGAGAGAATATCAGCCTAGTGGCATTCAGTACCACAAGGTATCCCGCGAAACATTGGAACCGATTGTGGATTTCTTCCAAATTGCATATCTCATCGAGATAAGCATGTTACCACTTTCTCATTTCATTGAGATACACACATTGGAAGAATATCAGCCAAATGGTATTCAGTGCTCCAAGGTATTCAGAGAAACTTTGGAACCGATTGTGGATTTCTTCCAACTTGCTCAACTCACCGTGATAAGAAATTTACCACTTTCTCATTTCATTGACATGCACACAATGGCAGAATTTCAGCCAAATGGCATTCACGGCTCGATGGTATTCAGAGAAACTTTGTAACATATTGTGGATTTCTTGCAACTCGCTGAACTCATCGAGATAAGCAATTTACCACTTTCTCATTTCATTGAGATACACAAATTGGCAGAATATCAGATAAATGTCATTCAGTGCTCGACGGTATTCAGAGAATCTTTGGAACCGAATGTGGATATCTTCCAAATTGCTGAACTCTTCGAGATAAGCACGTTACCACTTTCTCATTTCATTGAGATATACGCTTTGGCAGAATTTCAGCCAAATAGCATTCCATGCTCGATGGTATTCAGAGAAACTTTGCAACATATGGTCGATTTCGTCCAATTTGCTGAACTCATCGAGATAAGCACGTTACCACTTTCTCATTTCATTGAGATACACACATTGGCAGAATATCAGCCAAGTGGCATTCAGTGCTCCAAGGTATTGAGACAAACTTTGGAACAGATTGTGGATTTCTTCCAACTTGCTCAACTCTTCGAGATAAGCACGTTTCCACTTTCTCATTTCATTGAGATACACACATTGAGAGAATATCAGCCTAGTGGCATTCAGTACCACAAGGTATCCCGCGAAACATTGGAACCGATTGTGGATTTCTTCCAAATTGCATATCTCATCGAGATAAGCATGTTACCACTTTCTCATTTCATTGAGATACACACATTGGAAGAATATCAGCCAAATGGTATTCAGTGCTCCAAGGTATTCAGAGAAACTTTGGAACCGATTGTGGATTTCTTCCAACTTGCTCAACTCACCGTGATAAGAAATTTACCACTTTCTCATTTCATTGACATGCACACAATGGCAGAATTTCAGCCAAATGGCATTCACGGCTCGATGGTATTCAGAGAAACTTTGTAACATATTGTGGATTTCTTGCAACTCGCTGAACTCATCGAGATAAGCAATTTACCACTTTCTCATTTCATTGAGATACACAAATTGGCAGAATATCAGATAAATGTCATTCAGTGCTCGACGGTATTCAGAGAATCTTTGGAACCGAATGTGGATATCTTCCAAATTGCTGAACTCTTCGAGATAAGCACGTTACCACTTTCTCATTTCATTGAGATATACGCTTTGGCAGAATTTCAGCCAAATAGCATTCACTGCTCGATGGTATTCAGAGAAACTTTGCAACATATGGTCGATTTCGTCCAATTTGCTGAACTCATCGAGATAAGCACATTACCACTTTCTCATTTCATTGAGATACACACATTGGAAGAATATCAGCCAAGTGGCATTCAGTGCTCCAAGGTATTGAGACAAACTTTGGAACAGATTGTGGATTTCTTCCAACTTGCTCAACTCTTCGAGATAAGCACGTTTCCACTTTCTCATTTCATTGAGATACACACATTGAGAGAATATCAGCCTAGTGGCATTCAGTACCACAAGGTATCCCGCGAAACATTGGAACCGATTGTGGATTTCTTCCAAATTGCATATCTCATCGAGATAAGCACGTTACCACTTTCTGATTTCATTGAGATACACACATTGGAAGAATATCAGCTAAATGGCATTCAGTGCTCCAAGGTATTCAGAGAAACTTTGGAACCGATTATGGATTTCTTCCAACTTGCTCAACTCACCGTGATAAGAAATTTACCACTTTCTCATTTCATTGACATGCACACATTGGCAGAATTTCAGCC
Organism: Carcharhinus amblyrhynchos; assembly: GCF_965287045.1. Taxonomy (NCBI): domain Eukaryota; kingdom Metazoa; phylum Chordata; class Chondrichthyes; order Carcharhiniformes; family Carcharhinidae; genus Carcharhinus; species Carcharhinus amblyrhynchos. Next base: position 330,522 of record NC_137341.1, on the reverse strand, counting down.
AAATGGCATTCACGGCTCGATGGTATTCAGAGAAACTTTGCAAAATAGTGTGGATTTCTTCCAACTCGCTGAACTCATCGAGATAAGCAATTTACCACTTTCTCATTTCATTGAGATACACAAATTGGCAGAATATCAGATAAATGTCATTCAGTGCTCGACGGTATTCAGAGAATCTTTGGAACCGAATGTGGATATCTTCCAAATTGCTGAACTCATCGAGATAAGCACGTTTCCACTTTCTCATTTCATTGAGATACAGACATTGAGAGAATATCAGCCTAGTGGCATTCAGTACCACAAGGTATCCCGCGAAACATTGGAACCGATTGTGGATTTCTTCCAAATTGCATACCTTATCGAGATAAGCATGTTACCACTTTCTCATTTCATTGAGATACACACATTGGCAGAATATCAGCCAAGTGGCATTCAGTGCTCCAAGGTATTGAGACAAACTTTGGAACAGATTGTGGATTTCTTCCAACTTGCTCAACTCTTCGAGATAAGCACGTTTCCACTTTCTCATTTCATTGAGATACACACATTGAGAGAATATCAGCCTAGTGGCATTCAGTACCACAAGGTATCCCGCGAAACATTGGAACCGATTGTGGATTTCTTCCAAGTTGCATATCTCATCGAGATAAGCATGTTACCACTTTCTCATTTCATTGAGATACACACATTGGAAGAATATCAGCCAAATGGCATTCAGTGCTCCAAGGTATTCAGAGAAACTTTGGAAACGATTGTGGATTTCTTCCAACTTGCTCAACTCACCGTGATAAGAAATTTACCACTTTCTCATTTCATTGACATGCACACATTGGCAGAATTTCAGCCAAATGGCATTGACGGCTCGATGGTATTCAGAGAAACTTTGCAAAATATTGTGGATTTCTTCCAACTCGCTGAACTCATCGAGATAAGCAATTTACCACTTTCTCATTTCATTGAGATACACACATTGGCAGAATATCAGATAAATGTCATTCAGTGCTCGACGGTATTCAGAGAATCTTTGGAACCGAATGTGGATATCTTCCAAATTGCTGAACTCTTCGAGATAAGCACGTTACCACTTTCTCATTTCATTGAGATATACGCTTTGGCAGAATTTCAGCCAAATAGCATTCCATGCTCGATGGTATTCAGAGAAACTTTGCAACATATGGTCGATTTCGTCCAATTTGCTGAACTCATCGAGATAAGCACATTACCACTTTCTCATTTCATTGAGATACACACATTGGCAGAATATCAGCCAAGTGGCATTCAGTGCTCCAAGGTATTGAGACAAACTTTGGAACAGATTGTGGATTTCTTCCAACTTGCTCAACTCTTCGAGATAAGCACGTTTCCACTTTCTCATTTCATAGAGATACACACATTGAGAGAATATCAGCCTAGTGGCATTCAGTACCACAGGGTATCCCGCGAAACATTGGAACCGATTGTGGATTTCTTCCAAATTGCATATCTCATCGAGATAAGCACGTTACCATTTTCTCATTTCATTGAGATACACACATTGGAAGAATATCAGCCAAATGGCATTCAGTGCTCCAAGGTATTCAGAGAAACTTTGGAACCGATTGTGGATTTCTTCCAACTTGCTCAACTCACCGTGATAAGAAATTTACCACTTTCTCATTTCATTGACATGCACACATTGGCAGAATTTCAGCCAAATGGCATTCACGGCTCGATGGTATTCAGAGAAACTTTGCAAAATATTGTGGATTTCTTCCAACTCGCTGAACTCATCGAGATAAGCAATTTACCACTTTCTCATTTCATTGAGATACACACATTGGCAGAATATCAGATAAGTGTTATTCAGTGCTCGACGGTATTCAGAGAATCTTTGGAACCGAATGTGGATATCTTCCAAATTGCTGAACTCATCGAGATAAGCACGTTACCACTTTCTCATTTCATTGAGATATACGCTTTGGCAGAATTTCAGCCAAATAGCATTCACTGCTCGATGGTATTCAGAGAAACTTTGCAACATATGGTCGATTTCGTCCAATTTGCTGAACTCATCGAGATAAGCATATTACCACTTTCTCATTTCATTGTGATACACACATTGGCAGAATATCAGCCAAGTGGCATTCAGTGCTCCAAGGTGTTGTGACAAACTTTGGAACAGATTGTGGCTTTCTTCCAACTTGCTCAACTCTTCGAGATAAGCACGTTTCCACTTTCTCATTTCATTGAGATACACACATTGAGAGAATATCAGCCTAGAGGCATTCAGTACCACAAGGTATCCCGCGAAACATTGGAACCGATTGTGGATTTCTTCCAAATTGCATATCTCATCGAGATAAGCATGTTACCACTTTCTCATTTCATTGAGATACACACATTGGAAGAATATCAGCCAAATGGTATTCAGTGCTCCAAGGTATTCAGAGAAACTTTGGAACCGATTGTGGATTTCTTCCAACTTGCTCAACTCACCGTGATAAGAAATTTACCACTTTCTCATTTCATTGACATGCACACATTGGCAGAATTTCAGCCAAATGGCATTCACGGCTCGATGGTATTCAGAGAAACTTTGTAAAATATTGTGGATTTCTTGCAACTCGCTGAACTCATCGAGATAAGCAATTTACCACTTTCTCATTTCATTGAGATACACAAATTGGCAGAATATCAGATAAATGTCATTCAGTGCTCGACGGTATTCAGAGAATCTTTGGAACCGAATGTGGATATCTTCCAAATTGCTGAACTCATCGAGATAAGCACGTTACCACTTTCTCATTTCATTGACATTATCGCTTTGGCAGAATTTCAGCCAAATAGCATTCACTGCTCGATGGTATTCAGAGAAACTTTGCAACATATGGCCGATTTCGTCCAATTTGCTGAACTCATCGAGATAAGCACATTACCACTTTCTCATTTCATCGAGATACACACATTGGCAGAATATCAGCCAAGTGGCATTCAGTGCTCCAAGGTATTGAGACAAACTTTGGAACAGATTGTGGATTTCTTCCAACTTGCTCAACACTTCGAGATAAGCACGTTTCCACTTTCTCACTTCATTGAGATACACACATTGAGAGAATATCAGCCTAGTGGCATTCAGTACCTCAAGGTATCCCGCGAAACATTGGAACCGATTGTGGATTTCTTCCAAATTGCATATCTCATCGAGATAAGCACGTTACCACTTTCTGATTTCATTGAGATACACACATTGGAAGAATATCAGCCAAATGGCATTCAGTGCTCCAAGGTATTCAGAGAAACTTTGGAACCGATTATGGATTTCTTCCAACTTGCTCAACTCACCGTGATAAGAAATTTACCACTTTCTCATTTCATTGACATGCACACATTGGCAGAATTTCAGCCAAATGGCATTCACGGCTCGATGGTATTCAGAGAAACTTTGCAAAATATTGTGGATTTCTTCCAACTCGCTGAACTCATCGAGATAAGCAATTTACCACTTTCTCATTTCATTGAGATACACACATTGGCAGAATATCAGATAAATGTCATTCAGTGCTCGACGGTATTCAGAGAATCTTTGGAACCGAATGTGGATATCTTCCAAATTGCTGAACTCATCGAGATAACCACGTTTCCACTTTCTCATTTCATTGAGATACACACATTGAGAGAATATCAGCCTAGTGGCATTCAGTACCACAAGGTATCCCGCGAAACATTGGAACCGATTGTGGATTTCTTCCAAATTGCATATCTTATCGAGATAAGCACGTTACCACTTTCTCATTTCATTGAGATATACGCTTTGGCAGAATTTCAGCCAAATAGCATTCCATGCTCGATGGTATTCAGAGAAACTTTGCAACATATGGTCGATTTCGTCCAATTTGCTGAACTCATCGAGATAAGCACATTACCACTTTCTCATTTCATTGAGATACACACATTGGCAGAATATCAGCCAAGTGGCATTCAGTGCTCCAAGGTATTGAGACAAACGTTGGAACAGATTGTGGATTTCTTCCAACTTGCTCAACTCTTCGAGATAAGCACGTTTCCACTTTCTCATTTCATTGAGATACACACATTGAGAGAATATCAACCTAGTGGCATTCAGTACCACAAGGTATCCCGCGAAACATTGGAACCGATTGTGGATTTCTTCCAAATTGCATATCTCATCGAGATAAGCATGTTACCACTTTCTCATTTCATTGAGATACACACATTGGAAGAATATCAGCCAAATGGTATTCAGTGCTCCAAGGTATTCAGAGAAACTTTGGAACCGATTGTGGATTTCTTCCAACTTGCTCAACTCACCGTGATAAGAAATTTACCACTTTCTCATTTCATTGACATGCACACATTGGCAGAATTTCAGCCAAATGGCATTCACGGCTCGATGGTATTCAGAGAAACTTTGTAAAATATTGTGGATTTCTTCCAACTCGCTGAACTCATCGAGATATGCAATTTACCACTTTCTCATTTCATTGAGATACACACATTGGCAGAATATCAGATAAATGTCATTCAGAGCTCGACGGTATTCAGAGAATCTTTGGAACCGAATGTGGATATCTTCCAAATTGCTGAACTCATCGAGATAAGCACGTTACCACTTTCTCATTTCATTGAGATATACGCTTTGGCAGAATTTCAGCCAAATAGCATTCACTGCTCGATGGTATTCAGAGAAACTTTGCAACATATGGTCGATTTCGTCCAATTTGCTGAACTCATCGAGATAAGCACATTACCACTTTCTCATTTCATCGAGATGCACACATTGGCAGAATATCAGCCAAGTGGCATTCAGTGCTCCAAGGTATTGAGACAAACTTTGGAACAGATTGTGGATTTCTTCCAACTTGCTCAACTCTTCGAGATAAGCACGTTTTCACTTTCTCACTTCATTGAGATACACACATTGAGAGAATATCAGCCTAGTGGCATTCAGTACCACAAGGTATCCCGCGAAACATTGGAACCGATTGTGGATTTCTTCCAAATTGCATATCTCATCGAGATAAGCACGTTACCACTTTCTCATTTCATTGAGATACACACATTGGAAGAATATCAGCCAAATGGCATTCAGTGCTCCAAGGTATTCAGAGAAACTTTGGAACCGATTATGGATTTCTTCCAACTTGCTCAACTCACCGTGATAAGAAATTTACCACTTTCTCATTTCATTCACATGCACACTCTGGCAAAATTTCAGCCAAATGGCATTCACATCTCGATAGTATTCAGAGAAACTTTGCAAAATAGTGTGGATTTCTTCCAACTCGCTGAACTCATCGAGATAAGCAATTTACCACTTACTCATTCCATTGAGATACATACATTGGCAGAATATCAGATAAATGTCATTCAGTGCTCGACGGTATTCAGAGAATCTTTGGAACCGAATGTGGATATCTTCCAAATTGCTGAACTCATCGAGATAAGCACGTTACCAGTTTCTCATTTCATTGAGATATACGCTTTGGCAGAATTTCAGACAAATAGCATTCCATTCTCGATGGTATTCAGAGAAACTTTGCAACATATGGTCGATTTCGTCCAATTTGCTGAACTCATCGAGATAAGCACATTACCACTTTCTCATTTCATTGAGATACACACATTGGCAGAATATCAGCCAAGTGGCATTCAGTGCTCCAAGGTGTTGAGACAAACTTTGGAACAGATTGTGGATTTCTTCCAACTTGCTCAACTCTTCGAGATAAGCACGTTTCCACTTTCTCATTTCATAGAGATACACACATTGAGAGAATATCAGCCTAGTGGCATTCAGTACCACAGGGTATCCCGCGAAACATTGGAACCGATTGTGGATTTCTTCCAAATTGCATATCTCATCGAGATAAGCACGTTTCCATTTTCTCATTTCATTGAGATACACACATTGGAAGAATATCAGCCAAATGGCATTCAGTGCTCCAAGGTATTCAGAGAAACTTTGGAACCGAATGTGGATTTCTTCCAACTTGCTCAACTCACCGTGATAAGAAATTTACCACTTTCTCATTTCATTGACATGCACACATTGGCAGAATTTCAGCCAAATGGCATTCACGGCTCGATGGTATTCAGAGAAACTTTGCAAAATATTGTGGATTTCTTCCAACTCGCTGAACTCATCGAGATAAGCAATTTACCACTTTCTCATTTCATTGAGATACACACATTGGCAGAATATCAGATAAGTGTTATTCAGTGCTCGACGGTATTCAGAGAATCTTTGGAACCGAATGTGGATATCTTCCAAATTGCTGAACTCATCGAGATAAGCACGTTACCACTTTCTCATTTCATTGAGATATACGCTTTGGCAGAATTTCAGCCAAATAGCATTCCATGCTCGATGGTATTCAGAGAAACTTTGCAACATATGGTCGATTTCGTCCAATTTGCTGAACTCATCGAGATAAGCATATTACCACTTTCTCATTTCATTGTGATACACACATTGGCAGAATATCAGCCAAGTGGCATTCAGTGCTCCAAGGTGTTGTGACAAACTTTGGAACAGATTGTGGCTTTCTTCCAACTTGCTCAACTCTTCGAGATAAGCACGTTTCCACTTTCTCATTTCATTGAGATACACACATTGAGAGAATATCAGCCTAGTGGCATTCAGTACCACAAGGTATCCCGCGAAACATTGGAACCGATTGTGGATTTCTTCCAAATTGCATATCTCATCGAGATAAGCACGTTACCACTTTCTCATTTCATTGAGATACACACATTGGAAGAATATCAGCCAAATGGCATTCAGTGCTCCAAGGTATTCAGAGAAACTTTGGAACCGATTGTGGATTTTTTCCAACTTGCTCAACTCACCGTGATAAGAAATTTACCACTTTCTCATTTTATTGACATGCACACATTGGCAGAATTTCAGCCAAATGGCATTCACGGCTCCATGGTATTCAGAGAAACTTTGCAAAATATTGTGGATTTCTTCCAACTCGCTGAACTCATCGAGATAAGCAATTTACCACTTTCTCATTTCATTGAGATACACACATTGGCAGAATATCAGATAAATGTCATTCAGTGCTCGACGGTATTCAGAGAATCTTTGGAACCGAATGTGGATATCTTCCAAATTGATGAACTCATCGAGATAAGCACGTTACCACTTTCTCATTTCATTGACATATACGCTTTGGCAGAATTTCAGCCAAATAGCATTCACTGCTCGATGGTATTCAGAGAAACTTTGCAACATATGGTCGATTTCGTCCAATTTGCTGAACTCATCGAGATAAGCACATTACCACTTTCTCATTTCATTGAGATACACACATTGGCAGAATATCAGCCAAGTGGCATTCAGTGCTCCAAGGTATTGAGACAAACTTTGGAACAGATTGTGGATTTCTTCCAACTTGCTCAACTCTTCGAGATAAGCACGTTTCCACTTTCTCATTTCATTGAGATACACACATTGAGAGAATATCAGCCTAGTGGCATTCAGTACCACAAGGTATCCCGCGAAACATTGGAACCGATTGTGGATTTCTTCCAAATTGCATATCTCATCGAGATAAGCATGTTACCACTTTCTCATTTCATTGAGATACACACATTGGAAGAATATCAGCCAAATGGCATTCAGTGCTCCAAGGTATTCAGAGAAACTTTGGAACCGATTATGGATTTCTTCCAACTTGCTCAACTCACCGTGATAAGAAATTTACCGCTTTCTCATTTCTTTGACATGCACACATTGGCAGAATTTCAGCCAAATGGCATTCACGGCTCGATAGTATTCAGAGAAACTTTGCAAAATAGTGTGGATTTCTTCCAACTCGCTGAACTCATCGAGATAAGCAATTTACCACTTTCTCATTTCATTGAGATACATACATTGGCAGAATATCAGATAAATGTCATTCAGTGCTCGACGGTATTCAGAGAATCTTTGGAACCGAATGTGGATATCTTCCAAATTGCTGAACTCATCGAGATAAGCACGTTACCACTTTCTCATTTCATTGAGATATACGCTTTGGCAGAATTTCAGCCAAATAGCATTCACTGCTCGATGGTATTCAGAGAAACTTTGCAACATATGGTCGATTTCGTCCAATTTGCTGAACTCATCGAGATAAGCACATTACCACTTTCTCATTTCATTGAGATACACACATTGGCAGACTATCAGCCAAGTGGCATTCAGTGCTCCAAGGTATTGAGACAAACTTTGGAACAGATTGTGGATTTCTTCCAACTTGCTCAACTCTTCGAGATAAGCACGTTTCCACTTTCTCATTTCATTGAGATACACACATTGAGAGAATATCAGCCTAGTGGCATTCAGTACCACAAGGTATCCCGCGAAACATTGGAACCGATTGTGGATTTCTTCCAAATTGCATATCTCATCGAGATAAGCATGTTACCACTTTCTCATTTCATTGAGATACACACATTGGAAGAATATCAGCCAAATGGTATTCAGTGCTCCAAGGTATTCAGAGAAACTTTGGAACCGATTGTGGATTTCTTCCAACTTGCTCAACTCACCGTGATAAGAAATTTACCACTTTCTCATTTCATTGACATGCACACATTGGCAGAATTTCAGCCAAATGGCATTCACGGCTCGATGGTATTCAGAGAAACTTTGCAAAATATTGTGGATTTCTTCCAACTCGCTGAACTCATCGAGATAAGCAATTTACCACTTTCTCATTTCATTGAGATACACAAATTGGCAGAATATCAGATAAATGTCATTCAGAGCTCGACGGTATTCAGAGAATCTTTGGAACCGAACGTGGATATCTTCCAAATTGCTGAACTCATCGAGATAAGCACGTTACCACTTTCTGATTTCATTGACATAATCGCTTTGGCAGAATTTCAGTCAAATAGCATTCACTGCTCGATGGTATTCAGAGAAACTTTGCAACATATGGTCGATTTCGTCCAATTTGCTGAACTCATCGAGATAAGCACATTACCACTTTCTCATTTCATCGAGATACACACATTGGCAGAATATCAGCCAACTGGCATTCAGTGCTCCAAGGTATTGAGACAAACTTTGGAACAGATTGTGGATTTCTTCCAACTTGCTCAACTCTTCGAGATAAGCACGTTTCCACTTTCTCACTTCATTGAGATACACACATTGAGAGAATATCAGCCTAGTGGCATTCAGTACCTCAAGGTATCCCGCGAAACATTGGAACCGATTGTGGATTTCTTCCAAATTGCATATCTCATCGAGATAAGCACGTTACCACTTTCTGATTTCATTGAGATACACACATTGGAAGAATATCAGCCAAATGGCATTCAGTGCTCCAAGGTATTCAGAGAAACTTTGGAACCGATTATGGATTTCTTCCAACTTGCTCAACTCACCGTGATAAGAAATTTACCACTTTCTCATTTCATTGACATGCACACATTGGCAGAATTTCAGCCAAATGGCATTTACGGCTCGATGGTATTCAGAGAAACTTTGCAAAATAGTGTGGATTTCTTCCAACTCGCTGAACTCATCGAGATAAGCAATTTACCACTTTCTCATTTCATTGAGATACACACATTGGCAGAATATCAGATAAATGTCATTCAGTGCTCGACGGTATTCAGAGAATCTTTGGAACCGAATGTGGATATCTTCCAAATTGCTGAACTCATCGAGATAAGCACGTTTCCACTTTCTCATTTCATTGAGATACAGACATTGAGAGAATATCAGCCTAGTGGCATTCAGTACCACAAGGTATCCCGCGAAACATTGGAACCGATTGTGGATTTCTTCCAAATTGCATATCTTATCGAGATAAGCATGTTACCACTTTCTCATTTCATTGAGATACACACATTGGCAGAATATCAGCCAAGTGGCATTCAGTGCTCCAAGGTATTGAGACAAACTTTGGAACAGATTGTGGATTTCTTCCAACTTGCTCAACTCTTCGAGATAAGCACGTTTCCACTTTCTCATTGCATTGAGATACACACATTGAGAGAATATCAGCCTAGTGGCATTCAGTACCACAAGGTATCCCGCGAAACATTGGAACCGATTGTGGATTTCTTCCAAATTGCATATCTCATCGAGATAAGCACGTTACCACTTTCTCATTTCATTGAGATACACACATTGGAAGAATATCAGCCAAATGGCATTCAGTGCTCCAAGGTAATCAGAGAAACTTTGGAACCGATTATGGATTTCTTCCAACTTGCTCAACTCACCGTGATAAGAAATTTACCACTTTCTCATTTCATTGACATGCACACATTGGCAGAATTTCAGCCAAATGGCATTCACGGCTCCATGGTATTCAGAGAAACTTTGCAAAATATTGTGGATTTCTTCCAACTCGCTGAACTCATCGAGATAAGCAATTTACCACTTTCTCATTTCATTGAGATACACACATTGGCAGAATATCAGATAAATGTCATTCAGAGCTCGACGGTATTCAGAGAATCTTTGGAACCGAATGTGGATATCTTCCAAATTGCTGAACTCATCGAGATAAGCACGTTACCACTTTCTCATTTCATTGACATATACGCTTTGGCAGAATTTCAGCCAAATAGCATTCACTGCTCGATGGTATTCAGAGAAACTTTGCAACATATGATCGATTTCGTCCAATTTGCTGAACTCATCGAGATAAGCACATTACCATTTTCTCATTTCATCGAGATACACACATTGGCAGAATATCAGCCAAGTGGCATTCAGTGTTCCAAGGTATTGAGACAAACTTTGGAACAGATTGTGGATTTCTTCCAACTTGCTCAACTCTTCGAGATAAGCACGTTTCCACTTTCTCACTTCATTGAGATACACACATTGAGAGAATATCAGCCTAGTGGCATTCAGTACCACAAGGTATCCCGCGAAACATTGGAACCGATTGTGGATTTCTTCCAAATTGCATATCTCATCGAGATAAGCACGTTACCACTTTCTCATTTCATTGAGATACACACATTGGAAGAATATCAGCCAAATGGCATTCAGTGCTCCAAGGTATTCAGAGAAACTTTGGAACCGATTATGGATTTCTTCCAACTTGCTCAACTCACCGTGATAAGAAATTTACCACTTTCTCATTTCATTGACATGCACACATTGGAAGAATTTCAGCCAAATGGCATTCACGGCTCGATAGTATTGAGAGAAACTTTGCAAAATAGTGTGGATTTCTTCCAACTCGCTGAACTCATCGAGATAAGCAATTTACCACTTTCTCATTTCATTGAGATACATACATTGGCAGAATATCAGATAAATGTCATTCAGTGCTCGACGGTATTCAGAGAATCTTTGGAACCGAATGTGGATATCTTCCAAATTGCTGAACCCATCGAGATAAGCACGTTACCACTTTCTCATTTCATTGAGATATACGCTTTGGCAGAATTTCAGCCAAATAGCATTCCATGCTCGATGGTATTCAGAGAAACTTTGCAACATATGGTCGATTTCGTCCAATTTGCTGAACTCATCGAGATAAGCACATTACCACTTTCTCATTTCATTGAGATACACACATTGGCAGAATATCAGCCAAGTGGCATTCAGTGCTCCAAGGTATTGAGACAAACTTTGGAACAGATTGTGGATTTCTTCCAACTTGCTCAACTCTTCGAGATAAGCACGTTTCCACTTTCTCATTTCATTGAGATACACACATTGAGAGAATATCAGCCTAGTGGCATTCAGTACCACAAGGTATCCCGCGAAACATTGGAACCGATTGTGGATTTCTTCCAAATTGCATATCTCATCGAGATAAGCATGTTACCACTTTCTCATTTCATTGAGATACACACATTGGAAGAATATCAGCCAAATGGTATTCAGTGCTCCAAGGTATTCAGAGAAACTTTGGAACCGATTGTGGATTTCTTCCAACTTGCTCAACTCACCGTGATAAGAAATTTACCACTTTCTCATTTCATTGACATGCACACATTGGCAGAATTTCAGCCAAATGGCATTCACGGCTCGATGGTATTCAGAGAAACTTTGTAAAATATTGTGGATTTCTTGCAACTCGCTGAACTCATCGAGATAAGCAATTTACCACTTTCTCATTTCATTGAGATACACAAATTGGCAGAATATCAGATAAATGTCATTCAGTGCTCGACGGTATTCAGAGAATCTTTGGAACCGAATGTGGATATCTTCCAAATTGCTGAACTCTTCGAGATAAGCACGTTACCACTTTCTCATTTCATTGAGATATACGCTTTGGCAGAATTTCAGCCAAATAGCATTCACTGCTCGATGGTATTCAGAGAAACTTTGCAACATATGGTCGATTTCGTCCAATTTGCTGAACTCATCGAGATAAGCACATTACCACTTTCTCATTTCATTGAGATACACACATTGGAAGAATATCAGCCAAGTGGCATTCAGTGCTCCAAGGTATTGAGACAAACTTTGGAACAGATTGTGGATTTCTTCCAACTTGCTCAACTCTTCGAGATAAGCACGTTTCCACTTTCTCATTTCATTGAGATACACACATTGAGAGAATATCAGCCTAGTGGCATTCAGTACCACAAGGTATCCCGCGAAACATTGGAACCGATTGTGGATTTCTTCCAAATTGCATATCTCATCGAGATAAGCACGTTACCACTTTCTGATTTCATTGAGATACACACATTGGAAGAATATCAGCTAAATGGCATTCAGTGCTCCAAGGTATTCAGAGAAACTTTGGAACCGATTATGGATTTCTTCCAACTTGCTCAACTCACCGTGATAAGAAATTTACCACTTTCTCATTTCATTGACATGCACACATTGGCAGAATTTCAGCCAAATGGCATTCACGGCTCGATGGTATTCAGAGAAACTTTGCAAAATAGTGTGGATTTCTTCCAACTCGCTGAACTCATCGAGATAAGCAATTTACCACTTTCTCATTTCATTGAGATACACAAATTGGCAGAATATCAGATAAATGTCATTCAGTGCTCGACGGTATTCAGAGAATCTTTGGAACCGAATGTGGATATCTTCCAAATTGCTGAACTCATCGAGATAAGCACGTTTCCACTTTCTCATTTCATTGAGATACAGACATTGAGAGAATATCAGCCTAGTGGCATTCAGTACCACAAGGTATCCCGCGAAACATTGGAACCGATTGTGTATTTCTTCCAAATTGCATACCTTATCGAGATAAGCATGTTACCACTTTCTCATTTCATTGAGATACACACATTGGCAGAATATCAGCCAAGTGGCATTCAGTGCTCCAAGGTATTGAGACAAACTTTGGAACAGATTGTGGATTTCTTCCAACTTGCTCAACTCTTCGAGATAAGCACGTTTCCACTTTCTCATTTCATTGAGATACACACATTGAGAGAATATCAGCCTAGTGGCATTCAGTACCACAAGGTATCCCGCGAAACATTGGAACCGATTGTGGATTTCTTCCAAGTTGCATATCTCATCGAGATAAGCATGTTACCACTTTCTCATTTCATTGAGATACACACATTGGAAGAATATCAGCCAAATGGCATTCAGTGCTCCAAGGTATTCAGAGAAACTTTGGAAACGATTGTGGATTTCTTCCAACTTGCTCAACTCACCGTGATAAGAAATTTACCACTTTCTCATTTCATTGACATGCACACATTGGCAGAATTTCAGCCAAATTGCATTCACGGCTCGATGGTATTCAGAGAAACTTTGCAAAATATTGTGGATTTCTTCCAACTCGCTGAACTCATCGAGATAAGCAATTTACCACTTTCTCATTTCATTGAGATACACACATTGGCAGAATATCAGATAAATGTCATTCAGTGCTCGACGGTATTCAGAGAATCTTTGGAACCGAATGTGGATATCTTCCAAATTGCTGAACTCTTCGAGATAAGCACGTTACCACTTTCTCATTTCATTGAGATATACGCTTTGGCAGAATTTCAGCCAAATAGCATTCCATGCTCGATGGTATTCAGAGAAACTTTGCAACATATGGTCGATTTCGTCCAATTTGCTGAACTCATCGAGATAAGCACATTACCACTTTCTCATTTCATTGAGATACACACATTGGCAGAATATCAGCCAAGTGGCATTCAGTGCTCCAAGGTATTGAGACAAACTTTGGAACAGATTGTGGATTTCTTCCAACTTGCTCAACTCTTCGAGATAAGCACGTTTCCACTTTCTCATTTCATAGAGATACACACATTGAGAGAATATCAGCCTAGTGGCATTCAGTACCACAGGGTATCCCGCGAAACATTGGAACCGAATGTGGATTTCTTCCAAATTGCATATCTCATCGAGATAAGCACGTTACCATTTTCTCATTTCATTGAGATACACACATTGGAAAAATATCAGCCAAATGGCATTCAGTGCTCCAAGGTATTCAGAGAAACTTTGGAACCGATTGTGGATTTCTTCCAACTTGCTCAACTCACCGTGATAAGAAATTTACCACTTTCTCATTTCATTGACATGCACACATTGGCAGAATTTCAGCCAAATGGCATTCACGGCTCGATGGTATTCAGAGAAACTTTGCAAAATATTGTGGATTTCTTCCAACTCGCTGAACTCATCGAGATAAGCAATTTACCACTTTCTCATTTCATTGAGATACACACATTGGCAGAATATCAGATAAGTGTTATTCAGTGCTCGACGGTATTCAGAGAATCTTTGGAACCGAATGTGGATATCTTCCAAATTGCTGAACTCATCGAGATAAGCACGTTACCACTTTCTCATTTCATTGAGATATACGCTTTGGCAGAATTTCAGCCAAATAGCATTCACTGCTCGATGGTATTCAGAGAAACTTTGCAACATATGGTCGATTTCGTCCAATTTGCTGAACTCATCGAGATAAGCATATTACCACTTTCTCATTTCATTGTGATACACACATTGGCAGAATATCAGCCAAGTGGCATTCAGTGCTCCAAGGTGTTGTGACAAACTTTGGAACAGATTGTGGCTTTCTTCCAACTTGCTCAACTCTTCGAGATAAGCACGTTTCCACTTTCTCATTTCATTGAGATACACACATTGAGAGAATATCAGCCTAGAGGCATTCAGTACCACAAGGTATCCCGCGAAACATTGGAACCGATTGTGGATTTCTTCCAAATTGCATATCTCATCGAGATAAGCATGTTACCACTTTCTCATTTCATTGAGATACACACATTGGAAGAATATCAGCCAAATGGTATTCAGTGCTCCAAGGTATTCAGAGAAACTTTGGAACCGATTGTGGATTTCTTCCAACTTGCTCAACTCACCGTGATAAGAAATTTACCACTTTCTCATTTCATTGACATGCACACATTGGCAGAATTTCAGCCAAATGGCATTCACGGCTCGATGGTATTCAGAGAAACTTTGTAAAATATTGTGGATTTCTTGCAACTCGCTGAACTCATCGAGATAAGCAATTTACCACTTTCTCATTTCATTGAGATACACAAATTGGCAGAATATCAGATAAATGTCATTCAGTGCTCGACGGTATTCAGAGAATCTTTGGAACCGAATGTGGATATCTTCCAAATTGCTGAACTCATCGAGATAAGCACGTTACCACTTTCTCATTTCATTGACATTATCGCTTTGGCAGAATTTCAGCCAAATAGCATTCACTGCTCGATGGTATTCAGAGAAACTTTGCAACATATGGCCGATTTCGTCCAATTTGCTGAACTCATCGAGATAAGCACATTACCACTTTCTCATTTCATCGAGATACACACATTGGCAGAATATCAGCCAAGTGGCATTCAGTGCTCCAAGGTATTGAGACAAACTTTGGAACAGATTGTGGATTTCTTCCAACTTGCTCAACACTTCGAGATAAGCATGTTTCCACTTTCTCACTTCATTGAGATACACACATTGAGAGAATATCAGCCTAGTGGCATTCAGTACCTCAAGGTATCCCGCGAAACATTGGAACCGATTGTGGATTTCTTCCAAATTGCATATCTCATCGAGATAAGCACGTTACCACTTTCTGATTTCATTGAGATACACACATTGGAAGAATATCAGCCAAATGGCATTCAGTGCTCCAAGGTATTCAGAGAAACTTTGGAACCGATTATGGATTTCTTCCAACTTGCTCAACTCACCGTGATAAGAAATTTACCACTTTCTCATTTCATTGACATGCACACATTGGCAGAATTTCAGCCAAATGGCATTCACGGCTCGATGGTATTCAGAGAAACTTTGCAAAATATTGTGGATTTCTTCCAACTCGCTGAACTCATCGAGATAAGCAATTTACCACTTTCTCATTTCATTGAGATACACACATTGGCAGAATATCAGATAAATGTCATTCAGTGCTCGACGGTATTCAGAGAATCTTTGGAACCGAATGTGGATATCTTCCAAATTGCTGAACTCATCGAGATAAGCACGTTTCCACTTTCTCATTTCATTGAGATACACACATTGAGAGAATATCAGCCTAGTGGCATTCTGTACCACAAGGTATCCCGCGAAACATTGGAACCGATTGTGGATTTCTTCCAAATTGCATATCTTATCGAGATAAGCACGTTACCACTTTCTCATTTCATTGAGATATACGCTTTGGCAGAATTTCAGCCAAATAGCATTCCATGCTCGATGGTATTCAGAGAAACTTTGCAACATATGGTCGATTTCGTCCAATTTGCTGAACTCATCGAGATAAGCACATTACCACTTTCTCATTTCATTGAGATACACACATTGGCAGAATATCAGCCAAGTGGCATTCAGTGCTCCAAGGTATTGAGACAAACTTTGGAACAGATTGTGGATTTCTTCCAACTTGCTCAACTCTTCGAGATAAGCACGTTTCCACTTTCTCATTTCATTGAGATACACACATTGAGAGAATATCAACCTAGTGGCATTCAGTACCACAAGGTATCCCGCGAAACATTGGAACCGATTGTGGATTTCTTCCAAATTGCATATCTCATCGAGATAAGCATGTTACCACTTTCTCATTTCATTGAGATACACACATTGGAAGAATATCAGCCAAATGGTATTCAGTGCTCCAAGGTATTCAGAGAAACTTTGGAACCGATTGTGGATTTCTTCCAACTTGCTCAACTCACCGTGATAAGAAATTTACCACTTTCTCATTTCATTGACATGCACACATTGGCAGAATTTCAGCCAAATGGCATTCACGGCTCGATGGTATTCAGAGAAACTTTGTAAAATATTGTGGATTTCTTCCAACTCGCTGAACTCATCGAGATATGCAATTTACCACTTTCTCATTTCATTGAGATACACACATTGGCAGAATATCAGATAAATGTCATTCAGAGCTCGACGGTATTCAGAGAATCTTTGGAACCGAATGTGGATATCTTCCAAATTGCTGAACTCATCGAGATAAGCACGTTACCACTTTCTCATTTCATTGAGATATACGCTTTGGCAGAATTTCAGCCAAATAGCATTCACTGCTCGATGGTATTCAGAGAAACTTTGCAACATATGGTCGATTTCGTCCAATTTGCTGAACTCATCGAGATAAGCACATTACCACTTTCTCATTTCATCGAGATGCACACATTGGCAGAATATCAGCCAAGTGGCATTCAGTGCTCCAAGGTATTGAGACAAACTTTGGAACAGATTGTGGATTTCTTCCAACTTGCTCAACTCTTCGAGAGAAGCACGTTTTCACTTTCTCACTTCATTGAGATACACACATTGAGAGAATATCAGCCTAGTGGCATTCAGTACCACAAGGTATCCCGCGAAACATTGGAACCGATTGTGGATTTCTTCCAAATTGCATATCTCATCGAGATAAGCACGTTACCACTTTCTCATTTCATTGAGATACACACATTGGAAGAATATCAGCCAAATGGCATTCAGTGCTCCAAGGTATTCAGAGAAACTTTGGAACCGATTATGGATTTCTTCCAACTTGCTCAACTCACCGTGATAAGAAATTTACCACTTTCTCATTTCATTGACATGCACACTCTGGCAAAATTTCAGCCAAATGGCATTCACATCTCGATAGTATTCAGAGAAACTTTGCAAAATAGTGTGGATTTCTTCCAACTCGCTGAACTCATCGAGATAAGCAATTTACCACTTACTCATTCCATTGAGATACATACATTGGCAGAATATCAGATAAATGTCATTCAGTGCTCGACGGTATTCAGAGAATCTTTGGAACCGAATGTGGATATCTTCCAAATTGCTGAACTCATCGAGATAAGCACGTTACCAGTTTCTCATTTCATTGAGATATACGCTTTGGCAGAATTTCAGACAAATAGCATTCCATTCTCGATGGTATTCAGAGAAACTTTGCAACATATGGTCGATTTCGTCCAATTTGCTGAACTCATCGAGATAAGCACATTACCACTTTCTCATTTCATTGAGATACACACATTGGCAGAATATCAGCCAAGTGGCATTCAGTGCTCCAAGGTATTGAGACAAACTTTGGAACAGATTGTGGATTTCTTCCAACTTGCTCAACTCTTCGAGATAAGCACGTTTCCACTTTCTCATTTCATAGAGATACACACATTGAGAGAATATCAGCCTAGTGGCATTCAGTACCACAGGGTATCCCGCGAAACATTGGAACCGATTGTGGATTTCTTCCAAATTGCATATCTCATCGAGATAAGCACGTTTCCATTTTCTCATTTCATTGAGATACACACATTGGAAGAATATCAGCCAAATGGCATTCAGTGCTCCAAGGTATTCAGAGAAACTTTGGAACCGATTGTGGATTTCTTCCAACTTGCTCAACTCACCGTGATAAGAAATTTACCACTTTCTCATTTCATTGACATGCACACATTGGCAGAATTTCAGCCAAATGGCATTCACGGCTCGATGGTATTCAGAGAAACTTTGCAAAATATTGTGGATTTCTTCCAACTCGCTGAACTCATCGAGATAAGCAATTTACCACTTTCTCATTTCATTGAGATACACACATTGGCAGGATATCAGATAAGTGTTATTCAGTGCTCGACCGTATTCAGAGAATCTTTGGAACCGAATGTGGATATCTTCCAAATTGCTGAACTCATCGAGATAAGCACGTTACCACTTTCTCATTTCATTGAGATATACGCTTTGGCAGAATTTCAGCCAAATAGCATTCCATGCTCGATGGTATTCAGAGAAACTTTGCAACATATGGTCGATTTCGTCCAATTTGCTGAACTCATCGAGATAAGCATATTACCACTTTCTCATTTCATTGTGATACACACATTGGCAGAATATCAGCCAAGTGGCATTCAGTGCTCCAAGGTGTTGTGACAAACTTTGGAACAGATTGTGGCTTTCTTCCAACTTGCTCAACTCTTCGAGATAAGCACGTTTCCACTTTCTCATTTCATTGAGATACACACATTGAGAGAATATCAGCCTAGTGGCATTCAGTACCACAAGGTATCCCGCGAAACATTGGAACCGATTGTGGATTTCTTCCAAATTGCATATCTCATCGAGATAAGCACGTTACCACTTTCTCATTTCATTGAGATACACACATTGGAAGAATATCAGCCAAATGGCATTCAGTGCTCCAAGGTATTCAGAGAAACTTTGGAACCGATTGTGGATTTTTTCCAACTTGCTCAACTCACCGTGATAAGAAATTTACCACTTTCTCATTTTATTGACATGCACACATTGGCAGAATTTCAGCCAAATGGCATTCACGGCTCCATGGTATTCAGAGAAACTTTGCAAAATATTGTGGATTTCTTCCAACTCGCTGAACTCATCGAGATAAGCAATTTACCACTTTCTCATTTCATTGAGATACACACATTGGCAGAATATCAGATAAATGTCATTCAGTGCTCGACGGTATTCAGAGAATCTTTGGAACCGAATGTGGATATCTTCCAAATTGATGAACTCATCGAGATAAGCACGTTACCACTTTCTCATTTCATTGACATATACGCTTTGGCAGAATTTCAGCCAAATAGCATTCACTGCTCGATGGTATTCAGAGAAACTTTGCAACATATGGTCGATTTCGTCCAATTTGCTGAACTCATCGAGATAAGCACATTACCACTTTCTCATTTCATTGAGATACACACATTGGCAGAATATCAGCCAAGTGGCATTCAGTGCTCCAAGGTATTGAGACAAACTTTGGAACAGATTGTGGATTTCTTCCAACTTGCTCAACTCTTCGAGATAAGCACGTTTCCACTTTCTCATTTCATTGAGATACACACATTGAGAGAATATCAGCCTAGTGGCATTCAGTACCACAAGGTATCCCGCGAAACATTGGAACCGATTGTGGATTTCTTCCAAATTGCATATCTCATCGAGATAAGCATGTTACCACTTTCTCATTTCATTGAGATACACACATTGGAAGAATATCAGCCAAATGGCATTCAGTGCTCCAAGGTATTCAGAGAAACTTTGGAACCGATTATGGATTTCTTCCAACTTGCTCAACTCACCGTGATAAGAAATTTACCGCTTTCTCATTTCTTTGACATGCACACATTGGCAGAATTTCAGCCAAATGGCATTCACGGCTCGATAGTATTCAGAGAAACTTTGCAAAATAGTGTGGATTTCTTCCAACTCGCTGAACTCATCGAGATAAGCAATTTACCACTTTCTCATTTCATTGAGATACATACATTGGCAGAATATCAGATAAATGTCATTCAGTGCTCGACGGTATTCAGAGAATCTTTGGAACCGAATGTGGATATCTTCCAAATTGCTGAACTCATCGAGATAAGCACGTTACCACTTTCTCATTTCATTGAGATATACGCTTTGGCAGAATTTCAGCCAAATAGCATTCACTGCTCGATGGTATTCAGAGAAACTTTGCAACATATGGTCGATTTCGTCCAATTGGCTGAACTCATCGAGATAAGCACATTACCACTTTCTCATTTCATTGAGATACACACATTGGCAGACTATCAGCCAAGTGGCATTCAGTGCTCCAAGGTATTGAGACAAACTTTGGAACAGATTGTGGATTTCTTCCAACTTGCTCAACTCTTCGAGATAAGCACGTTTCCACTTTCTCATTTCATTGAGATACACACATTGAGAGAATATCAGCCTAGTGGCATTCAGTACCACAAGGTATCCCGCGAAACATTGGAACCGATTGTGGATTTCTTCCAAATTGCATATCTCATCGAGATAAGCATGTTACCACTTTCTCATTTCATTGAGATACACACATTGGAAGAATATCAGCCAAATGGTATTCAGTGCTCCAAGGTATTCAGAGAAACTTTGGAACCGATTGTGGATTTCTTCCAACTTGCTCAACTCACCGTGATAAGAAATTTACCACTTTCTCATTTCATTGACATGCACACATTGGCAGAATTTCAGCCAAATGGCATTCACGGCTCGATGGTATTCAGAGAAACTTTGTAAAATATTGTGGATTTCTTCCAACTCGCTGAACTCATCGAGATAAGCAATTTACCACTTTCTCATTTCATTGAGACACACAAATTGGCAGAATATCAGATAAATGTCATTCAGAGCTCGACGGTATTCAGAGAATCTTTGGAACCGAATGTGGATATCTTCCAAATTGCTGAACTCATCGAGATAAGCACGTTTCCACTTTCTCATTTCATTGAGATACAGACATTGAGAGAATATCAGCCTAGTGGCATTCAGTACCACAAGGTATCCCGCGAAACATTGGAACCGATTGTGGATTTCTTCCAAATTGCATATCTTATCGAGATAAGCATGTTACCACTTTCTCATTTCATTGAGATACACACATTGGCAGAATATCAGCCAAGTGGCATTCAGTGCTCCAAGGTATTGAGACAAACTTTGGAACAGATTGTGGATTTCTTCCAACTTGCTCAACTCTTCGAGATAAGCACGTTTCCACTTTCTCATTGCATTGAGATACACACATTGAGAGAATATCAGCCTAGTGGCATTCAGTACCACAAGGTATCCCGCGAAACATTGGAACCGATTGTGGATTTCTTCCAAATTGCATATCTCATCGAGATAAGCACGTTACCACTTTCTCATTTCATTGAGATACACACATTGGAAGAATATCAGCCAAATGGCATTCAGTGCTCCAAGGTATTCAGAGAAACTTTGGAACCGATTATGCATTTCTTCCAACTTGCTCAACTCACCGTGATAACAAATTTACCACTTTCTCATTTCATTGACATGCACACATTGGCAGAATTTCAGCCAAATGGCATTCACGGCTCGATGGTATTCAGAGAAACTTTGCAAAATATTGTGGATTTCTTCCAACTCGCTGAACTCATCGAGATAAGCAATTTACCACTTTCTCATTTCATTGAGATACACACATTGGCAGAATATCAGATAAATGTCATTCAGAGCTCGACGGTATTCAGAGAATCTTTGGAACCGAATGTGGATATCTTCCAAATTGCTGAACTCATCGAGATAAGCACGTTACCACTTTCTCATTTCATTGACATAATCGCTTTGGCAGAATTTCAGTCAAATAGCATTCACTGCTCGATGGTATTCAGAGAAACTTTGCAACATATGATCGATTTCGTCCAATTTGCTGACCTCATCGAGATAAGCACATTACTATTTTCTCATTTCATCGAGCTACACACATTGGCAGAATATCAGCCAAGTGGCATTCAGTGTTCCAAGGTATTGAGACAAACTTTGGAACAGATTGTGGATTTCTTCCAACTTGCTCAACTCTTCGAGATAAGCACGTTTCCACTTTCTCACTTCATTGAGATACACACATTGAGAGAATATCAGCCTAGTGGCATTCAGTACCACAAGGTATCCCGCGAAACATTGGAACCGATTGTGGATTTCTTCCAAATTGCATATCTCATCGAGATAAGCACGTTACCAGTTTCTCATTTCATTGAGATACACACATTGGAAGAATATCAGCCAAATGGCATTCAGTGCTCCAAGGTATTCAGAGAAACTTTGGAACCGATTGTGGATTTCTTCCAACTTGCTCAACTCACCGTGATAAGAAATTTACCACTTTCTCATTTCATTGACAAGCACACATTGGCAGAATTTCAGCCAAATGGCATTCACGGCTCGATAGTATTCAGAGAAACTTTGCAAAATAGTGTGGATTTCTTGCAACTCGCTGAACTCATCGAGATAAGCAATTTACCACTTTCTCATTTCATTGAGATACATACATTGGCAGAATATCAGATAAATGTCATTCAGTGCTCGACGGTATTCAGAGAATCTTTGGAACCGAATGTGGATATCTTCCAAATTGCTGAACCCATCGAGATAAGCACGTTACCACTTTCTCATTTCATTCAGATATACGCTTTGGCAGAATTTCAGCCAAATAGCATTCCATGCTCGATGGTATTCAGAGAAACTTTGCAACATATGGTCGATTTCGTCCAATTTGCTGAACTCATCGAGATAAGCACATTACCACTTTCTCATTTCATTGAGATACACACATTGGCAGAATATCAGCCAAGTGGCATTCAGTGCTCCAAGGTATTGAGACAAACTTTGGAACAGATTGTGGATTTCTTCCAACTTGCTCAACTCTTCGAGATAAGAACGTTTCCACTTTCTCATTTCATTGAGATACACACATTGAGAGAATATCAGCCTAGTGGCATTCAGTACCACAAGGTATCCCGCGAAACATTGGAACCGATTGTGGATTTCTTCCAAATTGCATATCTCATCGAGATAAGCATGTTACCACTTTCTCATTTCATTGAGATACACACATTGGAAGAATATCAGCCAAATGGTATTCAGTGCTCCAAGGTATTCAGAGAAACTTTGGAACCGATTGTGGATTTCTTCCAACTTGCTCAACTCACCGTGATAAGAAATTTACCACTTTCTCATTTCATTGACATGCACACATTGGCAGAATTTCAGCCAAATGGCATTCACGGCTCGATGGTATTCAGAGAAACTTTGAAAAATATTGTGGATTTCTTGCAACTCGCTGAACTCATCGAGATAAGCAATTTACCACTTTCTCATTTCATTGAGATACACAAATTGGCAGAATATCAGATAAATGTCATTCAGTGCTCGACGGTATTAAGAGAATCTTTGGAACCGAATGTGGATATCTTCCAAATTGCTGAACTCATCGAGATAAGCACGTTACCACTTTCTCATTTCATTGACATAATCGCTTTGGCACAATTTCAGTCAAATAGCATTCACTGCTCGATGGTATTCAGAGAAACTTTGCAACATATGGTCGATTTCGTCCAATTTGCTGAACTCATCGAGATATGCACATTACCACTTTCTCATTTCATCGAGATACACACATTGGCAGAATATCAGCCAAGTGGCATTCAGTGCTCCAAGGTATTGAGACAAACTTTGGAACAGATTGTGGATTTCTTCCAACTTGCTCAACTCTTCGAGATAAGCACGTTTCCACTTTCTCACTTCATTGAGATACACACATTGAGAGAATATCAGCCTAGTGGCATTCAGTACCACAAGGTATCCCGCGAAACATTGGAACCGATTGTGGATTTCTTCCAAATTGCATATCTCATCGAGATAAGCACGTTACCACTTTCTGATTTCATTGAGATACACAGATTGGAAGAATATCAGCCAAATGGCATTCAGTGCTCCAAGGTATTCAGAGAAACTTTCGAACCGATTATGGATTTCTTCCAACTTGCTCAACTCACCGTGATAAGAAATTTACCACTTTCTCATTTCATTGACATGCACACATTTGCAGAATTTCAGCCAAATGGCATTCACGGCTCGATGGTATTCAGAGAAACTTTAAAAAATAGTGTGGATTTCTTCCAACTCGCTGAACTCATCGAGATAAGCAATTTACCACTTTCTCATTTCATTGAGATACACACATTGGCAGAATATCAGATAAATGTCATTCAGTGCTCGACGGTATTCAGAGAATCTTTGGAACCGAATGTGAATATCTTCCAAATTGCTGAACTCATCGAGATAAGCACGTTTCCACTTTCTCATTTCATTGAGATACAGACATTGAGAGAATATCAGCCTAGTGGCTTTCAGTACCACAAGGTATCCCGCGAAACATTGGAACTGATTGTGGATTTCTTCCAAATTGCATATCTTATCGAGATAAGCATGTTACCACTTTCTCATTTCATTGAGATACACACATTGGCAGAATATCAGCCAAGTGGCATTCAGTGCTCCAAGGTATTGAGACAAACTTTGGAACAGATTGTGGATTTCTTCCAACTTGCTCAACTCTTCGAGATAAGCACGTTTCCACTTTCTCATTTCATTGAGATACACACATTGAGAGAATATCAGCCTAGTGGCATTCAGTACCACAAGGTATCCCGCGAAACATTGGAACCGATTGTGGATTTCTTCCAAATTGCATATCTCATCGAGATAAGCACGTTACCACTTTCTCATTTCATTGAGATACACACATTGGAAGAATATCAGCCAAATGGCATTCAGTGCTCCAAGGTATTCAGAGAAACTTTGGAACCGATTATGGATTTCTTCCAACTTGCTCAACTCACCGTGATAAGAAATTTACCACTTTCTCATTTCATTGACATGCACACATTGGCAGAATTTCAGCCAAATGGCATTCACGGCTCGATGGTATTCAGAGAAACTTTGCAAAATATTGTGCATTTCTTCCAACTCGCTGAACTCATCGCGATAAGCAATTTACCACTTTCTCATTTCATTGAGATACACACATTGGCAGAATATCAGATAAATGTCATTCAGAGCTCGACGGTATTCAGAGAATCTTTGGAACCGAATGTGGATATCTTCCAAATTGCTGAACTCATCGAGATAAGCACGTTACCACTTTCTCATTTCATTGACATATACGCTTTGGCAGAATTACAGCCAAATAGCATTCACTGCTCGATGGTATTCAGACAACCTTTGCAACATATGATCGATTTCGTCCAATTTGCTGAACTCATCGAGATAAGCACATTACCATTTTCTCATTTCATCGAGATACAGACATTGGCAGAATATCAGCCAAGTGGCATTCAGTGCTCCAAGGTATTGAGACAAACTTTGGAACAGATTGTGGATTTCTTCCAACTTGCTCAACTCTTCGAGATAAGCACGTTTCCACTTTCTCACTTCATTGAGATACACACATTGAGAGAATATCAGCCTAGTGGCATTCAGTACCACAAGGTATCCCGCGAAACATTGGAACCGATTGTGGATTTCTTCCAAATTGCATATCTCATCGAGATAAGCACGTTACCACTTTCTCATTTCATTGAGATACACACATTGGAAGAATATCAGCCAAATGGCATTCAGTGCTCCAAGGTATTCAGAGAAACTTTGGAACCGATTGTGGATTTCTTCCAACTTGCTCAACTCACCGTGATAAGAAATTTACCACTTTCTCATTTCATTGACATGCACACATTGGCAGAATTTCAGCCAAATGGCATTCACGGCTCGATGGTATTCAGAGAAACTTTGTAAAATATTGTGGATTTCTTCCAACTCGCTGAACTCATCGAGATAAGCAATTTACCACTTTCTCATTTCATTGAGATACACAAATTGGCAGAATATCAGATAAACTTTGCAACATATGGTCGATTTCGTCCAATTTGCTGAACTCATCGAGATAAGCACATTACCACTTTCTCATTTCATTGAGATACACACATTGGCAGAATATCAGCCAAGTGGCATTCAGTGCTCCAAGGTATTGAGACAAACTTTGGAACAGATTGTGGATTTCTTCCAACCTGCTCAACTCTTCGAGATAAGAACGTTTCCACTTTCTCGTTTCATTGAGATACACACATTGAGAGAATATCAGCCTAGTGGCATTCAGTACCACAAGGTATCCCGCGAAACATTGGAACCGATTGTGGATTTCTTCCAAATTGCATATCTCATCGAGATAAGCATGTTACCACTTTCTCATTTCATTGAGATACACACATTGGAAGAATATCAGCCAAATGGTATTCAGTGCTCCAAGGTATTCAGAGAAACTTTGGAACCGATTGTGGATTTCTTCCAACTTGCTCAACTCACCGTGATAAGAAATTTACCACTTTCTCATTTCATTGACATGCACACATTGGCAGAATTTCAGCCAAATGGCATTCACGGCTCGATGGTATTCAGAGAAACTTTGTAAAATATTGTGGATTTCTTCCAACTCGCTGAACTCATCGAGATAAGCAATTTACCACTTTCTCATTTCATTGAGATACACAAATTGGCAGAATATCAGATAAATGTCATTCAGTGCTCGACGTTATTCAGAGAATCTTTGGAACCGAATGTGGATATCTTCCAAATTGCTGAACTCATCGAGATAAGCACGTTACCACTTTCTCATTTCATTGACATTATCGCTTTGGCAGAATTTCAGCCAAATAGCATTCACTGCTCGACGGTATTCAGAGAAACTTTGCAACATATGGCCGATTTCGTCCAATTTGCTGAACTCATCGAGATAAGCACATTACCACTTTCTCATTTCATCGAGATACACACATTGGCAGAATATCAGCCAAGTGGCATTCAGTGCTCCAAGGTATTGAGACAAACTTTGGAACAGATTGTGGATTTCTTCCAACTTGCTCAACACTTCGAGATAAGCACGTTTCCACTTTCTCACTTCATTGAGATACACACATTGAGAGAATATCAGCCTAGTGGCATTCAGTACCTCAAGGTATCCCGCGAAACATTGGAACCGATTGTGGATTTCGTCCAAATTGCATATCTCATCGAGATAAGCACGTTACCACTTTCTGATTTCATTGAGATACACACATTGGAAGAATATCAGCCAAATGGCATTCAGTGCTCCAAGGTATTCAGAGAAACTTTGGAACCGATTATGGATTTCTTCCAACTTGCTCAACTCACCGTGATAAGAAATTTACCACTTTCTCATTTCATTGACATGCACACATTGGCAGAATTTCAGCCAAATGGCATTCACGGCTCGATGGTATTCAGAGAAACTTTGCAAAATATTGTGGATTTCTTCCAACTCGCTGAACTCATCGAGATAAGCAATTTACCACTTTCTCACTTCATTGAGATACACACTTTGGCAGAATATCAGATAAATGTCATTCAGTGCTCGACGGTATTCAGAGAATCTTTGGAACCGAATGTGGATATCTTCCAAATTGCTGAACTCATCGAGATAAGCACGTTTCCACTTTCTCATTTCATTGAGATACACACATTGAGAGAATATCAGCCTAGTGGCATTCAGTACCACAAGGTATCCCGCGAAACATTGGAACCGATTGTGGATTTCTTCCAAATTGCATATCACATCGAGATAAGCATGTTACCACTTTCTCATTTCATTGAGATACACACATTGGCAGAATATCAGCCAAATGGCATTCAGTGCTCCAAGGTATTCAGAGAAACTTTGGAAACGATTGTGGATTTCTTCCAACTTGCTCAACTCACCGTGATAAGAAATTTAACACTTTCTCATTTCATTGACATGCACACATTGGCAGAATTTCAGCCAAATGGCATTCACGGCTGGATGGTATTCAGAAAAACTTTGCAAAATATTGTGGATTTCTTCCAACTCGCTGAACTCATCGAGATAAGCAATTTACCACTTTCTCATTTCATTGAGATACACACATTGGCAGAATATCAGATAAATGTCATTCAGTGCTCGACGGTATTCAGAGAATCTTTGGAACCGAATGTGGATATCTTCCAAATTGCTGAACTCTTCGAGATAAGCACGTTACCACTTTCTCATTTCATTGAGATATACGCTTTGGCAGAATTTCAGCCAAATAGCATTCCATGCTCGATGGTATTCAGAGAAACTTTGCAACATATGGTCGATTTCGTCCAATTTGCTGAACTCATCGAGATAAGCACATTACCACTTTCTCATTTCATTGAGATACACACATTGGCAGAATATCAGCCAAGTGGCATTCAGTGCTCCAAGGTATTGAGACAAACTTTGGAACAGATTGTGGATTTCTTCCAACTTGCTCAACTCTTCGAGATAAGCACGTTTCCACTTTCTCATTTCATTGAGATACACACATTGAGAGAATATCAGCCTAGTGGCATTCAGTACCACAAGGTATCCCGCGAAACATTGGAACCGATTGTGGATTTCTTCCAAATTGCATATCTCATCGAGATAAGCATGTTACCACTTTCTCATTTCATTGAGATACACACATTGGAAGAATATCAGCCAAATGGTATTCAGTGCTCCAAGGTATTCAGAGAAACTTTGGAACCGATTGTGGATTTCTTCCAACTTGCTCAACTCACCGTGATAAGAAATTTACCACTTTCTCATTTCATTGACATGCACACATTGGCAGAATTTCAGCCAAATGGCATTCACGGCTCGATGGTATTCAGAGAAACTTTGTAAAATATTGTGGATTTCTTCCAACTCGCTGAACTCATCGAGATAAGCAATTTACCACATTCTCATTTCATTGAGATACACAAATTGGCAGAATATGAGATAAATGTCATTCAGAGCTCGACGGTATTCAGAGAATCTTTGGAACCGAATGTGGATATCTTCCAAATTGCTGAACTCATCGAGATAAGCACGTTACCACTTTCTGATTTCATTGACATAATAGCTTTGGAAGAATTTCAGTCAAATAGCATTCACTGCTCGATGGTATTCAGAGAAACTTTGCAACATATGATCGATTTCGTCCAATTTGCTGAACTCATCGAGATAAGCACATTACCACTTTCTCATTTCATCGAGATACACACATTGGCAGAATATCAGCCAAGTGGCATTCAGTGCTCCAAGGTATTGAGACAAACTTTGGAACAGATTGTGGATTTCTTCCAACTTGCTCAACTCTTCGAGATAAGCACTTTTCCACTTTCTCACTTCATTGAGATACACACATTGAGAGATTATCAGCCTAGTGGCATTCAGTACCACAAGGTACACCGCGAAACATTGGAACCGATTGTGGATTTCTTCCAAATTGCATACCTCATCGAGATAAGCACGTTACCACTTTCTCATTTCATTGAGATACACACATTGGAAGAATATCAGCCAAATGGCATTCAGTGCTCCAAGGTATTCAGAGAAACTTTGGAACCGATTATGGATTTCTTCCAACTTGCTCAACTCACCGTGATAAGAAATTTACCACTTTCTCATTTCATTGACATGCACACATTGGCAGAATTTCAGCCAAATGGCATTCACGGCTCGATGGTATTCAGAGAAACTTTGCAAAATAGTGTGGATTTCTTCCAACTCGCTGAACTCATCGAGATAAGCACATTACCACTTTCTCATTTCATTGAGATACACACATTGGCAGAATATCAGATAAATGTCATTCAGTGCTCGACGGTATTCAGAGAATCTTTGGAACCGAATGTGGATATCTTCCAAATTGCTGAACTCATCGAGATAAGCACGTTTCCACTTTCTCATTTCATTGAGATACAGACATTGATAGAATATCAGCCTAGTGGCATTCAGTACCACAAGTTATCCCGCGAAACATTGGAACCGATTGTGGATTTCTTCCAAATTGCATATCTTATCGAGATAAGCATGTTACCACTCTCTCATTTCATTGAGATACACACATTGGCAGAATATCAGCCAAGTGGCATTCAGTGCTCCAAGGTATTGAGACAAACTTTGGAACAGATTGTGGATTTCTTCCAACTTGCTCAACTCTTCGAGATAAGCACGTTTCCACTTTCTCATTTCATTGAGATACACACATTGAGAGAATATCAGCCTAGTGGCATTCATTACCACAAGGTATCACGCGAAACATTGGAACCGATTGTGGATTTCTTCCAAATTGCATATCTCATCGAGATAAGCACGTTACCATTTTCTCATTTCATTGAGATACACACATTGGAAGAATATCAGCCAAATGGCATTCAGTGCTCCAAGGTATTCAGAGAAACTTTGGAACCGATTATGGATTTCTTCCAACTTGCTCAACTCACCGTGATAAGAAATTTACCACTTTCTCATTTCATTGACATGCACACATTGGCAGAATTTCAGCCAAATGGCATTCACGGCTCGATGGTATTCAGAGAAACTTTGCAAAATATTGTGGATTTCTTCCAACTCGCTGAACACATCGAGATAAGCAATTTACCACTTTCTCATTTCATTGAGATACACACATTGGCAGAATATCAGATAAATGTCATTCAGAGCTCGACGGTATTCAGAGAATCTTTGGAACCGAATGTGGATATCTTCCGAATTGCTGAACTCATCGAGATAAGCACGTTACCACTTTCTCATTTCATTGACATATACGCTTTGGCAGAATTTCAGCCAAATAGCATTCACTGCTCGATGGTATTCAGAGAAACTTTGCAACATATGATCGATTTCGTCCAATTTGCTGAACTCATCGAGATAAGCACATTACCATTTTCTCATTTCATCGAGATACACACATTGGCAGAATATCAGCCAAGTGGCATTCAGTGTTCCAAGGTATTGAGACAAACTTTGGAACAGATTGTGGATTTCTTCCAACTTGCTCAACTCTTCGAGATAAGCACGTTTCCACTTTCTCACTTCATTGAGATACACACATTGAGAGAATATCAGCCTAGTGGCATTCAGTACCACAAGGTATCCCGCGAAACATTGGAACCGATTGTGGATTTCTTCCAAATTGCATATCTCATCGAGATAAGCACGTTACCACTTTCTCATTTCATTGAGATACACACATTGGAAGAATATCAGCCAAATGGCATTCAGTGCTCCAAGGTATTCAGAGAAACTTTGGAACCGATTATGGATTTCTTCCAACTTGCTCAACTCACCGTGATAAGAAATTTACCACTTTCTCATTTCATTGACATGCACACATTGGCAGAATTTCAGCCAAATGGCATTCACGGCTGGATAGTATTCAGAGAAACTTTGCAAAATAGTGTGGATTTCTTCCAACTCGCTGAACTCATCGAGATAAGCAATTTACCACTTTCTCATTTCATTGAGATACATACATTGGCAGAATATCAGATAAATGTCATTCAGTGCTCGACGGTATTCAGAGAATCTTTGGAACCGAATGTGGATATCTTCCAAATTGCTGAACCCATCGAGATAAGCACGTTACCACTTTCTCATTTCATTGAGATATACGCTTTGGCAGAATTTCAGCCAAATAGCATTCCATGCTCGATGGTATTCAGAGAAACTTTGCAACATATGGTCGATTTCGTCCAATTTGCTGAACTCATCGAGATAAGCACATTACCACTTTCTCATTTCATTGAGATACACACATTGGCAGAATATCAGCCAAGTGGCATTCAGTGCTCCAAGGTATTGAGACAAACTTTGGAACAGATTGTGGATTTCTTCCAACTTGCTCAACTCTTCGAGATAAGCACGTTTCCACTTTCTCATTTCATTGAGATACACACATTGAGAGAATATCAGCCTAGTGGCATTCAGTACCACAAGGTATCCCGCGAAACATTGGAACCGATTGTGGATTTCTTCCAAATTGCATATCACATCGAGATAAGCATGTTACCACTTTCTCATTTCATTGAGATACACACATTGGAAGAATATCAGCCAAATGGTATTCAGTGCTCCAAGGTATTCAGAGAAACTTTGGAACCGATTGTGGATTTCTTCCAACTTGCTCAACTCACCGTGATAAGAAATTTACCACTTTCTCATTTCATTGACATGCACACATTGGCAGAATTTCAGCCAAATGGCATTCACGGCTCGATGGTATTCAGAGAAACTTTGTAAAATATTGTGGATTTCTTCCAACTCGCTGAACTCATCGAGATAAGCAATTTACCACTTTCTCATTTCATTGAGATACACAAATTGGCAGAGTATCAGATAAACGTTGCAACATATGGTCGATTTCGTCCAATTTGCTGAACTCATCGAGATAAGCACATTACCACTTTCTCATTTCATTGAGATACACACATTGGCAGAATATCAGCCAAGTGGCATTCAGTGCTCCAAGGTATTGAGACAAACTTTGGAACAGATTGTGGATTTCTTCCAACCTGCTCAACTCTTCGAGATAAGAACGTTTCCACTTTCTCGTTTCATTGAGATACACACATTGAGAGAATATCAGCCTAGTGGCATTCAGTACCACAAGGTATCCCGCGAAACATTGGAACCGATTGTGGATTTCTTCCAAATTGCATATCTCATCGAGATAAGCATGTTACCACTTTCTCATTTCATTGAGATACACACATTGGAAGAATATCAGCCAAATGGTATTCAGTGCTCCAAGGTATTCAGAGAAACTTTGGAACCGATTGTGGATTTCTTCCAACTTGCTCAACTCACCGTGATAAGAAATTTACCACTTTCTCATTTCATTGACATGCACACATTGGCAGAATTTCAGCCAAATGGCATTCACGGCTCGATGGTATTCAGAGAAACTTTGTAAAATATTGTGGATTTCTTGCAACTCGCTGAACTCATCGAGATAAGCAATTTACCACTTTCTCATTTCATTGAGATACACAAATTGGC
Source organism: Carcharhinus amblyrhynchos (assembly GCF_965287045.1). Lineage (NCBI taxonomy): Eukaryota > Metazoa > Chordata > Chondrichthyes > Carcharhiniformes > Carcharhinidae > Carcharhinus > Carcharhinus amblyrhynchos. The sequence goes on along the minus strand of NC_137341.1, from coordinate 296,899 downwards.
AGAATATCAGATAAATGTCATTCAGTGCTCGACGGTATTCAGAGAATCTTTGGAACCGAATGTGGATATCTTCCAAATTGCTGAACTCATCGAGATAAGCACGTTACCACTTTCTCATTTCATTGACATTATCGCTTTGGCAGAATTTCAGCCAAATAGCATTCACTGCTCGACGGTATTCAGAGAAACTTTGCAACATATGGCCGATTTCGTCCAATTTGCTGAACTCATCGAGATAAGCACATTACCACTTTCTCATTTCATCGAGATACACACATTGGCAGAATATCAGCCAAGTGGCATTCAGTGCTCCAAGGTATTGAGACAAACTTTGGAACAGATTGTGGATTTCTTCCAACTTGCTCAACTCTTCGAGATAAGCACGTTTCCACTTTCTCACTTCATTGAGATACACACATTGAGAGAATATCAGCCTAGTGGCATTCAGTACCACAAGGTATCCCGCGAAACATTGGAACCGATTGTGGATTTCTTCCAAATTGCATATCTCATCGAGATAAGCACGTTACCACTTTCTCATTTCATTGAGATACACACATTGGAAGAATATCAGCCAAATGGCATTCAGTGCTCCAAGGTATTCAGAGAAACTTTGGAACCGATTATGGATTTCTTCCAACTTGCTCAACTCACCGTGATAAGAAATTTACCACTTTCTCATTTCATTGACATGCACACATTGGCAGAATTTCAGCCAAATGGCATTCACGGCTGGATAGTATTCAGAGAAACTTTGCAAAATAGTGTGGATTTCTTCCAACTCGCTGAACTCATCGAGATAAGCAATTTACCACTTTCTCATTTCATTGAGATACATACATTGGCAGAATATCAGATAAATGTCATTCAGTGCTCGACGGTATTCAGAGAATCTTTGGAACCGAATGTGGATATCTTCCAAATTGCTGAACCCATCGAGATAAGCACGTTACCACTTTCTCATTTCATTCAGATATACGCTTTGGCAGAATTTCAGCCAAATAGCATTCCATGCTCGATGGTATTCAGAGAAACTTTGCAACATATGGTCGATTTCGTCCAATTTGCTGAACTCATCGAGATAAGCACATTACCACTTTCTCATTTCATTGAGATACACACATTGGCAGAATATCAGCCAAGTGGCATTCAGTGCTCCAAGGTATTGAGACAAACTTTGGAACAGATTGTGGATTTCTTCCAACTTGCTCAACTCTTCGAGATAAGCACGTTTCCACTTTCTCATTTCATTGAGAGACACACATTGAGAGAATATCAGCCTAGTGGCATTCAGTACCACAAGGTATCCCGCGAAACATTGGAACCGATTGTGGATTTCTTCCAAATTGCATATCACATCGAGATAAGCATGTTACCACTTTCTCATTTCATTGAGATACACACATTGGAAGAATATCAGCCAAATGGTATTCAGTGCTCCAAGGTATTCAGAGAAACTTTGGAACCGATTGTGGATTTCTTCCAACTTGCTCAACTCACCGTGATAAGAAATTTACCACTTTCTCATTTCATTGACATGCACACATTGGCAGAATTTCAGCCAAATGGCATTCACGGCTCGATGGTATTCAGAGAAACTTTGTAAAATATTGTGGATTTCTTCCAACTCGCTGAACTCATCGAGATAAGCAATTTACCACTTTCTCATTTCATTGAGATACACAAATTGGCAGAGTATCAGATAAACTTTGCAACATATGGTCGATTTCGTCCAATTTGCTGAACTCATCGAGATAAGCACATTACCACTTTCTCATTTCATTGAGATACAAACATTGGCAGAATATCAGCCAAGTGGCATTCAGTGCTCCAAGGTATTGAGACAAACTTTGGAACAGATTGTGGATTTCTTCAAACCTGCTCAACTCTTCGAGATAAGAACGTTTCCACTTTCTCGTTTCATTGAGATACACACATTGAGAGAATATCAGCCTAGTGGCATTCAGTACCACAAGGTATCCCGCGAAACATTGGAACCGATTGTGGATTTCTTCCAAATTGCATATCTCATCGAGATAAGCATGTTACCACTTTCTCATTTCATTGAGATACACACATTGGAAGAATATCAGCCAAATGGTATTCAGTGCTCCAAGGTATTCAGAGAAACTTTGGAACCGATTGTGGATTTCTTCCAACTTGCTCAACTCACCGTGATAAGAAATTTACCACTTTCTCATTTCATTGACATGCACACATTGGCAGAATTTCAGCCAAATGGCATTCACGGCTCGATGGTATTCAGAGAAACTTTGTAAAATATTGTGGATTTCTTGCAACTCGCTGAACTCATCGAGATAAGCAATTTACCACTTTCTCATTTCATTGAGATACACAAATTGGCAGAATATCAGATAAATGTCATTCAGTGCTCGACGGTATTCAGAGAATCTTTGGAACCGAATGTGGATATCTTCCAAATTGCTGAACTCATCGAGATAAGCACGTTACCACTTTCTCATTTCATTGACATTATCGCTTTGGCAGAATTTCAGCCAAATAGCATTCACTGCTCGACGGTATTCAGAGAAACTTTGCAACATATGGCCGATTTCGTCCAATTTGCTGAACTCATCGAGATAAGCACATTACCACTTTCTCATTTCATCGAGATACACACATTGGCAGAATATCAGCCAAGTGGCATTCAGTGCTCCAAGGTATTGAGACATACTTTGGAACAGATTGTGGATTTCTTCCAACTTGCTCAACACTTCGAGATAAGCACGTTTCCACTTTCTCACTTCATTGAGATACACACATTGAGAGAATATCAGCCTAGTGGCATTCAGTACCTCAAGGTATCCCGCGAAACATTGGAACCGATTGTGGATTTCGTCCAAATTGCATATCTCATCGAGATAAGCACGTTACCACTTTCTGATTTCATTGAGATACACACATTGGAAGAATATCAGCCAAATGGCATTCAGTGCTCCAAGGTATTCAGAGAAACTTTGGAACCGATTATGGATTTCTTCCAACTTGCTCAACTCACCGTGATAAGAAATTTACCACTTTCTCATTTCATTGACATGCACACATTGGCAGAATTTCAGCCAAATGGCATTCACGGCTCGATGGTATTCAGAGAAACTTTGCAAAATATTGTGGATTTCTTCCAACTCGCTGAACTCATCGAGATAAGCAATTTACCACTTTCTCATTTCATTGAGATACACACATTGGCAGAATATCAGATAAATGTCATTCAGTGCTCGACGGTATTCAGAGAATCTTTGGAACCGAATGTGGATATCTTCCAAATTGCTGAACTCATCGAGATAAGCACGTTTCCACTTTCTCATTTCATTGAGATACACACATTGAGAGAATATCAGCCTAGTGGCATTCAGTACCACAAGGCATCCCGCGAAACATTGGAACCGATTGTGGATTTCTTCCAAATTGCATATCTCATCGAGATAAGCACGTTACCATTTTCTCATTTCATTGAGATACACACATTGGAAGAATATCAGCCAAATGGCATTCAGTGCTCCAAGGTATTCAGAGAAACTTTGGAACCGATTATGGATTTCTTCCAACTTGCTCAACTCACCGTGATAAGAAATTTACCGCTTTCTCATTTCATTGACATGCACACTCTGGCAAAATTTCAGCCAAATGGCATTCACGTCTCGATAGTATTCAGAGAAACTTTGCAAAATAGTGTGGATTTCTTCCAACTCGCTGAACTCATCGAGATAAGCAATTTACCACTTTCTCATTTCATTGAGATACATACATTGGCAGAATATCAGATAAATGTCATTCAGTGCTCGACGGTATTCAGAGAATCTTTGGAACCGAATGTGGATATCTTCCAAATTGCTGAACTCTTCGAGATAAGCACGTTACCACTTTCTCATTTCATTGAGATATACGCTTTGGCAGAATTTCAGCCAAATAGCATTCCATGCTCGATGGTATTCAGAGAAACTTTGCAACATATGGTCGATTTCGTCCAATTTGCTGAACTCATCGAGATAAGCACATTACCACTTTCTCATTTCATCGAGATACACACATTGGCAGAATATCAGCCAAGTGGCATTCAGTGCTCCAAGGTATTGAGACAAACTTTGGAACAGATTGTGGATTTCTTCCAACTTGCTCAACTCTTCGAGATAAGCACGTTTCCACTTTCTCATTTCATTGAGATACACACATTGAGAGAATATCAGCCTAGTGGCATTCAGTACCACAAGGTATCCCGCGAAACATTGGAACCGATTGTGGATTTCTTCCAAATTGCATATCTCATCGAGATAAGCATGTTACCACTTTCTCATTTCATTGAGATACACACATTGGAAGAATATCAGCCAAATGGTATTCAGTGCTCCAAGGTATTCAGAGAAACTTTGGAACCGATTGTGGATTTCTTCCAACTTGCTCAACTCACCGTGATAAGAAATTTACCACTTTCTCATTTCATTGACATGCACACATTGGCAGAATTTCAGCCAAATGGCATTCACGGCTCGATGGTATTCAGAGAAACTTTGTAAAATATTGTGGATTTCTTCCAACTCGCTGAACTCATCGAGATATGCAATTTACCACTTTCTCATTTCATTGAGATACACACATTGGCAGAATATCAGATAAATGTCATTCAGAGCTCGACGGTATTCAGAGAATCTTTGGAACCGAATGTGGATATCTTCCAAATTGCTGAACTCATCGAGATAAGCACGTTACCACTTTCTCATTTCATTGAGATATACGCTTTGGCAGAATTTCAGCCAAATAGCATTCACTGCTCGATGGTATTCAGAGAAACTTTGCAACATATGGTCGATTTCGTCCAATTTGCTGAACTCATCGAGATAAGCACATTACCACTTTCTCATTTCATCGAGATACACACATTGGCAGAATATCAGCCAAGTGGCATTCAGTGCTCCAAGGTATTGAGACAAACTTTGGAACAGATTGTGGATTTCTTCCAACTTGCTCAACTCTTCGAGATAAGCACGTTTTCACTTTCTCACTTCATTGAGAGACACACATTGAGAGAATATCAGCCTAGTGGCATTCAGTACCACAAGGTATCCCGCGAAACATTGGAACCGATTGTGGATTTCTTCCAAATTGCATATCTCATCGAGATAAGCACGTTACCATTTTCTCATTTCATTGAGATACACACATTGGAAGAATATCAGCCAAATGGCATTCAGTGCTCCAAGGTATTCAGAGAAACTTTGGAACCGATTATGGATTTCTTCCAACTTGCTCAACTCACCGTGATAAGAAATTTACCGCTTTCTCATTTCATTGACATGCACACTCTGGCAAAATTTCAGCCAAATGGCATTCACGTCTCGATAGTATTCAGAGAAACTTTGCAAAATAGTGTGGATTTCTTCCAACTCGCTGAACTCATCGAGATAAGCAATTTACCACTTTCTCATTTCATTGAGATACATACATTGGCAGAATATCAGATAAATGTCATTCAGTGCTCGACGGTATTCAGAGAATCTTTGGAACCGAATGTGGATATCTTCCAAATTGCTGAACTCTTCGAGATAAGCACGTTACCACTTTCTCATTTCATTGAGATATACGCTTTGGCAGAATTTCAGCCAAATAGCATTCACTGCTCGATGGCATTCAGAGAAACTTTGCAACATATGGTCGATTTCGTCCAATTTGCTGAACTCATCGAGATAAGCACATTACCACTTTCTCATTTCATTGAGATACACACATTGGCAGAATATCAGCCAAGTGGCATTCAGTGCTCCAAGGTATTGAGACAAACTTTGGAACAGATTGTGGATTTCTTCCAACTTGCTCAACTCTTCGAGATAAGCACGTTTCCACTTTCTCATTTCATAGAGATACACACATTGAGAGAATATCAGCCTAGTGGCATTCAGTACCACAGGGTATCCCGCGAAACATTGGAACCGATTGTGGATTTCTTCCAAATTGCATATCTCATCGAGATAAGCACGTTACCATTTTCTCATTTCATTGAGATACACACATTGGAAGAATATCAGCCAAATGGCATTCAGTGCTCCAAGGTATTCAGAGAAACTTTGGAACCGATTGTGGATTTCTTCCAACTTGCTCAACTCACCGTGATAAGAAATTTACCACTTTCTCATTTCATTGACATGCACACATTGGCAGAATTTCAGCCAAATGGCATTCACGGCTCGATGGTATTCAGAGAAACTTTGCAAAATATTGTGGATTTCTTCAAACTCGCTGAACTCATCGAGATAAGCAATTTACCACTTTCTCATTTCATTGAGATACACACATTGGCAGAATATCAGATAAGTGTTATTCAGTGCTCGACGGCATTCAGAGAATCTTTGGAACCGAATGTGGATATCTTCCAAATTGCAGAACTCATCGAGATAAGCACGTTACCACTTTCTCATTTCATTGAGATATACGCTTTGGCAGAATTTCAGCCAAATAGCATTCACTGCTCGATGGTATTCAGAGAAACTTTGCAACATATGGTCGATTTCGTCCAATTTGCTGAACTCATCGAGATAAGCATATTACCACTTTCTCATTTCATTGTGATACACACATTGGCAGAATATGAGCCAAGTGGCATTCAGTGCTCCAAGGTGTTGCGACAAACTTTGGAACAGATTGTGGCTTTCTTCCAACTTGCTCAACTCATCGAGATAAGCACGTTTCCACTTTCTCATTTCATTGAGATACACACATTGAGAGAATATCAGCCTAGTGGCATTCAGTACCACAAGGTATCCCGCGAAACATTGGAACCGATTGTGGATTTCTTCCAAATTGCATATCTCATCGAGATAAGCACGTTACCACTTTCTCATTTCATTGAGATACACACATTGGAAGAATATCAGCCAAATGGCATTCAGTGCTCCAAGGTATTCAGAGAAACTTTGGAACCGATTGTGGATTTCTTCCAACTTGCTCAACTCACCGTGATAAGAAATTTACCACTTTCTCATTTCATTGACCTGCACACATTGGCAGAATTTCAGCCAAATGGCATTCACGGCTCGATAGTATTCAGAGAAACTTTGCAAAATAGTGTGGATTTCTTCCAACTCGCTGAACTCATCGAGATAAGCAATTTACCACTTTCTCATTTCATTGAGATACATACATTGGCAGAATATCAGATAAATGTCATTCAGTGCTCGACGGTATTCAGAGAATCTTTGGAACCGAATGTGGATATCTTCCAAATTGCTGAACTCATCGAGATAAGCACGTTACCACTTTCTCATTTCATTGAGATATACGCTTTGGCAGAATTTCAGCCAAATAGCTTTCACTGCTCGATGGGATTCAGAGAAACTTTGCAACATATGGTCGATTTCGTCCAATTTGCTGAACTCATCGAGATAAGCACATTACCACTTTCTCATTTCATTGAGATACACACATTGGCAGACTATCAGCCAAGTGGCATTCAGTGCTCCAAGGTATTGAGACAAACTTTGGAACAGATTGTGGATTTCTTCCAACTTGCTCAACTCTTCGAGATAAGCACGTTTCCACTTTCTCATTTCATTGAGATACACACATTGAGAGAATATCAGCCTAGTGGCATTCAGTACCACAAGGTATCCCGCGAAACATTGGAACCGATTGTGGATTTCTTCCAAATTGCATATCTCATCGAGATAAGCATGTTACCACTTTCTCATTTCATTGAGATACACACATTGGAAGAATATCAGCCAAATGGTATTCAGTGCTCCAAGGTATTCAGAGAAACTTTGGAACCGATTGTGGATTTCTTCCAACTTGCTCAACTCACCGTGATAAGAAATTTACCACTTTCTCATTTCATTGACATGCACACATTGGCAGAATTTCAGCCAAATGGCATTCACGGCTCGATGGTATTCAGAGAAACTTTGTAAAATATTGTGGATTTCTTCCAACTCGCTGAACTCATCGAGATAAGCAATTTACCACATTCTCATTTCATTGAGATACACAAATTGGCAGAATATCAGATAAATGTCATTCAGAGCTCGACGGTATTCAGAGAATCTTTGGAACCGAATGTGGATATCTTCCAAATTGCTGAACTCATCGAGATAAGCACGTTACCACTTTCTGATTTCATTGACATAATAGCTTTGGAAGAATTTCAGTCAAATAGCATTCACTGCTCGATGGTATTCAGAGAAACTTTGCAACATATGGTCGATTTCGTCCAATTTGCTGAACTCATCGAGATAAGCACATTACCACTTTCTAATTTCATCGAGATACACACATTGGCAGAATATCAGCCAAGTGGCATTCAGTGCTCCAAGGTATTGAGACAAACTTTGGAACAGATTGTGGATTTCTTCCAACTTGCTCAACTCTTCGAGATAAGCACTTTTCCACTTTCTCACTTCATTGAGATACACACATTGAGAGAATATCAGCCTAGTGGCATTCAGTACCACAAGGTATACCGCGAAACATTGGAACCGATTGTGGATTTCTTCCAAATTGCATACCTCATCGAGATAAGCACGTTACCACTTTCTCATTTCATTGAGATACACACATTGGAAGAATATCAGCCAAATGGCATTCAGTGCTCCAAGGTATTCAGAGAAACTTTGGAACCGATTATGGATTTCTTCCAACTTGCTCAACTCACCGTGATAAGAAATTTACCACTTTCTCATTTCATTGACATGCACACATTGGCAGAATTTCAGCCAAATGGCATTCACGGCTCGATGGTATTCAGAGAAACTTTGCAAAATAGTGTGGATTTCTTCCAACTCGCTGAACTCATCGAGATAAGCACATTACCACTTTCTCATTTCATTGAGATACACACATTGGCAGAATATCAGATAAATGTCATTCAGTGCTCGACGGTATTCAGAGAATCTTTGGAACCGAATGTGGATATCTTCCAAATTGCTGAACTCATCGAGATAAGCACGTTTCCACTTTCTCATTTCATTGAGATACAGACATTGAGAGAATATCAGCCTAGTGGCATTCAGTACCACAAGGTATCCCGCGAAACATTGGAACCGATTGTGGATTTCTTCCAAATTGCATATCTTATCGAGATAAGCATGTTACCACATTCTCATTTCATTGAGATACACACATTGGCAGAATATCAGCCAAGTGGCATTCAGTGCTCCAAGGTATTGAGACAAACTTTGGAACAGATTGTGGATTTCTTCCAACTTGCTCAACTCTTCGAGATAAGCACGTTTCCACTTTCTCATTTCATTGAGATACACACATTGAGAGAATATCAGCCTAGTGGCATTCAGTACCACAAGGTATCCCGCGAAACATTGGAACCGATTGTGGATTTCTTCCGAATTGCATATCTCATCGAGATAAGCACGTTACCATTTTCTCATTTCATTGAGATACACACATTGGAAGAATATCAGCCAAATGGCATTCAGTGCTCCAAGGTATTCAGAGAAACTTTGGAACCGATTATGGATTTCTTCCAACTTGCTCAACTCACCGTGATAAGAAATTTACCACTTTCTCATTTCATTGACATGCACACATTGGCAGAATTTCAGCCAAATGGCATTCACGGCTCGATGGTATTCAGAGAAACTTTGCAAAATATTGTGGATTTCTTCCAACTCGCTGAACTCATCGAGATAAGCAATTTACCACTTTCTCATTTCATTGAGATACACACATTGGCAGAATATCAGATAAATGTCATTCAGAGCTCGACGGTATTCAGAGAATCTTTGGAACCGAATGTGGATATCTTCCGAATTGCTGAACTCATCGAGATAAGCACGTTACCACTTTCTCATTTCATTGACATATACGCTTTGGCAGAATTTCAGCCAAATAGCATTCACTGCTCGATGGTATTCAGACAAACTTTGCAACATATGATCGATTTCGTCCAATTTGCTGAACTCATCGAGATAAGCACATTACCATTTTCTCATTTCATCGAGATACACACATTGGCAGAATATCAGCCAAGTGGCATTCAGTGTTCCAAGGTATTGAGACAAACTTTGGAACAGATTGTGGATTTCTTCCAACTTGCTCAACTCTTCGAGATAAGCACGTTTCCACTTTCTCACTTCATTGAGATACACACATTGAGAGAATATCAGCCTAGTGGCATTCAGTACCACAAGGTATCCCGCGAAACATTGGAACCGATTGTGGATTTCTTCCAAATTGCATATCTCATCGAGATAAGCACGTTACCACTTTCTCATTTCATTGAGATACACACATTGGAAGAATATCAGCCAAATGGCATTCAGTGCTCCAAGGTATTCAGAGAAACTTTGGAACCGATTATGGATTTCTTCCAACTTGCTCAACTCACCGTGATAAGAAATTTACCACTTTCTCATTTCATTGACATGCACACATTGGCAGAATTTCAGCCAAATGGCATTCACGGCTGGATAGTATTCAGAGAAACTTTGCAAAATAGTGTGGATTTCTTCCAACTCGCTGAACTCATCGAGATAAGCAATTTACCACTTTCTCATTTCATTGAGATACATACATTGGCAGAATATCAGATAAATGTCATTCAGTGCTCGACGGTATTCAGAGAATCTTTGGAACCGAATGTGGATATCTTCCAAATTGCTGAACCCATCGAGATAAGCACGTTACCACTTTCTCATTTCATTGAGATATACGCTTTGGCAGAATTTCAGCCAAATAGCATTCCATGCTCGATGGTATTCAGAGAAAGTTTGCAACATATGGTCGATTTCGTCCAATTTGCTGAACTCATCGAGATAAGCACATTACCACTTTCTCATTTCATTGAGATACACACATTGGCAGAATATCAGCCAAGTGGCATTCAGTGCTCCAAGGTATTGAGACAAACTTTGGAACAGATTGTGGATTTCTTCCAACTTGCTCAACTCTTCGAGATAAGCACGTTTCCACTTTCTCATTTCATTGAGATACACACATTGAGAGAATATCAGCCTAGTGGCATTCAGTACCACAAGGTATCCCGCGAAACATTGGAACCGATTGTGGATTTCTTCCAAATTGCATATCACATCGAGATAAGCATGTTACCACTTTCTCATTTCATTGAGATACACACATTGGAAGAATATCAGCCAAATGGTATTCAGTGCTCCAAGGTATTCAGAGAAACTTTGGAACCGATTGTGGATTTCTTCCAACTTGCTCAACTCACCGTGATAAGAAATTTACCACTTTCTCATTTCATTGACATGCACACATTGGCAGAATTTCAGCCAAATGGCATTGACGGCTCGATGGTATTCAGAGAAACTTTGTAAAATATTGTGGATTTCTTCCAACTCGCTGAACTCATCGAGATAAGCAATTTACCACTTTCTCATTTCATTGAGATACACAAATTGGCAGAATATCAGATAAATGTCATTCAGAGCTCGACGGTATTCAGAGAATCTTTGGAACCGAATGTGGATATCTTCCAAATTGCTGAACTCATCGAGATAAGCACGTTACCACTTTCTGATTTCATTGACATAATCGCTTTGGAAGAATTTCAGTCAAATAGCATTCACTGCTCGATGGTATTCAGAGAAACTTTGCAACATATGGTCGATTTCGTCCAATTTGCTGAACTCATCGAGATAAGCACATTACCACTTTCTAATTTCATCGAGATACACACATTGGCAGAATATCAGCCAAGTGGCATTCAGTGCTCCAAGGTATTGAGACAAACTTTGGAACAGATTGTGGATTTCTTCCAACTTGCTCAACTCTTCGAGATAAGCACGTTTCCACTTTCTCATTGCATTGAGATACACACATTGAGAGAATATCAGCCTAGTGGCATTCAGTACCACAAGGTATCCCGCGAAACATTGGAACCGATTGTGGATTTCTTCCAAATTGCATATCTCATCGAGATAAGCACGTTACCACTTTCTCATTTCATTGAGATACACACATTGGAAGAATATCAGCCAAATGGCATTCAGTGCTCCAAGGTATTCAGAGAAACTTTGGAACCGATTATGGATTTCTTCCAACTTGCTCAACTCACCGTGATAAGAAATTTACCACTTTCTCATTTCATTGACATGCACACATTGGCAGAATTTCAGCCAAATGGCATTCACGGCTCGATGGTATTCAGAGAAACTTTGCAAAATATTGTGGATTTCTTCCAACTCGCTGAACTCATCGAGATAAGCAATTTACCACTTTCTCATTTCATTGAGATACACACATTGGCAGAATATCAGATAAATGTCATTCAGTGCTCGACTGTATTCAGAGAATCTTTGGAACCGAATGTGGATATCTTCCAAATTGCTGAACTCATCGAGATAAGCACGTTACCACTTTCTCATTTCATTGAGATATACGCTTTGGCAGAATTTCAGCCAAATAGCATTCACTGCTCGATCGTATTCAGACAAACTTTGCAACATATGATCGATTTCGTCCAATTTGCTGAACTCATCGAGATAAGCACATTACCATTTTCTCATTTCATCGAGATACACACATTGGCAGAATATCAGCCAAGTGGCATTCAGTGTTCCAAGGTATTGAGACAAACTTTGGAACAGATTGTGGATTTCTTCCAACTTGCTCAACTCTTCGAGAAAAGCACGTTTCCACTTTCTCACTTCATTGAGATACACACATTGAGAGAATATCAGCCTAGTGGCATTCAGTACCACAAGGTATCCCGCGAAACATTGGAACCGATTGTGGATTTCTTCCAAATTGCATATCTCATCGAGATAAGCACGTTACCACTTTCTCATTTCATTGAGATACACACATTGGAAGAATATCAGCGAAATGGCATTCAGTGCTCCAAGGTATTCAGAGAAACTTTGGAACCGATTATGGATTTCTTCCAACTTGCTCAACTCACCGTGATAAGAAATTTACCACTTTCTCATTTCATTGACATGCACACATTGGCAGAATTTCAGCCAAATGGCATTCACGGCTCGATAGTATTCAGAGAAACTTTGCAAAATAGTGTGGATTTCATCCAACTCGCTGAACTCATTGAGATAAGCAATTTACCACTTTCTCATTTCATTGAGATACACACATTGGCAGAATATCAGATAAATGTCATTCAGTGCTCGACGGTATTCAGAGAATCTTTGGAACCGAATGTGGATATCTTCCAAATTGCTGAACTCATCGAGATAAGCACGTTACCACTTTCTCATTTCATTGACATTATCGCTTTGGCAGAATTTCACCAAATAGCATTCACTGCTCGATGGTATTCAGAGAAACTTTGCAAAATAGTGTGGATTTCTTCCAACTCGCTGAACTCATCGAGATAAGCACATTACCACTTTCTCATTTCATCGAGATACACACATTGGCAGAATATCAGATAAATGTCATTCAGTGCTCGACGGTATTCAGAGAATCTTTGGAACCGAATGTGGATATCTTCCAAATTGCTGAACTCATCGAGATAAGCACGTTTCCACTTTCTCATGTCATTGAGATACACACATTGAGAGAATATCAGCCTAGTGGCATTCAGTACCACAAGGTATCCCGCGAAACATTGGAACCGATTGTGGATTTCTTCCAAATTGCATATCTCATCGAGATAAGCACGTTACCACTTTCTCATTTCATTGAGATACACACATTGGAAGAATATCAGCCAAATGGCATTCAGTGCTCCAAGGTATTCAGAGAAACTTTGGAACCGATTATGGATTTCTTCCAACTTGCTCAACTCACCGTGATAAGAAATTTACCACTTTCTCATTTCATTGACATGCACACATTGGCAGAATTTCAGCCAAATGGCATTCACGGCTCGATGGTATTCAGAGAAACTTTGCAAAATATTGTGGATTTCTTCCAACTCGCTGAACTCATCGAGATAAGCAATTTACCACTTTCTCATTTCATTGAGATACACACATTGGCAGAATATCAGATAAATGTCATTCAGTGCTCGACTGTATTCAGAGAATCTTTGGAACCGAATGTGGATATCTTCCAAATTGCTGAACTCATCGAGATAAGCACGTTACCACTTTCTCATTTCATTGAGATATACGCTTTGGCAGAATTTCAGCCAAATAGCATTCACTGCTCGATCGTATTCAGACAAACTTTGCAACATATGATCGATTTCGTCCAATTTGCTGAACTCATCGAGATAAGCACATTACCATTTTCTCATTTCATCGAGATACACACATTGGCAGAATATCAGCCAAGTGGCATTCAGTGTTCCAAGGTATTGAGACAAACTTTGGAACAGATTGTGGATTTCTTCCAACTTGCTCAACTCTTCGAGATAAGCACGTTTCCACTTTCTCACTTCATTCAGATACACACATTGAGAGAATATCAGCCTAGTGGCATTCAGTACCACAAGGTATCCCGCGAAACATTGGAACCGATTGTGGATTTCTTCCAAATTGCATATCTCATCGAGATAAGCACGTTACCACTTTCTCATTTCATTGAGATACACACATTGGAAGAATATCAGCCAAATGGCATTCAGTGCTCCAAGTTATTCAGAGAAACTTTGGAACCGATTATGGATTTCTTCCAACTTGCTCAACTCACCGTGATAAGAAATTTACCACTTTCTCATTTCATTGACATGCACACATTGGCAGAATTTCAGCCAAATGGCATTCACGGCTGGATAGTATTCAGAGAAACTTTGCAAAATAGTGTGGATTTCTTCCAACTCGCTGAACTCATCGAGATAAGCAATTTACCACTTTCTCATTTCATTGAGATACATACATTGGCAGAATATCAGATAAATGTCATTCAGTGCTCGACGGTATTCAGAGAATCTTTGGAACCGAATGTGGATATCTTCCAAATTGCTGAACCCATCGAGATAAGCACGTTACCACTTTCTCATTTCATTGAGATATACGCTTTGGCAGAATTTCAGCCAAATAGCATTCCATGCTCGATGGTATTCAGAGAAACTTTGCAACATATGGTCGATTTCGTCCAATTTGCTGAACTCATCGAGATAAGCACATTACCACTTTCTCATTTCATTGAGATACACACATTGGCAGAATATCAGCCAAGTGGCATTCAGTGCTCCAAGGTATTGAGACAAACTTTGGAACAGATTGTGGATTTCTTCCAACTTCCTCAACTCTTCGAGATAAGCACGTTTCCACTTTCTCATTTCATTGAGATACACACATTGAGAGAATATCAGCCTAGTGGCATTCAGTACCACAAGGTATCCCGCGAAACATTGGAACCGATTGTGGATTTCTTCCAAATTGCATATCACATCGAGATAAGCATGTTACCACTTTCTCATTTCATTGAGATACACACATTGGAAGAATATCAGCCAAATGGTATTCAGTGCTCCAAGGTATTCAGAGAAACTTTGGAACCGATTGTGGATTTCTTCCAACTTGCTCAACTCACCGTGATAAGAAATTTACCACTTTCTCATTTCATTGACATGCACACATTGGCAGAATTTCAGCCAAATGGCATTCACGGCTCGATGGTATTCAGAGAAACTTTGTAAAATATTGTGGATTTCTTCCAACTCGCTGAACTCATCGAGATAAGCAATTTACCACTTTCTCATTTCATTGAGATACACAAATTGGCAGAGTATCAGATAAACTTTGCAACATATGGTCGATTTCGTCCAATTTGCTGAACTCATCGAGATAAGCACATTACCAGTTTCTCATTTCATTGAGATACACACATTGGCAGAATATCAGCCAAGTGGCATTCAGTGCTCCAAGGTATTGAGACAAACTTTGGAACAGATTGTGGATTTCTTCCAACCTGCTCAACTCTTCGAGATAAGAACGTTTCCACTTTCTCGTTTCATTGAGATACACACATTGAGAGAATATCAGCCTAGTGGCATTCAGTACCACAAGGTATCCCGCGAAACATTGGAACCGATTGTGGATTTCTTCCAAATTGCATATCTCATCGAGATAAGCATGTTACCACTTTCTCATTTCATTGAGATACACACATTGGAAGAATATCAGCCAAATGGTATTCAGTGCTCCAAGGTATTCAGAGAAACTTTGGAACCGATTGTGGATTTCTTCCAACTTGCTCAACTCACCGTGATAAGAAATTTACCACTTTCTCATTTCATTGACATGCACACATTGGCAGAATTTCAGCCAAATGGCATTCACGGCTCGATGGTATTCAGAGAAACTTTGTAAAATATTGTGGATTTCTTGCAACTCGCTGAACTCATCGAGATAAGCAATTTACCACTTTCTCATTTCATTGAGATACACAAATTGGCAGAATATCAGATAAATGTCATTCAGTGCTCGACGGTATTCAGAGAATCTTTGGAACCGAATGTGGATATCTTCCAAATTGCTGAACTCATCGAGATAAGCACGTTACCACTTTCTCATTTCATTGACATTATCGCTTTGGCAGAATTTCAGCCAAATAGCATTCACTGCTCGACGGTATTCACAGAAACTTTGCAACATATGGCCGATTTCGTCCAATTTGCTGAACTCATCGAGATAAGCACATTACCACTTTCTCATTTCATCGAGATACACACATTGGCAGAATATCAGCCAAGTGGCATTCAGTGCTCCAAGGTATTGAGACAAACTTTGGAACAGATTGTGGATTTCTTCCAACTTGCTCAACACTTCGAGATAAGCACGTTTCCACTTTCTCACTTCATTGAGATACACACATTGAGAGAATATCAGCCTAGTGGCATTCAGTACCTCAAGGTATCCCGCGAAACATTGGAACCGATTGTGGATTTCGTCCAAATTGCATATCTCATCGAGATAAGCACGTTACCACTTTCTGATTTCATTGAGATACACACATTGGAAGAATATCAGCCAAATGGCATTCAGTGCTCCAAGGTATTCAGAGAAACTTTGGAACCGATTATGGATTTCTTCCAACTTGCTCAACTCACCGTGATAAGAAATTTACCACTTTCTCATTTCATTGACATGCACACATTGGCAGAATTTCAGCCAAATGGCATTCACGGCTCGATGGTATTCAGAGAAACTTTGCAAAATATTGTGGATTTCTTCCAACTCGCTGAACTCATCGAGATAAGCAATTTACCACTTTCTCATTTCATTGAGATACACACATTGGCAGAATATCAGATAAATGTCATTCAGTGCTCGACGGTATTCAGAGAATCTTTGGAACCGAATGTGGATATCTTCCAAATTGCTGAACTCATCGAGATAAGCACGTTTCCACTTTCTCATTTCATTGAGATACACACATTGAGAGAATATCAGCCTAGTGGCATTCAGTACCACAAGGTATCCCGCGAAACATTGGAACCGATTGTGGATTTCTTCCAAATTGCATATCTCATCGAGATAAGCATGTTACCACTTTCTCATTTCATTGAGATACACACATTGGCAGAATATCAGCCAAATGGCATTCAGTGCTCCAAGGTATTCAGAGAAACTTTGGAAACGATTGTGGATTTCTTCCAACTTGCTCAACTCACCGTGATAAGAAATTTACCACTTTCTCATTTCATTGACATGCACACATTGGCAGAATTTCAGCCAAATGGCATTCACGGCTGGATGGTATTCAGAAAAACTTTGCAAAATATTGTGGATTTCTTCCAACTCGCTGAACTCATCGAGATAAGCAATTTACCACTTTCTCATTTCATTGAGATACACACATTGGCAGAATATCAGATAAATGTCATTCAGTGCTCGACGGTATTCAGAGAATCTTTGGAACCGAATGTGGATATCTTCCAAATTGCTGAACTCTTCGAGATAAGCACGTTACCACTTTCTCATTTCATTGAGATATACGCTTTGGCAGAATTTCAGCCAAATAGCATTCCATGCTCGATGGTATTCAGAGAAACTTTGCAACATATGGTCGATTTCGTCCAATTTGCTGAACTCATCGAGATAAGCACATTACCACTTTCTCATTTCATTGAGATACACACATTGGCAGAATATCAGCCAAGTGGCATTCAGTGCTCCAAGGTATTGAGACAAACTTTGGAACAGATTGTGGATTTCTTCCAACTTGCTCAACTCTTCGAGATAAGCACGTTTCCACTTTCTCATTTCATTGAGATACACACATTGAGAGAATATCAGCCTAGTGGCATTCAGTACCACAAGGTATCCCGCGAAACATTGGAACCGATTGTGGATTTCTTCCAAATTGCATATCTCATCGAGATAAGCATGTTACCACTTTCTCATTTCATTGAGATACACACATTGGAAGAATATCAGCCAAATGGTATTCAGTGCTCCAAGGTATTCAGAGAAACTTTGGAACCGATTGTGGATTTCTACCAACTTGCTCAACTCACCGTGATAAGAAATTTACCACTTTCTCATTTCATTGACATGCACACATTGGCACAATTTCAGCCAAATGGCATTCACGGCTCGATGGTATTCAGAGAAACTTTGTAAAATATTGTGGATTTCTTCCAACTCGCTGAACTCATCGAGATATGCAATTTACCACTTTCTCATTTCATTGAGATACACACATTGGCAGAATATCAGATAAATGTCATTCAGAGCTCGACGGTATTCAGAGAATCTTTGGAACCGAATGTGGATATCTTCCAAATTGCAGAACTCTTCGAGATAAGCACGTTACCACTTTCTCATTTCATTGAGATATACGCTTTGGCAGAATTTCAGCCAAATAGCATTCACTGCTCGATGGTATTCAGAGAAACTTTGCAACATATGGTCGATTTCGTCCAATTTGCTGAACTCATCGAGATAAGCACATTACCACTTTCTCATTTCATCGAGATACACACATTGGCAGAATATCAGCCAAGTGGCATTCAGTGCTCCAAGGTATTGAGACAAACTTTGGAACAGATTGTGGCTTTCTTCCAACTTGCTCAACTCTTCGAGATAAGCACGTTTTCACTTTCTCACTTCATTGAGATACACACATTGAGAGAATATCAGCCTAGTGGCATTCAGTACCACAAGGTATCCCGCGAAACATTGGAACCGATTGTGGATTTCTTCCAAATTGCATATCTCATCGAGATAAGCACGTTACCACTTTCTCATTTCATTGAGATACACACATTGGAAGAATATCAGCCAAATGGCATTCAGTGCTCCAAGGTATTCAGAGAAACTTTGGAACCGATTATGGATTTCTTCCAACTTGCTCAACTCACCGTGATAAGAAATTTACCGCTTTCTCATTTCATTGACATGCACACTCTGGCAAAATTTCAGCCAAATGGCATTCACGTCTCGATAGTATTCAGACAAACTTTGCAAAATAGTGTGGATTTCTTCCAACTCGCTGAACTCATCGAGATAAGCAATTTACCACTTTCTCATTTCATTGAGATACATACATTGGCAGAATATCAGATAAATGTCATTCAGTGCTCGACGGTATTCAGAGAATCTTTGGAACCGAATGTGGATATCTTCCAAATTGCTGAACTCTTCGAGATAAGCACGTTACCACTTTCTCATTTCATTGAGATATACGCTTTGGCAGAATTTCAGCCAAATAGCATTCCATTCTCGATGGTATTCAGAGAAACTTTGCAACATATGGTCGATTTCGTCCAATTTGCTGAACTCATCGAGATAAGCACATTACCACTTTCTCATTTCATTGAGATACACACATTGGCAGAATATCAGCCAAGTGGCATTCAGTGCTCCAAGGTATTGAGACAAACTTTGGAACAGATTGTGGATTTCTTCCAACTTGCTCAACTCTTCGAGATAAGCACGTTTCCACTTTCTCATTTCATAGAGATACACACATTGAGAGAATATCAGCCTAGTGGCATTCAGTACCACAGGGTATCCCGCGAAACATTGGAACCGATTGTGGATTTCTTCCAAATTGCATATCTCATCGAGATAAGCACGTTACCATTTTCTCATTTCATTGAGATACACACATTGGAAGAATATCAGCCAAATGGCATTCAGTGCTCCAAGGTATTCAGAGAAACTTTGGAACCGATTGTGGATTTCTTCCAACTTGCTCAACTCACCGTGATAAGAAATTTACCACTTTCTCATTTCATTGACATGCACACATTGGCAGAATTTCAGCCAAATGGCATTCACGGCTCGATGGTATTCAGAGAAACTTTGCAAAATATTGTGGATTTCTTCCAACTCGCTGAACTCATCGAGATAAGCAATTTACCACTTTCTCATTTCATTGAGATACACACATTGGCAGAATATCAGATAAGTGTTATTCAGTGCTCGACGGTATTCAGAGAATCTTTGGAACCGAATGTGGATATCTTCCAAATTGCTGAACTCATCGAGATAAGCACGTTACCACTTTCTCATTTCATTGAGATATACGCTTTGGCAGAATTTCAGCCAAATAGCATTCACTGCTCGATGGGATTCAGAGAAACTTTGCAACATATGGTCGATTTCGTCCAATTTGCTGAACTCATCGAGATAAGCATATTACCACTTTCTCATTTCATTGTGATACACACATTGGCAGAATATGAGCCAAGTGGCATTCAGTGCTCCAAGGTGTTGTGACAAACTTTGGAACAGATTGTGGCTTTCTTCCAACTTGCTCAACTCTTCGAGATAAGCACGTTTCCACTTTCTCATTTCATTGAGATACACACATTGAGAGAATATCAGCCTAGTGGCATTCAGTACCACAAGGTATCCCGCGAAACATTGGAACCGATTGTGGATTTCTTCCAAATTGCATATCTCATCGAGATAAGCACGTTACCACTTTCTCATTTCATTGAGATACACACATTGGAAGAATATCAGCCAAATGGCATTCAGTGCTCCAAGGTATTCAGAGAAACTTTGGAACCGATTGTGGATTTCTTCCAACTTGCTCAACTCACCGTGATAAGAAACTTACCACTTTCTCATTTCATTGACCTGCACACATTGGCAGAATTTCAGCCAAATGGCATTCACGGCTCGATAGTATTCAGAGAAACTTTGCAAAATAGTGTGGATTTCTTCCAACTCGCTGAACTCATCGAGATAAGCAATTTACCACTTTCTCATTTCATTGAGATACATACATTGGCAGAATATCAGATAAATGTCATTCAGTGCTCGACGGTATTCAGAGAATCTTTGGAACCGAATGTGGATATCTTCCAAATTGCTGAACTCATCGAGATAAGCACGTTACCACTTTCTCATTTCATTGAGATATACGCTTTGGCAGAATTTCAGCCAAATAGCTTTCACTGCTCGATGGGATTCAGAGAAACTTTGCAACATATGGTCGATTTCGTCCAATTTGCTGAACTCATCGAGATAAGCACATTACCACTTTCTCATTTCATTGAGATACACACATTGGCAGACTATCAGCCAAGTGGCATTCAGTGCTCCAAGGTATTGAGACAAACTTTGGAACAGATTGTGGATTTCTTCCAACTTGCTCAACTCTTCGAGATAAGCACGTTTCCACTTTCTCATTTCATTGAGATACACACATTGAGAGAATATCAGCCTAGTGGCATTCAGTACCACAAGGTATCCCGCGAAACATTGGAACCGATTGTGGATTTCTTCCAAATTGCATATCTCATCGAGATAAGCATGTTACCACTTTCTCATTTCATTGAGATACACACATTGGCAGAATATCAGCCAAATGGCATTCAGTGCTCCAAGGTATTCAGAGAAACTTTGGAAACGATTGTGGATTTCTTCCAACTTGCTCAACTCACCGTGATAAGAAATTTACCACTTTCTCATTTCATTGACATGCACACATTGGCAGAATTTCAGCCAAATGGCATTCACGGCTGGATGGTATTCAGAAAAACTTTGCAAAATATTGTGGATTTCTTCCAACTCGCTGAACTCATCGAGATAAGCAATTTACCACTTTCTCATTTCATTGAGATACACACATTTGCAGAATATCAGATAAATGTCATTCAGTGCTCGACGGTATTCAGAGAATCTTTGGAACCGAATGTGGATATCTTCCAAATTGCTGAACTCTTCGAGATAAGCACGTTACCACTTTCTCATTTCATTGAGATATACGCTTTGGCAGAATTTCAGCCAAATAGCATTCCATGCTCGATGGTATTCAGAGAAACTTTGCAACATATGGTCGATTTCGTCCAATTTGCTGAACTCATCGAGATAAGCACATTACCACTTTCTCATTTCATTGAGATACACACATTGGCAGAATATCAGCCAAGTGGCATTCAGTGCTCCAAGGTATTGAGACAAACTTTGGAACAGATTGTGGATTTCTTCCAACTTGCTCAACTCTTCGAGATAAGCACGTTTCCACTTTCTCATTTCATTGAGATACACACATTGAGAGAATATCAGCCTAGTGGCATTCAGTACCACAAGGTATCCCGCGAAACATTGGAACCGATTGTGGATTTCTTCCAAATTGCATATCTCATCGAGATAAGCATGTTACCACTTTCTCATTTCATTGAGATACACACATTGGAAGAATATCAGCCAAATGGTATTCAGTGCTCCAAGGTATTCAGAGAAACTTTGGAACCGATTGTGGATTTCTACCAACTTGCTCAACTCACCGTGATAAGAAATTTACCACTTTCTCATTTCATTGACATGCACACATTGGCACAATTTCAGCCAAATGGCATTCACGGCTCGATGGTATTCAGAGAAACTTTGTAAAATATTGTGGATTTCTTCCAACTCGCTGAACTCATCGAGATATGCAATTTACCACTTTCTCATTTCATTGAGATACACACATTGGCAGAATATCAGATAAATGTCATTCAGAGCTCGACGGTATTCAGAGAATCTTTGGAACCGAATGTGGATATCTTCCAAATTGCAGAACTCTTCGAGATAAGCACGTTACCACTTTCTCATTTCATTGAGATATACGCTTTGGCAGAATTTCAGCCAAATAGCATTCACTGCTCGATGGTATTCAGAGAAACTTTGCAACATATGGTCGATTTCGTCCAATTTGCTGAACTCATCGAGATAAGCACATTACCACTTTCTCATTTCATCGAGATACACACATTGGCAGAATATCAGCCAAGTGGCATTCAGTGCTCCAAGGTATTGAGACAAACTTTGGAACAGATTGTGGATTTCTTCCAACTTGCTCAACTCTTCGAGATAAGCACGTTTTCACTTTCTCACTTCATTGAGATACACACATTGAGAGAATATCAGCCTAGTGGCATTCAGTACCACAAGGTATCCCGCGAAACATTGGAACCGATTGTGGATTTCTTCCAAATTGCATATCTCATCGAGATAAGCACGTTACCACTTTCTCATTTCATTGAGATACACACATTGGAAGAATATCAGCCAAATGGCATTCAGTGCTCCAAGGTATTCAGAGAAACTTTGGAACCGATTATGGATTTCTTCCAACTTGCTCAACTCACCGTGATAAGAAATTTACCGCTTTCTCATTTCATTGACATGCACACTCTGGCAAAATTTCAGCCAAATGGCATTCACGTCTCGATAGTATTCAGACAAACTTTGCAAAATAGTGTGGATTTCTTCCAACTCGCTGAACTCATCGAGATAAGCAATTTACCACTTTCTCATTTCATTGAGATACATACATTGGCAGAATATCAGATAAATGTCATTCAGTGCTCGACGGTATTCAGAGAATCTTTGGAACCGAATGTGGATATCTTCCAAATTGCTGAACTCTTCGAGATAAGCACGTTACCACTTTCTCATTTCATTGAGATATACGCTTTGGCAGAATTTCAGCCAAATAGCATTCCATTCTCGATGGTATTCAGAGAAACTTTGCAACATATGGTCGATTTCGTCCAATTTGCTGAACTCATCGAGATAAGCACATTACCACTTTCTCATTTCATTGAGATACACACATTGGCAGAATATCAGCCAAGTGGCATTCAGTGCTCCAAGGTATTGAGACAAACTTTGGAACAGATTGTGGATTTCTTCCAACTTGCTCAACTCTTCGAGATAAGCACGTTTCCACTTTCTCATTTCATAGAGATACACACATTGAGAGAATATCAGCCTAGTGGCATTCAGTACCACAGGGTATCCCGCGAAACATTGGAACCGATTGTGGATTTCTTCCAAATTGCATATCTCATCGAGATAAGCACGTTACCATTTTCTCATTTCATTGAGATACACACATTGGAAGAATATCAGCCAAATGGCATTCAGTGCTCCAAGGTATTCAGAGAAACTTTGGAACCGATTGTGGATTTCTTCCAACTTGCTCAACTCACCGTGATAAGAAATTTACCACTTTCTCATTTCATTGACATGCACACATTGGCAGAATTTCAGCCAAATGGCATTCACGGCTCGATGGTATTCAGAGAAACTTTGCAAAATATTGTGGATTTCTTCCAACTCGCTGAACTCATCGAGATAAGCAATTTACCACTTTCTCATTTCATTGAGATACACACATTGGCAGAATATCAGATAAGTGTTATTCAGTGCTCGACGGTATTCAGAGAATCTTTGGAACCGAATGTGGATATCTTCCAAATTGCTGAACTCATCGAGATAAGCACGTTACCACTTTCTCATTTCATTGAGATATACGCTTTGGCAGAATTTCAGCCAAATAGCATTCACTGCTCGATGGGATTCAGAGAAACTTTGCAACATATGGTCGATTTCGTCCAATTTGCTGAACTGATCGAGATAAGCATATTACCACTTTCTCATTTCATTGTGATACACACATTGGCAGAATATGAGCCAAGTGGCATTCAGTGATCCAAGGTGTTGTGACAAACTTTGGAACAGATTGTGGCTTTCTTCCAACTTGCTCAACTCTTCGAGATAAGCACGTTTCCACTTTCTCATTTCATTGAGATACACACATTGAGAGAATATCAGCCTAGTGGCATTCAGTACCACAAGGTATCCCGCGAAACATTGGAACCGATTGTGGATTTCTTCCAAATTGCATATCTCATCGAGATAAGCACGTTACCACTTTCTCATTTCATTGAGATACACACATTGGAAGAATATCAGCCAAATGGCATTCAGTGCTCCAAGGTATTCAGAGAAACTTTGGAACCGATTGTGGATTTCTTCCAACTTGCTCAACTCACCGTGATAAGAAACTTACCACTTTCTCATTTCATTGACCTGCACACATTGGCAGAATTTCAGCCAAATGGCATTCACGGCTCGATAGTATTCAGAGAAACTTTGCAAAATAGTGTGGATTTCTTCCAACTCGCTGAACTCATCGAGATAAGCAATTTACCACTTTCTCATTTCATTGAGATACATACATTGGCAGAATATCAGATAAATGTCATTCAGTGCTCGACGGTATTCAGAGAATCTTTGGAACCGAATGTGGATATCTTCCAAATTGCTGAACTCATCGAGATAAGCACGTTACCACTTTCTCATTTCATTGAGATATACGCTTTGGCAGAATTTCAGCCAAATAGCTTTCACTGCTCGATGGGATTCAGAGAAACTTTGCAACATATGGTCGATTTCGTCCAATTTGCTGAACTCATCGAGATAAGCACATTACCACTTTCTCATTTCATTGAGATACACACATTGGCAGACTATCAGCCAAGTGGCATTCAGTGCTCCAAGGTATTGAGACAAACTTTGGAACAGATTGTGGATTTCTTCCAACTTGCTCAACTCTTCGAGATAAGCACGTTTCCACTTTCTCATTTCATTGAGATACACACATTGAGAGAATATCAGCCTAGTGGCATTCAGTACCACAAGGTATCCCGCGAAACATTGGAACCGATTGTGGATTTCTTCCAAATTGCATATCTCATCGAGATAAGCATGTTACCACTTTCTCATTTCATTGAGATACACACATTGGAAGAATATCAGCCAAATGGTATTCAGTGCTCCAAGGTATTCAGAGAAACTTTGGAACCGATTGTGGATTTCTTCCAACTTGCTCAACTCACCGTGATAAGAAATTTACCACTTTCTCATTTCATTGACATGCACACATTGGCAGAATTTCAGCCAAATGGCATTCACGGCTCGATGGTATTCAGAGAAACTTTGTAAAATATTGTGGATTTCTTCCAACTCGCTGAACTCATCGAGATAAGCAATTTACCACATTCTCATTTCATTGAGATACACAAATTGGCAGAATATCAGATAAATGTCATTCAGAGCTCGACGGTATTCAGAGAATCTTTGGAACCGAATGTGGATATCTTCCAAATTGCTGAACTCATCGAGATAAGCACGTTACCACTTTCTGATTTCATTGACATAATAGCTTTGGAAGAATTTCAGTCAAATAGCATTCACTGCTCGATGGTATTCAGAGAAACTTTGCAACATATGGTCGATTTCGTCCAATTTGCTGAACTCATCGAGATAAGCACATTACCACTTTCTAATTTCATCGAGATACACACATTGGCAGAATATCAGCCAAGTGGCATTCAGTGCTCCAAGGTATTGAGACAAACTTTGGAACAGATTGTGGATTTCTTCCAACTTGCTCAACTCTTCGAGATAAGCACTTTTCCACTTTCTCACTTCATTGAGATACACACATTGAGAGAATATCAGCCTAGTGGCATTCAGTACCACAAGGTATACCGCGAAACATTGGAACCGATTGTGGATTTCTTCCAAATTGCATACCTCATCGAGATAAGCACGTTACCACTTTCTCATTTCATTGAGATACACACATTGGAAGAATATCAGCCAAATGGCATTCAGTGCTCCAAGGTATTCAGAGAAACTTTGGAACCGATTATGGATTTCTTCCAACTTGCTCAACTCACCGTGATAAGAAATTTACCACTTTCTCATTTCATTGACATGCACACATTGGCAGAATTTCAGCCAAATGGCATTCACGGCTCGATGGTATTCAGAGAAACTTTGCAAAATAGTGTGGATTTCTTCCAACTCGCTGAACTCATCGAGATAAGCACATTACCACTTTCTCATTTCATTGAGATACACACATTGGCAGAATATCAGATAAATGTCATTCAGTGCTCGACGGTATTCAGAGAATCTTTGGAACCGAATGTGGATATCTTCCAAATTGCTGAACTCATCGAGATAAGCACGTTTCCACTTTCTCATTTCATTGAGATACAGACATTGAGAGAATATCAGCCTAGTGGCATTCAGTACCACAAGGTATCCCGCGAAACATTGGAACCGATTGTGGATTTCTTCCAAATTGCATATCTTATCGAGATAAGCATGTTACCACATTCTCATTTCATTGAGATACACACATTGGCAGAATATCAGCCAAGTGGCATTCAGTGCTCCAAGGTATTGAGACAAACTTTGGAACAGATTGTGGATTTCTTCCAACTTGCTCAACTCTTCGAGATAAGCACGTTTCCACTTTCTCATTTCATTGAGATACACACATTGAGAGAATATCAGCCTAGTGGCATTCAGTACCACAAGGTATCCCGCGAAACATTGGAACCGATTGTGGATTTCTTCCGAATTGCATATCTCATCGAGATAAGCACGTTACCATTTTCTCATTTCATTGAGATACACACATTGGAAGAATATCAGCCAAATGGCATTCAGTGCTCCAAGGTATTCAGAGAAACTTTGGAACCGATTATGGATTTCTTCCAACTTGCTCAACTCACCGTGATAAGAAATTTACCACTTTCTCATTTCATTGACATGCACACATTGGCAGAATTTCAGCCAAATGGCATTCACGGCTCGATGGTATTCAGAGAAACTTTGCAAAATATTGTGGATTTCTTCCAACTCGCTGAACTCATCGAGATAAGCAATTTACCACTTTCTCATTTCATTGAGATACACACATTGGCAGAATATCAGATAAATGTCATTCAGAGCTCGACGGTATTCAGAGAATCTTTGGAACCGAATGTGGATATCTTCCGAATTGCTGAACTCATCGAGATAAGCACGTTACCACTTTCTCATTTCATTGACATATACGCTTTGGCAGAATTTCAGCCAAATAGCATTCACTGCTCGATGGTATTCAGACAAACTTTGCAACATATGATCGATTTCGTCCAATTTGCTGAACTCATCGAGATAAGCACATTACCATTTTCTCATTTCATCGAGATACACACATTGGCAGAATATCAGCCAAGTGGCATTCAGTGTTCCAAGGTATTGAGACAAACTTTGGAACAGATTGTGGATTTCTTCCAACTTGCTCAACTCTTCGAGATAAGCACGTTTCCACTTTCTCACTTCATTGAGATACACACATTGAGAGAATATCAGCCTAGTGGCATTCAGTACCACAAGGTATCCCGCGAAACATTGGAACCGATTGTGGATTTCTTCCAAATTGCATATCTCATCGAGATAAGCACGTTACCACTTTCTCATTTCATTGAGATACACACATTGGAAGAATATCAGCCAAATGGCATTCAGTGCTCCAAGGTATTCAGAGAAACTTTGGAACCGATTATGGATTTCTTCCAACTTGCTCAACTCACCGTGATAAGAAATTTACCACTTTCTCATTTCATTGACATGCACACATTGGCAGAATTTCAGCCAAATGGCATTCACGGCTGGATAGTATTCAGAGAAACTTTGCAAAATAGTGTGGATTTCTTCCAACTCGCTGAACTCATCGAGATAAGCAATTTACCACTTTCTCATTTCATTGAGATACATACATTGGCAGAATATCAGATAAATGTCATTCAGTGCTCGACGGTATTCAGAGAATCTTTGGAACCGAATGTGGATATCTTCCAAATTGCTGAACCCATCGAGATAAGCACGTTACCACTTTCTCATTTCATTGAGATATACGCTTTGGCAGAATTTCAGCCAAATAGCATTCCATGCTCGATGGTATTCAGAGAAAGTTTGCAACATATGGTCGATTTCGTCCAATTTGCTGAACTCATCGAGATAAGCACATTACCACTTTCTCATTTCATTGAGATACACACATTGGCAGAATATCAGCCAAGTGGCATTCAGTGCTCCAAGGTATTGAGACAAACTTT
This sequence comes from Carcharhinus amblyrhynchos, assembly GCF_965287045.1. NCBI lineage: Eukaryota > Metazoa > Chordata > Chondrichthyes > Carcharhiniformes > Carcharhinidae > Carcharhinus > Carcharhinus amblyrhynchos. The sequence goes on along the minus strand of NC_137341.1, from coordinate 267,867 downwards.
GGAACAGATTGTGGATTTCTTCCAACTTGCTCAACTCTTCGAGATAAGCACGTTTCCACTTTCTCATTTCATTGAGATACACACATTGAGAGAATATCAGCCTAGTGGCATTCAGTACCACAAGGTATCCCGCGAAACATTGGAACCGATTGTGGATTTCTTCCAAATTGCATATCACATCGAGATAAGCATGTTACCACTTTCTCATTTCATTGAGATACACACATTGGAAGAATATCAGCCAAATGGTATTCAGTGCTCCAAGGTATTCAGAGAAACTTTGGAACCGATTGTGGATTTCTTCCAACTTGCTCAACTCACCGTGATAAGAAATTTACCACTTTCTCATTTCATTGACATGCACACATTGGCAGAATTTCAGCCAAATGGCATTCACGGCTCGATGGTATTCAGAGAAACTTTGTAAAATATTGTGGATTTCTTCCAACTCGCTGAACTCATCGAGATAAGCAATTTACCACTTTCTCATTTCATTGAGATACACAAATTGGCAGAGTATCAGATAAACTTTGCAACATATGGTCGATTTCGTCCAATTTGCTGAACTCATCGAGATAAGCACATTACCACTTTCTCATTTCATTGTGATACACACATTGGCAGAATATCAGCCAAGTGGCATTCAGTGCTCCAAGGTATTGAGACAAACTTTGGAACAGATTGTGGATTTCTTCCAACCTGCTCAACTCTTCGAGATAAGAACATTTCCACTTTCTCGTTTCATTGAGATACACACATTGAGAGAATATCAGCCTAGTGGCATTCAGTACCACAAGGTATCCCGCGAAACATTGGAACCGATTGTGGATTTCTTTCAAATTGCATATCTCATCGAGATAAGCATGTTACCACTTTCTCATTTCATTGAGATACACACATTGGAAGAATATCAGCCAAATGGTATTCAGTGCTCCAAGGTATTCAGAGAAACTTTGGAACCGATTGTGGATTTCTTCCAACTTGCTCAACTCACCGTGATAAGAAATTTACCACTTTCTCATTTCATTGACATGCACACATTGGCAGAATTTCAGCCAAATGGCATTCACGGCTCGATGGTATTCAGAGAAACTTTGTAAAATATTGTGGATTTCTTGCAACTCGCTGAACTCATCGAGATAAGCAATTTACCACTTTCTCATTTCATTGAGATACACAAATTGGCAGAATATCAGATAAATGTCATTCAGTGCTCGACGGTATTCAGAGAATCTTTGGAACCGAATGTGGATATCTTCCAAATTGCTGAACTCATCGAGATAAGCACGTTACCACTTTCTCATTTCATTGACATTATCGCTTTGGCAGAATTTCAGCCAAATAGCATTCACTGCTCGACGGTATTCAGAGAAACTTTGCAACATATGGCCGATTTCGTCCAATTTGCTGAACTCATCGAGATAAGCACATTACCACTTTCTCATTTCATCGAGATACACACATTGGCAGAATATCAGCCAAGTGGCATTCAGTGCTCCAAGGTATTGAGACAAACTTTGGAACAGATTGTGGATTTCTTCCAACTTGCTCAACACTTCGAGATAAGCACGTTTCCACTTTCTCACTTCATTGAGATACACACATTGAGAGAATATCAGCCTAGTGGCATTCAGTACCTCAAGGTATCCCGCGAAACATTGGAACCGATTGTGGATTTCGTCCAAATTGCATATCTCATCGAGATAAGCACGTTACCACTTTCTGATTTCATTGAGATACACACATTGGAAGAATATCAGCCAAATGGCATTCAGTGCTCCAAGGTATTCAGAGAAACTTTGGAACCGATTATGGATTTCTTCCAACTTGCTCAACTCACCGTGATAAGAAATTTACCACTTTCTCATTTCATTGACATGCACACATTGGCAGAATTTCAGCCAAATGGCATTCACGGCTCGATGGTATTCAGAGAAACTTTGCAAAATATTGTGGATTTCTTCCAACTCGCTGAACTCATCGAGATAAGCAATTTACCACTTTCTCATTTCATTGAGATACACACATTGGCAGAATATCAGATAAATGTCATTCAGTGCTCGACGGTATTCAGAGAATCTTTGGAACCGAATGTGGATATCTTCCAAATTGCTGAACTCATCGAGATAAGCACGTTTCCACTTTCTCATTTCATTGAGATACACACATTGAGAGAATATCAGCCTAGTGGCATTCAGTACCACAAGGTATCCCGCGAAACATTGGAACCGATTGTGGATTTCTTCCAAATTGCATATCTCATCGAGATAAGCATGTTACCACTTTCTCATTTCATTGAGATACACACATTGGCAGAATATCAGCCAAATGGCATTCAGTGCTCCAAGGTATTCATAGAAACTTTGGAAACGATTGTGGATTTCTTCCAACTTGCTCAACTCACCGTGATAAGAAATTTACCACTTTCTCATTTCATTGACATGCACACATTGGCAGAATTTCAGCCAAATGGCATTCACGGCTGGATGGTATTCAGAAAAACTTTGCAAAATATTGTGGATTTCTTCCAACTCGCTGAACTCATCGAGATAAGCAATTTACCACTTTCTCATTTCATTGAGATACACACATTGGCAGAATATCAGATAAATGTCATTCAGTGCTCGACGGTATTCAGAGAATCTTTGGAACCGAATGTGGATATCTTCCAAATTGCTGAACTCTTCGAGATAAGCACGTTACCACTTTCTCATTTCATTGAGATATACGCTTTGGCAGAATTTCAGCCAAATAGCATTCCATGCTCGATGGTATTCAGAGAAACTTTGCAACATATGGTCGATTTCGTCCAATTTGCTGAACTCATCGAGATAAGCACATTACCACTTTCTCATTTCATTGAGATACACACATTGGCAGAATATCAGCCAAGTGGCATTCAGTGCTCCAAGGTATTGAGACAAACTTTGGAACAGATTGTGGATTTCTTCCAACTTGCTCAACTCTTCGAGATAAGCACGTTTCCACTTTCTCATTTCATTGAGATACACACATTGAGAGAATATCAGCCTAGTGGCATTCAGTACCACAAGGTATCCCGCGAAACATTGGAACCGATTGTGGATTTCTTCCAAATTGCATATCTCATCGAGATAAGCATGTTACCACTTTCTCATTTCATTGAGATACACACATTGGAAGAATATCAGCCAAATGGTATTCAGTGCTCCAAGGTATTCAGAGAAACTTTGGAACCGATTGTGGATTTCTTCCAACTTGCTCAACTCACCGTGATAAGAAATTTACCACTTTCTCATTTCATTGACAAGCACACATTGGCAGAATTTCAGCCAAATGGCATTCACGGCTCGATGGTATTCAGAGAAACTTTGCAAAATATTGTGGATTTCTTCCAACTCGCTGAACTCATCGAGATAAGCAATTTACCACTTTCTCATTTCATTGAGATACACACATTGGCAGAATATCAGATAAATGTCATTCAGTGCTCGACGGTATTCAGAGAATCTTTGGAACCGAATGTGGATATCTTCCAAATTGCTGAACTCATCGAGATAAGCACGTTTCCACTTTCTCATTTCATTGAGATACACACATTGGCAGAATATCAGCCAAATGGCATTCAGTGCTCCAAGGTATTCATAGAAACTTTGGAAACGATTGTGGATTTCTTCCAACTTGCTCAACTCACCGTGATAAGAAATTTACCACTTTCTCATTTCATTGACATGCACACATTGGCAGAATTTCAGCCAAATGGCATTCACGGCTCGATGGTATTCAGAAAAACTTTGCAAAATATTGTGGATTTCTTCCAACTCGCTGAACTCATCGAGATAAGCAATTTACCACTTTCTCATTTCATTGAGATACACACATTGGCAGAATATCAGATAAATGTCATTCAGTGCTCGACGGTATTCAGAGAATCTTTGGAACCGAATGTGGATATCTTCCAAATTGCTGAACTCTTCGAGATAAGCACGTTACCACTTTCTCATTTCATTGAGATATACGCTTTGGTAGAATTTCAGCCAAATAGCATTCCATGCTCGATGGTATTCAGAGAAACTTTGCAACATATGGTCGATTTCGTCCAATTTGCTGAACTCATCGAGATAAGCACATTACCACTTTCTCATTTCATTGAGATACACACATTGGCAGAATATCAGCCAAGTGGCATTCAGTGCTCCAAGGTATTGAGACAAACTTTGGAACAGATTGTGGATTTCTTCCAACTTGCTCAACTCTTCGAGATAAGCACGTTTCCACTTTCTCATTTCATTGAGATACACACATTGAGAGAATATCAGCCTAGTGGCATTCAGTACCACAAGGTATCCCGCGAAACATTGGAACCGATTGTGGATTTCTTCCAAATTGCATATCTCATCGAGATAAGCATGTTACCACTTTCTCATTTCTTTGAGATACACACATTGGAAGAATATCAGCCAAATGGTATTCAGTGCTCCAAGTATTCAGAGAAACTTTGGAACCGATTGTGGATTTCTTCCAACTTGCTCAACTCACCGTGATAAGAAATTTACCACTTTCTCATTTCATTGACATGCACACATTGGCAGAATTTCAGCCAAATGGCATTCACGGCTCGATGGTATTCAGAGAAACTTTGTAAAATATTGTGGATTTCTTCCAACTCGCTGAACTCATCGAGATATGCAATTTACCACTTTCTCATTTCATTGAGATACACACATTGGCAGAATATCAGATAAATGTCATTCAGAGCTCGACGGTATTCAGAGAATCTTTGGAACCGAATGTGGATATCTTCCAAATTGCTGAACTCATCGAGATAAGCACGTTACCACTTTCTCATTTCATTGAGATATACGCTTTGGCAGAATTTCAGCCAAATAGCATTCACTGCTCGATGGTATTCAGAGAAACTTTGCAACATATGGTCGATTTCGTCCAATTTGCTGAACTCATCGAGATAAGCACATTACCACTTTCTCATTTCATCGAGATACACACATTGGCAGAATATCAGCCAAGTGGCATTCCGTGCTCCAAGGTATTGAGACAAACTTTGGAACAGATTGTGGATTTCTTCCAACTTGCTCAACTCTTCGAGATAAGCACGTTTTCACTTTCTCACTTCATTGAGATACACACATTGAGAGAATATCAGCCTAGTGGCATTCAGTACCACAAGGTATCCCGCGAAACATTGGAACCGATTGTGGATTTCTTCCAAATTGCATATCTCATCGAGATAAGCACGTTACCACTTTCTCATTTCATTGAGATACACACATTGGAAGAATATCAGCCAAATGGCATTCAGTGCTCCAAGGTATTCAGAGAAACTTTGGAACCGATTATGGATTTCTTCCAACTTGCTCAACTCACCGTGATAAGAAATTTACCGCTTTCTCATTTCATTGACATGCACACTCTGGCAAAATTTCAGCCAAATGGCATTCACGTCTCGATAGTATTCAGAGAAACTTTGCAAAATAGTGTGGATTTCTTCCAACTCGCTGAACTCATCGAGATAAGCAATTTACCACTTTCTCATTTCATTGAGATACATACATTGGCAGAATATCAGATAAATGTCATTCAGTGCTCGACGGTATTCAGAGAATCTTTGGAACCGAATGTGGATATCTTCCAAATTGCTGAACTCTTCGAGATAAGCACGTTACCACTTTCTCATTTCATTGAGATATACGCTTTGGCAGAATTTCAGCCAAATAGCATTCACTGCTCGATGGTATTCAGAGAAACTTTGCAACATATGGTCGATTTCGTCCAATTTGCTGAACTCATCGAGATAAGCACATTACCACTTTCTCATTTCATTGAGATACACACATTGGCAGAATATCAGCCAAGTGGCATTCAGTACTCCAAGGTATTGAGACAAACTTTGGAACAGATTGTGGATTTCTTCCAACTTGCTCAACTCTTCGAGATAAGCACGTTTCCACTTTCTCATTTCATAGAGATACACACATTGAGAGAATATCAGCCTAGTGGCATTCAGTACCACAGGGTATCCCGCGAAACATTGGAACCGATTGTGGATTTCTTCCAAATTGCATATCTCATCGAGATAAGCACGTTACCATTTTCTCATTTCATTGAGATACACACATTGGAAGAATATCAGCCAAATGGCATTCAGTGCTCCAAGGTATTCAGAGAAACTTTGGAACCGATTGTGGATTTCTTCCAACTTGCTCAACTCACCGTGATAAGAAATTTACCACTTTCTCATTTCATTGACATGCACACATTGGCAGAATTTCAGCCGAATGGCATTCACGGCTCGATGGTATTCAGAGAAACTTTGCAAAATATTGTGGATTTCTTCCAACTCGCTGAACTCATCGAGATAAGCAATTTACCACTTTCTCATTTCATTGAGATACACACATTGGCAGAATATCAGATAAGTGTTATTCAGTGCTCGACGGCATACAGACAATTTTTGGAACCGAATGTGGATATCTTCCAAATTGCTGAACTCATCGAGATAAGCACGTTACCACTTTCTCATTTCATTGAGATATACGCTTTGGCAGAATTTCAGCCAAATAGCATTCACTGCTCGATGGTATTCAGAGAAACTTTGCAACATATGGTCGATTTCGTCCAATTTGCTGAACTCATCGAGATAAGCATATTACCACTTTCTCATTTCATTGTGATACACACATTGGCAGAATATCAGCCAAGTGGCATTCAGTGCTCCAAGGTGTTGTGACAAACTTTGGAACAGATTGTGGCTTTCTTCCAACTTGCTCAACTCATCGAGATAAGCACGTTTCCACTTTCTCATTTCATTGAGATACACACATTGAGAGAATATCAGCCTAGTGGCATTCAGTACCACAAGGTATCCCGCGAAACATTGGAACCGATTGTGGATTTCTTCCAAATTGCATATCTCATCGAGATAAGCACGTTACCACTTTCTCATTTCATTGAGATACACACATTGGAAGAATATCAGCCAAATGGCATTCAGTGCTCCAAGGTATTCAGAGAAACTTTGGAACCGATTGTGGATTTCTTCCAACTTGCTCAACTCACCGTGATAAGAAATTTACCACTTTCTCATTTCATTGACCTGCACACATTGGCAGAATTTCAGCCAAATGGCATTCACGGCTCGATAGTATTCAGAGAAACTTTGCAAAATAGTGTGGATTTCTTCCAACTCGCTGAACTCATCGAGATAAGCAATTTACCACTTTCTCATTTCATTCAGATACATACATTGGCAGAATATCAGATAAATGTCATTCAGTGCTCGACGGTATTCAGAGAATCTTTGAAACCGAATGTGGATATCTTCCAAATTGCTGAACTCATCGAGATATGCACGTTACCACTTTCTCATTTCATTGACATATACGCTTTGGCAGAATTTCAGCCAAATAGCATTCACTGCTCGATGGTATTCAGAGAAACTTTGCAACATATGGTCGATTTCGTCCAATTTGCTGAACTCATCGAGATAAGCACATTACCACTTTCTCATTTCATTGAGATACACACATTGGCAGAATATCAGCCCAGTGGCATTCAGTGCTCCAAGGTGTTGAGACAAACTTTGGAACAGATTGTGGATTTTTTCCAACTTGCTCAACTCGTCGAGATAAGCACGTTTCCACTATCTCATTTCATTGAGATACACACATTGAGAGAATATCAGCCTAGTGGCATTCAGTACCACAAGGTATCCCGCGAAACATTGGAACCGATTGTGGATTTCTTCCAAATTGCATATCTCATCGAGATAAGCATGTTACCACTTTCTCATTTCATTGAGATACACACATTGGAAGAATATCAGCCAAATGGTATTCAGTGCTCCAAGGTATTCAGAGAAACTTTGGAACCGATTGTGGATTTCTTCCAACTTGCTCAACTCACCGTGATAAGAAATTTACCACTTTCTCATTTCATTGACATGCACACATTGGCAGAATTTCCGCCAAATGGCATTCACGGCTCGATGGTATTCAGAGAAACTTTGTAAAATATTGTGGATTTCTTCCAACTCGCTGAACTCATCGAGATAAGCAATTTACCACTTTCTCATTTCATTGAGATACACAAATTGGCAGAATATCAGATAAATGTCATTCAGAGCTCGACGGTATTCAGAGAATCTTTGGAACCGAATGTGGATATCTTCCAAATTGCTGAACTCATCGAGATAAGCACGTTACCACTTTCTCATTTCATTGACATATACGCTTTGGCAGAATTTCAGCCAAATAGCATTCACTGCTCCATGGTATTCAGACAAACTTTGCAACATATGATCGATTTCGTCCAATTTGCTGAACTCATCGAGATAAGCACATTACCATTTTCTCATTTCATCGAGAAACACACATTGGCAGAATATCAGCCAAGTGGCATTCAGTGTTCCAAGGTATTGAGACAAACTTTGGAACAGATTGTGGATTTCTTCCAACTTGCTCAACTCTTCGAGATAAGCACGTTTCCACTTTCTCACTTCATTCAGATACACACATTGAGAGAATATCAGCCTAGTGGCATTCAGTACCACAAGGTATCCCGCGAAACATTGGAACCGATTGTGGATTTCTTCCAAATTGCATATCTCATCGAGATAAGCACGTTACCACTTTCTCATTTCATTGAGATACACACATTGGAAGAATATCAGCCAAATGGCATTCAGTGCTCCAAGGTATTCAGAGAAACTTTGGAACCGATTATGGATTTCTTCCAACTTGCTCAACTCACCGTGATAAGAAATTTACCACTTTCTCATTTCATTGACATGCACACATTGGCAGAATTTCAGCCAAATGGCATTCACGGCTGGATAGTATTCAGAGAAACTTTGCAAAATAGTGTGGATTTCTTCCAACTCGCTGAACTCATCGAGATAAGCAATTTACCACTTTCTCATTTCATTGAGATACATACATTGGCAGAATATCAGATAAATGTCATTCAGTGCTCGACGGTATTCAGAGAATCTTTGGAACCGAATGTGGATATCTTCCAAAGTGCTGAACCCATCGAGATAAGCACGTTACCACTTTCTCATTTCATTGAGATATACGCTTTGGCAGAATTTCAGCCAAATAGCCTTCCATGCTCGATGGTATTCAGAGAAACTTTGCAACATATGGTCGATTTCGTCCAATTTGCTGAACTCATCGAGATAAGCACATTACCACTTTCTCATTTCATTGAGATACACACATTGGCAGAATATCAGCCAAGTGGCATTCAGTGCTCCAAGGTATTGAGACAAACTTTGGAACAGATTGTGGATTTCTTCCAACTTGCTCAACTCTTCGAGATAAGCACGTTTCCACTTTCTCATTTCATTGAGATACACACATTGAGAGAATATCAGCCTAGTGGCATTCAGTACCTCAAGGTATCCCGCGAAACATTGGAACCGATTGTGGATTTCTTCCAAATTGCATATCACATCGAGATAAGCATGTTACCACTTTCTCATTTCATTGAGATACACACATTGGAAGAATATCAGCCAAATGGTATTCAGTGCTCCAAGGTATTCAGAGAAACTTTGGAACCGATTGTGGATTTCTTCCAACTTGCTCAACTCACCGTGATAAGAAATTTACCACTTTCTCATTTCATTGACCTGCACACATTGGCAGAATTTCAGCCAAATGGCATTCACGGCTCGATAGTATTCAGAGAAACTTTGCAAAATAGTGTGGATTTCTTCCAACTCGCTGAACTCATCGAGATAAGCAATTTACCACTTTCTCATTTCATTGAGATACATACATTGGCAGAATATCAGATAAATGTCATTCAGTGCTCGACGGTATTCAGAGAATCTTTGGAACCGAATGTGGATATCTTCCAAATTGCTGAACTCATCGAGATAAGCACGTTACCACTTTCTCATTTCATTGAGATATACGCTTTGGCAGAATTTCAGCCAAATAGCTTTCACTGCTCGATGGGATTCAGAGAAACTTTGCAACATATGGTCGATTTCGTCCAATTTGCTGAACTCATCGAGATAAGCACATTACCACTTTCTCATTTCATTGAGATACACACATTGGCAGACTAACAGCCAAGTGGCATTCAGTGCTCCAAGGTATTGAGACAAACTTTGGAACAGATTGTGGATTTCTTCCAACTTGCTCAACTCTTCGAGATAAGCACGTTTCCACTTTCTCATTTCATTGAGATACACACATTGAGAGAATATCAGCCTAGTGGCATTCAGTACCACAAGGTATCCCGCGAAACATTGGAACCGATTGTGGATTTCTTCCAAATTGCATATCTCATCGAGATAAGCATGTTACCACTTTCTCATTTCATTGAGATACACACATTGGAAGAATATCAGCCAAATGGTATTCAGTGCTCCAAGGTATTCAGAGAAACTTTGGAACAGATTGTGGATTTCTTCCAACTTGCTCAACTCACCGTGATAAGAAATTTACCACTTTCTCATTTCATTGACATGCACACATTGGCAGAATTTCAGCCGAATGGCATTCACGGCTCGATGGTATTCAGAGAAACTTTGCAAAATATTGTGGATTTCTTCCAACTCGCTGAACTCATCGAGATAAGCAATTTACCACTTTCTCATTTCATTGAGACACACACATTGGCAGAATATCAGATAAGTGTTATTCAGTGCTCGACGGCATACAGAGAATCTTTGGAACCGAATGTGGATATCTTCCAAATTGCTGAACTCATCGAGATAAGCACGTTACCACTTTCTCATTTCATTGAGATATACGCTTTGGCAGAATTTCAGCCAAATAGCATTCACTGCTCGATGGTATTCAGAGAAACTTTGCAACATATGGTCGATTTCGTCCAATTTGCTGAACTCATCGAGATAAGCATATTACCACTTTCTCATTTCATTGTGATACACACATTGGCAGAATATCAGCCAAGTGGCATTCAGTGCTCCAAGGTGTTGTGACAAACTTTGGAACAGATTGTGGCTTTCTTCCAACTTGCTCAACTCATCGAGATAAGCACGTTTCCACTTTCTCATTTCATTGAGATACACACATTGAGAGAATATCAGCCTAGTGGCATTCAGTACCACAAGGTATCCCGCGAAACATTGGAACCGATTGTGGATTTCTTCCAAATTGCATATCTCATCGAGATAAGCACGTTACCACTTTCTCATTTCATTGAGATACACACATTGGAAGAATATCAGCCAAATGGCATTCAGTGCTCCAAGGTATTCAGAGAAACTTTGGAACCGATTGTGGATTTCTTCCAACTTGCTCAACTCACCGTGATAAGAAATTTACCACTTTCTCATTTCATTGACCTGCACACATTGGCAGAATTTCAGCCAAATGGCATTCACGGCTCGATAGTATTCAGAGAAACTTTGCAAAATAGTGTGGATTTCTTCCAACTCGCTGAACTCATCGAGATAAGCAATTTACCACTTTCTCATTTCATTGAGATACATACATTGGCAGAATATCAGATAAATGTCATTCAGTGCTCGACGGTATTCAGAGAATCTTTGGAACCGAATGTGGATATCTTCCAAATTGCTGAACTCATCGAGATAAGCACGTTACCACTTTCTCATTTCATTGACATATACGCTTTGGCAGAATTTCAGCCAAATAGCATTCACTGCTCGATGGTATTCAGAGAAACTTTGCAACATATGGTCGATTTCGTCCAATTTGCTGAACTCATCGAGATAAGCACATTACCACTTTCTCATTTCATTGAGATACACACATTGGCAGAATATCAGCCCAGTGGCATTCAGTGCTCCAAGGTGTTGAGACAAACTTTGGAACAGATTGTGGATTTTTTCCAACTTGCTCAACTCGTCGAGATAAGCACGTTTCCACTATCTCATTTCATTGAGATACACACATTGAGAGAATATCAGCCTAGTGGCATTCAGTACCACAAGGTATCCCGCGAAACATTGGAACCGATTGTGGATTTCTTCCAAATTGCATATCTCATCGAGATAAGCACGTTACCACTTTCTCATTTCATTGAGATACACACATTGGAAGAATATCAGCCAAATGGCATTCAGTGCTCCAAGGTATTCAGAGAAACTTTGGAACCGATTGTCCATTTCTTCCAACTTGCTCAACTCACCGTGATAAGAAATTTACCACTTTCTCATTTCATTGACATGCACACATTGGCAGAATTTCAGCCAAATGGCATTCACGGCTCGATGGTATTCAGAGAAACTTTGCAAAATATTGTGGATTTCTTCCAACTCGCTGAACTCATCGAGATAAGCAATTTACCACTTTCTCATTTCATTGAGATACATACATTGGCAGAATATCAGATAAATGTCATTCAGTGCTCGACGGTATTCAGAGAATCTTTGGAACGAATGTGGATATCTTCCAAATTGCTGAACTCATCGAGATAAGCACGTTACCACTTTCGCATTTCATTGAGATATACGCTTTGGCAGAATTTCAGCCAAATAGCTTTCACTGCTCGATGGGATTCAGAGAAACTTTGCAACATATGGTCGATTTCGTCCAATTTGCTGAACTCATCGAGATAAGCACATTACCACTTTCTCATTTCATTGAGATACACACATTGGCAGACTATCAGCCAAGTGGCATTCAGTGCTCCAAGGTATTGAGACAAACTTTGGAACAGATTGTGGATTTCTTCCAACTTGCTCAACTCTTCGAGATAAGCACGTTTCCACTTTCTCATTTCATTGAGATACACACATTGAGAGAATATCAGCCTAGTGGCATTCAGTACCACAAGGTATCCCGCGAAACATTGGAACCGATTGTGGATTTCTTCCAAATTGCATATCTCATCGAGATAAGCATGTTACCACTTTCTCATTTCATTGAGATACACACATTGGAAGAATATCAGCCAAATGGTATTCAGTGCTCCAAGGTATTCAGAGAAACTTTGGAACCGATTGTGGATTTCTTCCAACTTGCTCAACTCACCGTGATAAGAAATTTACCACTTTCTCATTTCATTGACATGCACACATTGGCAGAATTTCAGCCAAATGGCATTCACGGCTCGATGGTATTCAGAGAAACTTCGTAAAATATTGTGGATTTCTTCCAACTCGCTGAACTCATCGAGATAAGCAATTTACCACTTTCTCATTTCATTGAGATACACAAATTGGCAGAATATCAGATAAATGTCATTCAGAGCTCGACGGTATTCAGAGAATCTTTGGAACCGAATGTGGATATCTTCCAAATTGCTGAACTCATCGAGATAAGCACGTTACCACTTTCTGATTTCATTGACATAATCGCTTTGGAAGAATTTCAGTCAAATAGCATTCACTGCTCGATGGTATTCAGAGAAACTTTGCAACATATGGTCGATTTCGTCCAATTTGCTGAACTCATCGAGATAAGCACATTACCACTTTCTAATTTCATCGAGATACACACATTGGCAGAATATCAGCCAAGTGGCATTCAGTGCTCCAAGGTATTGAGACAAACTTTGGAACAGATTGTGGATTTCTTCCAACTTGCTCAACTCTTCGAGATATGCACTTTTCCACTTTCTCACTTCATTGAGATACACACATTGAGAGAATATCAGCCTAGTGGCATTCAGTACCACAAGGTATACCGCGAAACATTGGAACCGATTGTGGATTTCTTCCAAATTGCATATCTCATCGAGATAAGCACGTTACCACTTTCTCATTTCATTGAGATACACACATTGGAAGAATATCAGCCAAATGGCATTCAGTGCTCCAAGGTATTCAGAGAAACTTTGGAACCGATTATGGATTTCTTCCAACTTGCTCAACTCACCGTGATAAGAAATTTACCACTTTCTCATTTCATTGACATGCACAAATTGGCAGAATTTCAGCCATATGGCATTCACGGCTCGATGGTATTCAGAGAAACTTTGCAAAATAGTGTGGATTTCTTCCAACTCGCTGAACTCATCGAGATAAGCACATTACCACTTTCTCATTTCATTGAGATACACACATTGGCAGAATATCAGATGAATATCATTCAGTGCTCGACGGTATTCAGAGAATCTTTGGAACCGAATGTGGATATCTTCCAAATTGCTGAACTCATCGAGATAAGCACGTTTCCACTTTCTCATTTCATTGAGATACAGACATTGAGAGAATATCAGCCTAGTGGCATTCAGTACCACAAGGTATCCCGCGAAACATTGGAACCGATTGTGGATTTCTTCCAAATTGCATATCTTATCGAGATAAGCATGTTACCACTTTCTCATTTCATTGAGATACACACATTGGCAGAATATCAGCCAAGTGGCATTCAGTGCTCCAAGGTATTGAGACAAACTTTGGAACAGATTGTGGATTTCTTCCAACTTGCTCAACTCTTCGAGATAAGCACGTTTCCACTTTCTCATTTCATTGAGATACACACATTGAGAGAATATCAGCCTAGTGGCATTCAGTACCACAAGGTATCCCGCGAAACATTGGAACCGATTGTGGATTTCTTCCAAATTGCATATCTCATCGAGATAAGCACGTTACCACTTTCTCATTTCATTGAGATACACACATTGGAAGAATATCAGCCAAATGGCATTCACTGCTCCAAGGTATTCAGAGAAACTTTGGAACCGATTATGGATTTCTTCCAACTTGCTCAACTCACCGTGATAAGAAATTTACCACTTTCTCATTTCATTGACATGCACACATTGGCAGAATTTCAGCCAAATGGCATTCACGGCTCGATGGTATTCAGAGAAACTTTGCAAAATATTGTGGATTTCTTCCAACTCGCTGAACTCATCGAGATAAGCAATTTACCACTTTCTCATTTCATTGAGATACACACATTGGCAGAATATCAGATAAATGTCATTCAGAGCTCGACGGTATTCAGAGAATCTTTGGAACCGAATGTGGATATCTTCCAAATTGCTGAACTCATCGAGATAAGCACGTTACCACTTTCTCATTTCATTGACATATACGCTTTGGCAGAATTTCAGCCAAATAGCATTCACTGCTCCATGGTATTCAGACAAACTTTGCAACATATGATCGATTTCGTCCAATTTGCTGAACTCATCGAGATAAGCACATTACCATTTTCTCATTTCATCGAGATACACACATTGGCAGAATATCAGCCAAGTGGCATTCAGTGTTCCAAGGTATTGAGACAAACTTTGGAACAGATTGTGGATTTCTTCCAACTTGCTCAACTCATCGAGATAAGCACGTTTCCACTTTCTCATTTCATTGAGATACACACATTGAGAGAATATCAGCCTAGTGGCATTCAGTAACACAAGGTATCCCGCGAAACATTGGAACCGATTGTGGATTTCTTCCAAATTGCATATCTCATCGAGATAAGCACGTTACCACTTTCTCATTTCATTGAGATACACACATTGGAAGAATATCAGCCAAATGGCATTCAGTGCTCCAAGGTATTCAGAGAAACTTTGGAACCGATTGTGGATTTCTTCCAACTTGCTCAACTCACCGTGATAAGAAATTTACCACTTTCTCATTTCATTGACCTGCACACATTGGCAGAATTTCAGCCAAATGGCATTCACGGCTCGATAGTATTCAGAGAAACTTTGCAAAATAGTGTGGATTTCTTCCAACTCGCTGAACTCATCGAGATAAGCAATTTACCACTTTCTCATTTCATTCAGATACATACATTGGCAGAATATCAGATAAATGTCATTCAGTGCTCGACGGTATTCAGAGAATCTTTGAAACCGAATGTGGATATCTTCCAAATTGCTGAACTCATCGAGATAAGCACGTTACCACTTTCTCATTTCATTGACATATACGCTTTGGCAGAATTTCAGCCAAATAGCATTCACTGCTCGATGGTATTCAGAGAAACTTTGCAACATATGGTCGATTTCGTCCAATTTGCTGAACTCATCGAGATAAGCACATTACCACTTTCTCATTTCATTGAGATACACACATTGGCAGAATATCAGCCCAGTGGCATTCAGTGCTCCAAGGTGTTGAGACAAACTTTGGAACAGATTGTGGATTTTTTCCAACTTGCTCAACTCGTCGAGATAAGCACGTTTCCACTATCTCATTTCATTGAGATACACACATTGAGAGAATATCAGCCTAGTGGCATTCAGTACCACAAGGTATCCCGCGAAACATTGGAACCGATTGTGGATTTCTTCCAAATTGCATATCTCATCGAGATAAGCACGTTACCACTTTCTCATTTCATTGAGATACACACATTGGAAGAATATCAGCCAAATGGCATTCAGTGCTCCAAGGTATTCAGAGAAACTTTGGAACCGATTGTCCATTTCTTCCAACTTGCTCAACTCACCGTGATAAGAAATTTACCACTTTCTCATTTCATTGACATGCACACATTGGCAGAATTTCAGCCAAATGGCATTCACGGCTCGATGGTATTCAGAGAAACTTTGCAAAATATTGTGGATTTCTTCCAACTCGCTGAACTCATCGAGATAAGCAATTTACCACTTTCTCATTTCATTGAGATACATACATTGGCAGAATATCAGATAAATGTCATTCAGTGCTCGACGGTATTCAGAGAATCTTTGGAACGAATGTGGATATCTTCCAAATTGCTGAACTCATCGAGATAAGCACGTTACCACTTTCTCATTTCATTGAGATATACGCTTTGGCAGAATTTCAGCCAAATAGCTTTCACTGCTCGATGGGATTCAGAGAAACTTTGCAACATATGGTCGATTTCGTCCAATTTGCTGAACTCATCGAGATAAGCACATTACCACTTTCTCATTTCATTGAGATACACACATTGGCAGACTATCAGCCAAGTGGCATTCAGTGCTCCAAGGTATTGAGACAAACTTTGGAACAGATTGTGGATTTCTTCCAACTTGCTCAACTCTTCGAGATAAGCACGTTTCCACTTTCTCATTTCATTGAGATACACACATTGAGAGAATATCAGCCTAGTGGCATTCAGTACCACAAGGTATCCCGCAAAACATTGGAACCGATTGTGGATTTCTTCCAAATTGCATATCTCATCGAGATAAGCATGTTACCACTTTCTCATTTCATTGAGATACACACATTGGAAGAATATCAGCCAAATGGTATTCAGTGCTCCAAGGTATTCAGAGAAACTTTGGAACCGATTGTGGATTTCTTCCAACTTGCTCAACTCACCGTGATAAGAAATTTACCACTTTCTCATTTCATTGACATGCACACATTGGCAGAATTTCCGCCAAATGGCATTCACGGCTCGATGGTATTCAGAGAAACTTTGTAAAATATTGTGGATTTCTTCCAACTCGCTGAACTCATCGAGATAAGCAATTTACCACTTTCTCATTTCATTGAGATACACAAATTGGCAGAATATCAGATAAATGTCATTCAGAGGTCGACGGTATTCAGAGAATCTTTGGAACCGAATGTGGATATCTTCCAAATTGCTGAACTCATCGAGATAAGCACGTTTCCACTTTCTCATTTCATTGAGATACAGACATTGAGAGAATATCAGCCTAGTGGCATTCAGTACCACAAGGTATCCCGCGAAACATTGGAACCGATTGTGGATTTCTTCCAAATTGCATATCTTATCGAGATAAGCATGTTACCACTTTCTCATTTCATTGAGATACACACATTGGCAGAATATCAGCCAAGTGGCATTCAGTGCTCCAAGGTAATGAGACAAACTTTGGAACAGATTGTGGATTTCTTCCAACTTGCTCAACTCTTCGAGATAAGCACGTTTCCACTTTCTCATTTCATTGAGATACACACATTGAGAGAATATCAGCCTAGTGGCATTCAGTACCACAAGGTATCCCGCGAAACATTGGAACCGATTGTGGATTTCTTCCAAATTGCATATCTCATCGAGATAAGCACGTTACCACTTTCTCATTTCATTGAGATACACACATTGGAAGAATATCAGCCAAATGGCATTCAGTGCTCCAAGGTATTCAGAGAAACTTTGGAACCGATTATGGATTTCTTCCAACTTGCTCAACTCACCGTGATAAGAAATTTACCACTTTCTCATTTCATTGACATGCACACATTGGCAGAATTTCAGCCAAATGGCATTCACGGCTCGATGGTATTCAGAGAAACTTTGCAAAATATTGCGGATTTCTTCCAACTCGCTGAACTCATCGAGATAAGCAATTTACCACTTTCTCATTTCATTGAGATACACACATTGGCAGAATATCAGATAAATGTCATTCAGAGCTCGACGGTATTCAGAGAATCTTTGGAACCGAATGTGGATATCTTCCAAATTGCTGAACTCATCGAGATAAGCACGTTACCACTTTCTCATTTCATTGACATATACGCTTTGGCAGAATTTCAGCCAAATAGCATTCACTGCTCCATGGTATTCAGACAAACTTTGCAACATATGATCGATTTCGTCCAATTTGCTGAACTCATCGAGATAAGCACATTACCATTTTCTCATTTCATCGAGAAACACACATTGGCAGAATATCAGCCAAGTGGCATTCAGTGTTCCAAGGTATTGAGACAAACTTTGGAACAGATTGTGGATTTCTTCCAACTTGCTCAACTCTTCGAGATAAGCACGTTTCCACTTTCTCACTTCATTGAGATACACACATTGAGAGAATATCAGCCTAGTGGCATTCAGTACCACAAGGTATCCCGCGAAACATTGGAACCGATTGTGGATTTCTTCCAAATTGCATATCTCATCGAGATAAGCACGTTACCACTTTCTCATTTCATTGAGATACACACATTGGAAGAATATCAGCCAAATGGCATTCAGTGCTCCAAGGTATTCAGAGAAACTTTGGAACCGATTATGGATTTCTTCCAACTTGCTCAACTCACCGTGATAAGAAATTTACCACTTTCTCATTTCATTGACATGCACACATTGGCAGAATTTCAGCCAAATGGCATTCACGGCTGGATAGTATTCAGAGAAACTTTGCAAAATAGTGTGGATTTCTTCCAACTCGCTGAACTCATCGAGATAAGCAATTTACCACTTTCTCATTTCATTGAGATACATACATTGGCAGAATATCAGATAAATGTCATTCAGTGCTCGACGGTATTCAGAGAATCTTTGGAACCGAATGTGGATATCTTCCAAAGTGCTGAACCCATCGAGATAAGCACGTTACCACTTTCTCATTTCATTGAGATATACGCTTTGGCAGAATTTCAGCCAAATAGCCTTCCATGCTCGATGGTATTCAGAGAAACTTTGCAACATATGGTCGATTTCGTCCAATTTGCTGAACTCATCGAGATAAGCACATTACCACTTTCTCATTTCATTGAGATACACACATTGGCAGAATATCAGCCAAGTGGCATTCAGTGCTCCAAGGTATTGAGACAAACTTTGGAACAGATTGTGGATTTCTTCCAACTTGCTCAACTCTTCGAGATAAGCACGTTTCCACTTTCTCATTTCATTGAGATACACACATTGAGAGAATATCAGCCTAGTGGCATTCAGTACCTCAAGGTATCCCGCGAAACATTGGAACCGATTGTGGATTTCTTCCAAATTGCATATCACATCGAGATAAGCATGTTACCACTTTCTCATTTCATTGAGATACACACATTGGAAGAATATCAGCCAAATGGTATTCAGTGCTCCAAGGTATTCAGAGAAACTTTGGAACCGATTGTGGATTTCTTCCAACTTGCTCAACTCACCGTGATAAGAAATTTACCACTTTCTCATTTCATTGACCTGCACACATTGGCAGAATTTCAGCCAAATGGCATTCACGGCTCGATAGTATTCAGAGAAACTTTGCAAAATAGTGTGGATTTCTTCCAACTCGCTGAACTCATCGAGATAAGCAATTTACCACTTTCTCATTTCATTGAGATACATACATTGGCAGAATATCAGATAAATGTCATTCAGTGCTCGACGGTATTCAGAGAATCTTTGGAACCGAATGTGGATATCTTCCAAATTGCTGAACTCATCGAGATAAGCACGTTACCACTTTCTCATTTCATTGAGATAAACGCATTGGCAGGATTTCAGCCAAATAGCTTTCACTGCTCGATGGGATTCAGAGAAACTTTGCAACATATGGTCGATTTCGTCCAATTTGCTGAACTCATCGAGATAAGCACATTACCACTTTCTCATTTCATTGAGATACACACATTGGCAGACTAACAGCCAAGTGGCATTCAGTGCTCCAAGGTATTGAGACAAACTTTGGAACAGATTGTGGATTTCTTCCAACTTGCTCAACTCTTCGAGATAAGCACGTTTCCACTTTCTCATTTCATTGAGATACACACATTGAGAGAATATCAGCCTAGTGGCATTCAGTACCACAAGGTATCCCGCGAAACATTGGAACCGATTGTGGATTTCTTCCAAATTGCATATCTCATCGAGATAAGCACGTTACCACTTTCTCATTTCATTGAGATACACACATTGGAAGAATATCAGCCAAATGGCATTCAGTGCTCCAAGGTATTCAGAGAAACTTTGGAACCGATTATGGATTTCTTCCAACTTGCTCAACTCACCGTGATAAGAAATTTACCACTTTCTCATTTCATTGACATGCACACATTGGCAGAATTTCAGCCAAATGGCATTCACGGCTGGATAGTATTCAGAGAAACTTTGCAAAATAGTGTGGATTTCTTCCAACTCGCTGAACTCATCGAGATAAGCAATTTACCACTTTCTCATTTCATTGAGATACATACATTGGCAGAATATCAGATAAATGTCATTCAGTGCTCGACGGTATTCAGAGAATCTTTGGAACCGAATGTGGATATCTTCCAAAGTGCTGAACCCATCGAGATAAGCACGTTACCACTTTCTCATTTCATTGAGATATACGCTTTGGCAGAATTTCAGCCAAATAGCCTTCCATGCTCGATGGTATTCAGAGAAACTTTGCAACATATGGTCGATTTCGTCCAATTTGCTGAACTCATCGAGATAAGCACATTACCACTTTCTCATTTCATTGAGATACACACATTGGCAGAATATCAGCCAAGTGGCATTCAGTGCTCCAAGGTATTGAGACAAACTTTGGAACAGATTGTGGATTTCTTCCAACTTGCTCAACTCTTCGAGATAAGCACGTTTCCACTTTCTCATTTCATTGAGATACACACATTGAGAGAATATCAGCCTAGTGGCATTCAGTACCTCAAGGTATCCCGCGAAACATTGGAACCGATTGTGGATTTCTTCCAAATTGCATATCACATCGAGATAAGCATGTTACCACTTTCTCATTTCATTGAGATACACACATTGGAAGAATATCAGCCAAATGGTATTCAGTGCTCCAAGGTATTCAGAGAAACTTTGGAACCGATTGTGGATTTCTTCCAACTTGCTCAACTCACCGTGATAAGAAATTTACCACTTTCTCATTTCATTGACCTGCACACATTGGCAGAATTTCAGCCAAATGGCATTCACGGCTCGATAGTATTCAGAGAAACTTTGCAAAATAGTGTGGATTTCTTCCAACTCGCTGAACTCATCGAGATAAGCAATTTACCACTTTCTCATTTCATTGAGATACATACATTGGCAGAATATCAGATAAATGTCATTCAGTGCTCGACGGTATTCAGAGAATCTTTGGAACCGAATGTGGATATCTTCCAAATTGCTGAACTCATCGAGATAAGCACGTTACCACTTTCTCATTTCATTGAGATAAACGCATTGGCAGGATTTCAGCCAAATAGCTTTCACTGCTCGATGGGATTCAGAGAAACTTTGCAACATATGGTCGATTTCGTCCAATTTGCTGAACTCATCGAGATAAGCACATTACCACTTTCTCATTTCATTGAGATACACACATTGGCAGACTAACAGCCAAGTGGCATTCAGTGCTCCAAGGTATTGAGACAAACTTTGGAACAGATTGTGGATTTCTTCCAACTTGCTCAACTCTTCGAGATAAGCACGTTTCCACTTTCTCATTTCATTGAGATACACACATTGAGAGAATATCAGCCTAGTGGCATTCAGTACCACAAGGTATCCCGCGAAACATTGGAACCGATTGTGGATTTCTTCCAAATTGCATATCTCATCGAGATAAGCATGTTACCACTTTCTCATTTCATTGAGATACACACATTGGAAGAATATCAGCCAAATGGTATTCAGTGCTCCAAGGTATTCAGAGAAACTTTGGAACAGATTGTGGATTTCTTCCAACTTGCTCAACTCACCGTGATAAGAAATTTACCACTTTCTCATTTCATTGACATGCACACATTGGCAGAATTTCAGCCGAATGGCATTCACGGCTCGATGGTATTCAGAGAAACTTTGCAAAATATTGTGGATTTCTTCCAACTCGCTGAACTCATCGAGATAAGCAATTTACCACTTTCTCATTTCATTGAGATACACACATTGGCAGAATATCAGATAAGTGTTATTCAGTGCTCGACGGCATACAGAGAATCTTTGGAACCGAATGTGGATATCTTCCAAATTGCTGAACTCATCGAGATAAGCACGTTACCACTTTCTCATTTCATTGAGATATACGCTTTGGCAGAATTTCAGCCAAATAGCATTCACTGCTCGATGGTATTCAGAGAAACTTTGCAACATATGGTCGATTTCGTCCAATTTGCTGAACTCATCGAGATAAGCATATTACCACTTTCTCATTTCATTGTGATACACACATTGGCAGAATATCAGCCAAGTGGCATTCAGTGCTCCAAGGTGTTGTGACAAACTTTGGAACAGATTGTGGCTTTCTTCCAACTTGCTCAACTCATCGAGATAAGCACGTTTCCACTTTCTCATTTCATTGAGATACACACATTGAGAGAATATCAGCCTAGTGGCATTCAGTACCACAAGGTATCCCGCGAAACATTGGAACCGATTGTGGATTTCTTCCAAATTGCATATCTCATCGAGATAAGCACGTTACCACTTTCTCATTTCATTGAGATACACACATTGGAAGAATATCAGCCAAATGGCATTCAGTGCTCCAAGGTATTCAGAGAAACTTTGGAACCGATTGTGGATTTCTTCCAACTTGCTCAACTCACCGTGATAAGAAATTTACCACTTTCTCATTTCATTGACCTGCACACATTGGCAGAATTTCAGCCAAATGGCATTCACGGCTCGATAGTATTCAGAGAAACTTTGCAAAATAGTGTGGATTTCTTCCAACTCGCTGAACTCATCGAGATAAGCAATTTACCACTTTCTCATTTCATTGAGATACATACATTGGCAGAATATCAGATAAATGTCATTCAGTGCTCGACGGTATTCAGAGAATCTTTGGAACCGAATGTGGATATCTTCCAAATTGCTGAACTCATCGAGATAAGCACGTTACCACTTTCTCATTTCATTGACATATACGCTTTGGCAGAATTTCAGCCAAATAGCATTCACTGCTCGATGGTATTCAGAGAAACTTTGCAACATATGGTCGATTTCGTCCAATTTGCTGAACTCATCGAGATAAGCACATTACCACTTTCTCATTTCATTGAGATACACACATTGGCAGAATATCAGCCCAGTGGCATTCAGTGCTCCAAGGTGTTGAGACAAACTTTGGAACAGATTGTGGATTTTTTCCAACTTGCTCAACTCGTCGAGATAAGCACGTTTCCACTATCTCATTTCATTGAGATACACACATTGAGAGAATATCAGCCTAGTGGCATTCAGTACCACAAGGTATCCCGCGAAACATTGGAACCGATTGTGGATTTCTTCCAAATTGCATATCTCATCGAGATAAGCACGTTACCACTTTCTCATTTCATTGAGATACACACATTGGAAGAATATCAGCCAAATGGCATTCAGTGCTCCAAGGTATTCAGAGAAACTTTGGAACCGATTGTCCATTTCTTCCAACTTGCTCAACTCACCGTGATAAGAAATTTACCACTTTCTCATTTCATTGACATGCACACATTGGCAGAATTTCAGCCAAATGGCATTCACGGCTCGATGGTATTCAGAGAAACTTTGCAAAATATTGTGGATTTCTTCCAACTCGCTGAACTCATCGAGATAAGCAATTTACCACTTTCTCATTTCATTGAGATACATACATTGGCAGAATATCAGATAAATGTCATTCAGTGCTCGACGGTATTCAGAGAATCTTTGGAACGAATGTGGATATCTTCCAAATTGCTGAACTCATCGAGATAAGCACGTTACCACTTTCGCATTTCATTGAGATATACGCTTTGGCAGAATTTCAGCCAAATAGCTTTCACTGCTCGATGGGATTCAGAGAAACTTTGCAACATATGGTCGATTTCGTCCAATTTGCTGAACTCATCGAGATAAGCACATTACCACTTTCTCATTTCATTGAGATACACACATTGGCAGACTATCAGCCAAGTGGCATTCAGTGCTCCAAGGTATTGAGACAAACTTTGGAACAGATTGTGGATTTCTTCCAACTTGCTCAACTCTTCGAGATAAGCACGTTTCCACTTTCTCATTTCATTGAGATACACACATTGAGAGAATATCAGCCTAGTGGCATTCAGTACCACAAGGTATCCCGCGAAACATTGGAACCGATTGTGGATTTCTTCCAAATTGCATATCTCATCGAGATAAGCATGTTACCACTTTCTCATTTCATTGAGATACACACATTGGAAGAATATCAGCCAAATGGTATTCAGTGCTCCAAGGTATTCAGAGAAACTTTGGAACCGATTGTGGATTTCTTCCAACTTGCTCAACTCACCGTGATAAGAAATTTACCACTTTCTCATTTCATTGACATGCACACATTGGCAGAATTTCAGCCAAATGGCATTCACGGCTCGATGGTATTCAGAGAAACTTCGTAAAATATTGTGGATTTCTTCCAACTCGCTGAACTCATCGAGATAAGCAATTTACCACTTTCTCATTTCATTGAGATACACAAATTGGCAGAATATCAGATAAATGTCATTCAGAGCTCGACGGTATTCAGAGAATCTTTGGAACCGAATGTGGATATCTTCCAAATTGCTGAACTCATCGAGATAAGCACGTTACCACTTTCTGATTTCATTGACATAATCGCTTTGGAAGAATTTCAGTCAAATAGCATTCACTGCTCGATGGTATTCAGAGAAACTTTGCAACATATGGTCGATTTCGTCCAATTTGCTGAACTCATCGAGATAAGCACATTACCACTTTCTAATTTCATCGAGATACACACATTGGCAGAATATCAGCCAAGTGGCATTCAGTGCTCCAAGGTATTGAGACAAACTTTGGAACAGATTGTGGATTTCTTCCAACTTGCTCAACTCTTCGAGATATGCACTTTTCCACTTTCTCACTTCATTGAGATACACACATTGAGAGAATATCAGCCTAGTGGCATTCAGTACCACAAGGTATACCGCGAAACATTGGAACCGATTGTGGATTTCTTCCAAATTGCATATCTCATCGAGATAAGCACGTTACCACTTTCTCATTTCATTGAGATACACACATTGGAAGAATATCAGCCAAATGGCATTCAGTGCTCCAAGGTATTCAGAGAAACTTTGGAACCGATTATGGATTTCTTCCAACTTGCTCAACTCACCGTGATAAGAAATTTACCACTTTCTCATTTCATTGACATGCACAAATTGGCAGAATTTCAGCCATATGGCATTCACGGCTCGATGGTATTCAGAGAAACTTTGCAAAATAGTGTGGATTTCTTCCAACTCGCTGAACTCATCGAGATAAGCACATTACCACTTTCTCATTTCATTGAGATACACACATTGGCAGAATATCAGATGAATATCATTCAGTGCTCGACGGTATTCAGAGAATCTTTGGAACCGAATGTGGATATCTTCCAAATTGCTGAACTCATCGAGATAAGCACGTTTCCACTTTCTCATTTCATTGAGATACAGACATTGAGAGAATATCAGCCTAGTGGCATTCAGTACCACAAGGTATCCCGCGAAACATTGGAACCGATTGTGGATTTCTTCCAAATTGCATATCTTATCGAGATAAGCATGTTACCACTTTCTCATTTCATTGAGATACACACATTGGCAGAATATCAGCCAAGTGGCATTCAGTGCTCCAAGGTATTGAGACAAACTTTGGAACAGATTGTGGATTTCTTCCAACTTGCTCAACTCTTCGAGATAAGCACGTTTCCACTTTCTCATTTCATTGAGATACACACATTGAGAGAATATCAGCCTAGTGGCATTCAGTACCACAAGGTATCCCGCGAAACATTGGAACCGATTGTGGATTTCTTCCAAATTGCATATCTCATCGAGATAAGCACGTTACCACTTTCTCATTTCATTGAGATACACACATTGGAAGAATATCAGCCAAATGGCATTCACTGCTCCAAGGTATTCAGAGAAACTTTGGAACCGATTATGGATTTCTTCCAACTTGCTCAACTCACCGTGATAAGAAATTTACCACTTTCTCATTTCATTGACATGCACACATTGGCAGAATTTCAGCCAAATGGCATTCACGGCTCGATGGTATTCAGAGAAACTTTGCAAAATATTGTGGATTTCTTCCAACTCGCTGAACTCATCGAGATAAGCAATTTACCACTTTCTCATTTCATTGAGATACACACATTGGCAGAATATCAGATAAATGTCATTCAGAGCTCGACGGTATTCAGAGAATCTTTGGAACCGAATGTGGATATCTTCCAAATTGCTGAACTCATCGAGATAAGCACGTTACCACTTTCTCATTTCATTGACATATACGCTTTGGCAGAATTTCAGCCAAATAGCATTCACTGCTCCATGGTATTCAGACAAACTTTGCAACATATGATCGATTTCGTCCAATTTGCTGAACTCATCGAGATAAGCACATTACCATTTTCTCATTTCATCGAGATACACACATTGGCAGAATATCAGCCAAGTGGCATTCAGTGTTCCAAGGTATTGAGACAAACTTTGGAACAGATTGTGGATTTCTTCCAACTTGCTCAACTCTTCGAGATAAGCACGTTTCCACTTTCTCACTTCATTGAGATACACACATTGAGAGAATATCAGCCTAGTGGCATTCAGTACCACAAGGTATCCCGCGAAACATTGGAACCGATTGTGGATTTCTTCCAAATTGCATATCTCATCGAGATAAGCACGTTACCACTTTCTCATTTCATTGAGATACACACATTGGAAGAATATCAGCCAAATGGCATTCAGTGCTCCAAGGTATTCAGAGAAACTTTGGAACCGATTATGGATTTCTTCCAACTTGCTCAACTCACCGTGATAAGAAATTTACCACTTTCTCATTTCATTGACATGCACACATTGGCAGAATTTCAGCCAAATGGCATTCACGTCTCGATAGTATTCAGACAAACTTTGCAAAATAGTGTGGATTTCTTCCAACTCGCTGAACTCATCGAGATAAG
Source organism: Carcharhinus amblyrhynchos (assembly GCF_965287045.1). Classification (NCBI taxonomy): domain Eukaryota; kingdom Metazoa; phylum Chordata; class Chondrichthyes; order Carcharhiniformes; family Carcharhinidae; genus Carcharhinus; species Carcharhinus amblyrhynchos. Next base: position 240,360 of record NC_137341.1, on the reverse strand, counting down.
CAATTTACCACTTTCTCATTTCATTGAGATACATACATTGGCAGAATATCAGATAAATGTCATTCAGTGCTCGACGGTATTCAGAGAATCTTTGGAACCGAATGTGGATATCTTCCAAATTGCTGAACCCATCGAGATAAGCACGTTACCACTTTCTCATTTCATTGAGATATACGCTTTGGCAGAATTTCAGCCAAATAGCATTCCATGCTCGATGGTATTCAGAGAAACTTTGCAACATATGGTCGATTTCGTCCAATTTGCTGAACTCATCGAGATAAGCACATTACCACTTTCTCATTTCATTGAGATACACACATTGGCAGAATATCAGCCAAGTGGCATTCAGTGCTCCAAGGTATTGAGACAAACTTTGGAACAGATTGTGGATTTCTTCCAACTTGCTCAACTCTTCGAGATAAGCACGTTTCCACTTTCTCATTTCATTGAGATACACACATTGAGAGAATATCAGCCTAGTGGCATTCAGTACCACAAGGTATCCCGCGAAACATTGGAACCGATTGTGGATTTCTTCCAAATTGCATATCACATCGAGATAAGCATGTTACCACTTTCTCATTTCATGGAGATACACACATTGGAAGAATATCAGCCAAATGGTATTCAGTGCTCCAAGGTATTCAGAGAAACTTTGGAACCGATGGTGGATTTCTTCCAACTTGCTCAACTCACCGTGATAAGAAATTTACCACTTTCTCATTTCATTGACCTGCACACATTGGCAGAATTTCAGCCAAATGGCATTCACGGCTCGATAGTATTCAGAGAAACTTTGCAAAATAGTGTGGATTTCTTCCAACTCGCTGAACTCATCGAGATAAGCAATTTACCACTTTCTCATTTCATTGAGATACATACATTGGCAGAATATCAGATAAATGTCATTCAGTGCTCGACGGTATTCAGAGAATCTTTGGAACCGAATGTGGATATCTTCCAAATTGCTGAACTCCTCGAGATAAGCACGTTACCACTTTCTCATTTCATTGAGATATACGCTTTGGCAGAAATTCAGCCAAATAGCTTTCACTGCTCGATGGGATTCAGAGAAACTTTGCAACATATGGTCGATTTCGTCCAATTTGCTGAACTCATCGAGATAAGCACATTACCACTTTCTCATTTCATTGAGATACACACATTGGCAGACTATCAGCCAAGTGGCATTCAGTGCTCCAAGGTATTGAGACAAACTTTGGAACAGATTGTGGATTTCTTCCAACTTGCTCAACTCTTCGAGATAAGCACGTTTCCACTTTCTCATTTCATTGAGATACAGACATTGAGAGAATATCAGCCTAGTGGCATTCAGTACCACAAGGTATCCCGCGAAACATTGGAACCGATTGTGGATTTCTTCCAAATTGCATATCTCATCGAGATAAGCATGTTACCACTTTCTCATTTCATTGAGATACACACATTGGAAGAATATCAGCCAAATGGTATTCAGTGCTCCAAGGTATTCAGAGAAACTTTGGAACCGATTGTGGATTTCTTCCAACTTGCTCAACTCACCGTGATAAGAAATTTACCACTTTCTCATTTCATTGACATGCACACATTGGCAGAATTTCAGCCAAATGGCATTCACGGCTCGATGGTATTCAGAGAAACTTTGTAAAATATTGTGGATTTCTTCCAACTCGCTGAACTCATCGAGATAAGCAATTTACCACTTTCTCATTTCATTGAGATACACAAATTGGCAGAATATCAGATAAATGTCATTCAGAGCTCGACGGTATTCAGAGAATCTTTGGAACCGAATGTGGATATCTTCCAAATTGCTGAACTCATCGAGATAAGCACGTTACCACTTTCTGATTTCATTGACATAATCGCTTTGGAAGAATTTCAGTCAAATAGCATTCACTGCTCGATGGTATTCAGAGAAACTTTGCAACATATGGTCGATTTCGTCCAATTTGCTGAACTCATCGAGATAAGCACATTACCACTTTCTAATTTCATCGAGATACACACATTGGCAGAATATCAGCCAAGTGGCATTCAGTGCTCCAAGGTATTGAGACAAACTTTGGAACAGATTGTGGATTTCTTCCAACTTGCTCAACTCTTCGAGATAAGCACGTTTCCACTTTCTCACTTCATTGAGATACACACATTGAGAGAATATCAGCCTAGTGGCATTCAGTACCACAAGGTATACCGCGAAACATTGGAACCGATTGTGGATTTCTTCCAAATTGCATATCTCATCGAGATAAGCACGTTACCACTTTCTGATTTCATTGAGATACACACATTGGAAGAATATCAGCCAAATGGCATTCAGTGCTCCAAGGTATTCAGAGAAACTTTGGAACCGATTATGGATTTCTTCCAACTTGCTCAACTCACCGTGATAAGAAATTTACCACTTTCTCATTTCATTGACATGCACAAATTGGCAGAATTTCAGCCAAATGGCATTCACGGCTCGATGGTATTCAGAGAAACTTTGCAAAATAGTGTGGATTTCTTCCAACTCGCTGAACTCATCGAGATAAGCAATTTACCACTTTCTCATTTCATTGAGATACACACATTGGCAGAATATCAGATAAATGTCATTCAGTGCTCGACGGTATTCAGAGAATCTTTGGAACCGAATGTGGATATCTTCCAAATTGCTGAACTCATCGAGATAAGCACGTTTCCACTTTCTCATTTCATTGAGATACAGACATTGAGAGAATATCAGCCTAGTGGCATTCAGTACCACAAGGTATCCCGCGAAACATTGGAACCGATTGTGGATTTCTTCCAAATTGCATATCTTATCGAGATAAGCATGTTACCACTTTCTCATTTCATTGAGATACACACATTGGCAGAATATCAGCCAAGTGGCATTCAGTGCTCCAAGGTATTGAGACAAACTTTGGAACAGATTGTGGATTTCTTCCAACTTGCTCAACTCTTCGAGATAAGCACGTTTCCACTTTCTCATTTCATTGAGATACACACATTGAGAGAATATCAGCCTAGTGGCATTCAGTACCACAAGGTATCCCGCGAAACATTGGAACCGATTGTGGATTTCTTCCAAATTGCATATCTCATCGAGATAAGCACGTTACCACTTTCTCATTTCATTGAGATACACACATTGGAAGAATATCAGCCAAATGGCATTCAGTGCTCCAAGGTATTCAGAGAAACTTTGGAACCGATTATGGATTTCTTCCAACTTGCTCAACTCACCGTGATAAGAAATTTACCACTTTCTCATTTCATTGACATGCACAAATTGGCAGAATTTCAGCCAAATGGCATTCACGGCTCGATGGTATTCAGAGAAACTTTGCAAAATAGTGTGGATTTCTTCCAACTCGCTGAACTCATCGAGATAAGCAATTTACCACTTTCTCATTTCATTGAGATACACACATTGGCAGAATATCAGATAAATGTCATTCAGAGCTCGACGGTATTCAGAGAATCTTTGGAACCGAATGTGGATATCTTCCAAATTGCTGAACTCATCGAGATAAGCACGTTACCACTTTCTCATTTCATTGACATATACGCTTTGGCAGAATTTCAGCCAAATAGCATTCACTGCTCCATGGTATTCAGACAAACTTTGCAACATATGATCGATTTCGTCCAATTTGCTGAACTCATCGAGATAAGCACATTACCATTTTCTCATTTCATCGAGATACACACATTGGCAGAATATCAGCCAAGTGGCATTCAGTGTTCCAAGGTATTGAGACAAACTTTGGAACAGATTGTGGATTTCTTCCAACTTGCTCAACTCTTCGAGATAAGCACGTTTCCACTTTCTCACTTCATTGAGATACACACATTGAGAGAATATCAGCCTAGTGGCATTCAGTACCACAAGGTATCCCGCGAAACATTGGAACCGATTGTGGATTTCTTCCAAATTGCATATCTCATCGAGATAAGCACGTTACCACTTTCTCATTTCATTGAGATACACACATTGGAAGAATATCAGCCAAATGGCATTCAGTGCTCCAAGGTATTCAGAGAAACTTTGGAACCGATTATGGATTTCTTCCAACTTGCTCAACTCACCGTGATAAGAAATTTACCACTTTCTCATTTCATTGACATGCACACATTGGCAGAATTTCAGCCAAATGGCATTCACGGCTGGATAGTATTCAGAGAAACTTTGCAAAATAGTGTGGATTTCTTCCAACTCGCTGAACTCATCGAGATAAGCAATTAACCACTTTGTCATTTCATTGAGATACACAAATTGGCAGAATATCAGATAAACTTTGCAACATATGGTCGATTTCGTCCAATTTGCTGAACTCATCGAGATAAGCACATTACCACTTTCTCATTTCATTGAGATACACACATTGGCAGAATATCAGCCAAGTGGCATTCAGTGCTCCAAGGTATTGAGACAAACTTTGGAACAGATTGTGGATTTCTTCCAACCTGCTCAACTCTTCGAGATAAGAACGTTTCCACTTTCTCGTTTCATTGAGATACACACATTGAGAGAATATCAGCCTCGTGGCATTCAGTACCACAAGGTATCCCGCGAAACATTGGAACCGATTGTGGATTTCTTCCAAATTGCATATCTCATCGAGATAAGCATGTTACCACTTTCTCATTTCATTGAGATACACACATTGGAAGAATATCAGCCAAATGGTATTCAGTGCTCCAAGGTATTCAGAGAAACTTTGGAACCGATTGTGGATTTCTTCCAACTTGCTCAACTCACCGTGATAAGAAATTTACCACTTTCTCATTTCATTGACATGCACACATTGGCAGAATTTCAGCCAAATGGCATTCACGGATCGATGGTATTCAGAGAAACTTTGTAAAATATTGTGGATTTCTTCCAACTCGCTGAACTCATCGAGATAAGCAATTTACCACTTTCTCATTTCATTGAGATACACAAATTGGCAGAATATCGGATAAATGTCATTCAGTGCTCGACGGTATTCAGAGAATCTTTGGAACCGAATGTGGATATCTTCCAAATTGCTGAACTCATCGAGATAAGCACGTTACCACTTTCTCATTTCATTGACATTATTGCTTTGGCAGAATTTCAGCCAAATAGCATTCACTGCTCGACGGTATTCAGAGAAACTTTGCAACATATGGCCGATTTCGTCCAATTTGCTGAACTCATCGAGATAAGCACATTACCACTTTCTCATTTCATCGAGATACACACATTGGCAGAATATCAGCCAAGTGGCATTCAGTGCTCCAAGGTATTGAGACAAACTTTGGAACAGATTGCGGATTTCTTCCAACTTGCTCAACACTTCGAGATAAGCACGTTTCCACTTTCTCACTTCATTGAGATACACACATTGAGAGAATATCAGCCTAGTGGCATTCAGTACCTCAAGGTATCCCGCGAAACATTGGAACCGATTGTGGATTTCGTCCAAATTGCATATCTCATCGAGATAAGCACGTTACCACTTTCTGATTTCATTGAGATACACACATTGGAAGAATATCAGCCAAATGGCATTCAGTGCTCCAAGGTATTCAGAGAAACTTTGGAACCGATTATGGATTTCTTCCAACTTGCTCAACTCACCGTGATAAGAAATTTACCACTTTCTCATTTCATTGACATGCGCACATTGGCAGAATTTCAGCCAAATGGCATTCACGGCTCGATGGTATTCAGAGAAACTTTGCAAAATATTGTGGATTTCTTCCAACTCGCTGAACTCATCGAGATAAGCAATTTACCACTTTCTCATTTCATTGAGATACACACATTGGCAGAATATCAGATAAATGTCATTCTGTGCTCGACGGTATTCAGAGAATCTTTGGAACCGAATGTGGATATCTTCCAAATTGCTGAACTCATCGAGATAAGCACGTTTCCACTTTCTCATTTCATTGAGATACACACATTGAGAGAATATCAGCCTAGTGGCATTCAGTACCACAAGGTATCCCGCGAAACATTGGAACCGATTGTGGATTTCATCCAAATTGCATATCTCATCGAGATAAGCATGTTACCACTTTCTCATTTCATTGAGATACACACATTGGCAGAATATCAGCCAAATGGCATTCAGTGCTCCAAGGTATTCAGAGAAACTTTGGAAACGATTGTGGATTTCTTCCAACTTGCTCAACTCACCGTGATAAGAAATTTACCACTTTCTCATTTCATTGACATGCACACATTGGCAGAATTTCAGCCAAATGGCATTCACGGCTCGATGGTATTCAGAAAAACTTTGCAAAATATTGTGGATTTCTTCCAACTCGCTGAACTCATCGAGATAAGCAATTTACCACTTTCTCATTTCATTGAGATACACACATTGGCAGAATATCAGATAAATGTCATTCAGTGCTCGACGGTATTCAGAGAATCTTTGGAACCGAATGTGGATATCTTCCAAATTGCTGAACTCATCGAGATAAGCACGTTACCACTTTCTCATTTCATTGACATATACGCTTTGGCAGAATTTCAGCCAAAAAGCATTCACTGCTCGATGGTATTCAGAGAAACTTTGCAACATATGGTCGATTTCGTCCAATTTGCTGAACTCATCGAGATAAGCACATTACCACTTTCTCATTTCATCGAGATACACACATTGGCAGAATATCAGCCAAGTGGCATTCAGTGCTCCAAGGTATTGAGACAAACTTTGGAACAGATTGTGGATTTCTTCCAACTTGCTCAACTCTTCGAGATAAGCACGTTTTCACTTTCTCACTTCATTGAGATACACACATTGAGAGAATATCAGCCTAGTGGCATTCAGTACCACAAGGTATCCCGCGAAACATTGGAACCGATTGTGGATTTCTTCCAAATTGCATATCTCATCGAGATAAGCACGTTACCACTTTCTCATTTCATTGAGATACACACATTGGAAGAATATCAGCCAAATGGCATTCAGTGCTCCAAGGTATTCAGAGAAACTTTGGAACCGATTATGGATTTCTTCCAACTTGCTCAACTCACCGTGATAAGAAATTTACCGCTTTCTCATTTCATTGACATGCACACTCTGGCAAAATTTCAGCCAAATGGCATTCACGTCTCGATAGTATTCAGAGAAACTTTGCAAAATAGTGTGGATTTCTTCCAACTCGCTGAACTCATCGAGATAAGCAATTTACCACTTTCTCATTTCATTGAGATACATACATTGGCAGAATATCAGATAAATGTCATTCAGTGCTCGACGGTATTCAGAGAATCTTTGGAACCGAATGTGGATATCTTCCAAATTGCTGAACTCTTCGAGATAAGCACGTTACCACTTTCTCATTTCATTGAGATATACGCTTTGGCAGAATTTCAGCCAAATAGCATTCCATTCTCGATGGTATTCAGAGAAACTTTGCAACATATGGTCGATTTCGTCCAATTTGCTGAACTCATCGAGATAAGCACATTACCACTTTCTCATTTCATTGAGATACACACATTGGCAGAATATCAGCCAAGTGGCATTCAGTGCTCCAAGGTATTGAGACAAACTTTGGAACAGATTGTGGATTTCTTCCAACTTGCTCAACTCTTCGAGATAAGCACGTTTCCACTTTCTCATTTCATAGAGATACACACATTGAGAGAATATCAGCCTAGTGGCATTCAGTACCACAGGGTATCCCGCGAAACATTGGAACCGATTGTGGATTTCTTCCAAATTGCATATCTCATCGAGATAAGCACGTTACCATTTTCTCATTTCATTGAGATACACACATTGGAAGAATATCAGCCAAATGGCATTCAGTGCTCCAAGGTATTCAGAGAAACTTTGGAACCGATTCTGGATTTCTTCCAACTTGCTCAACTCACCGTGATAAGAAATTTACCACTTTCTCATTTCATTGACATGCACACATTGGCAGAATTTCAGCCAAATGGCATTCACGGCTCGATGGTATTCAGAGAAACTTTGCAAAATATTGTGGATTTCTTCCAACTCGCTGAACTCATCGAGATAAGCAATTTACCACTTTCTCATTTCATTGAGATACACAAATTGGAAGAATATCAGCCAAATGGTATTCAGTGCTCCAAGGTATTCAGAGAAACTTTGGAACCGATTGTGGATTTCTTCCAACTTGCTCAACTCACCGTGATAAGAAATTTACCACTTTCTCATTTCATTGACATGCACACATTGGCAGAATTTCAGCCAAATGGCATTCACGGCTCGATGGTATTCCGAGAAACTTTGTAAAATATTGTGGATTTCTTCCAACTCGCTGAACTCATCGAGATAAGCAATTGACCACTTTCTCATTTCATTGAGATACACAAATTGGCAGAATATCAGATAAATGTCATTCAGAGCTCGACGGTGTTCAGAGAATCTTTGGAACCGAATGTGGATATCCTCCAAATTGCTGAACTCATCGAGATAAGCACGTTTCCACTTTCTCATTTCATTGAGATACAGACATTGAGAGAATATCAGCCTAGTGGCATTCAGTACCACAAGGTATCCCGCGAAACATTGGAACCGATTGTGGATTTCTTCCAAATTGCATATCTTATCGAGATAAGCATGTTACCACTTTCTCATTTCATTGAGATACACACATTGGCAGAATATCAGCCAAGTGGCATTCAGTGCTAGGTATTGAGACAAACTTTGGAACAGATTGTGGATTTCTTCCAACTTGCTCAACTCTTCGAGATAAGCACGTTTCCACTTTCTCATTTCATTGAGATACACACATTGAGAGAATATCAGCCTAGTGGCATTCAGTACCACAAGGTATCCCGCGAAACATTGGAACCGATTGTGGATTTCTTCCAAATTGCATATCTCATCGAGATAAGCACGTTACCACTTTCTCATTTCATTGAGATACACACATTGGAAGAATATCAGCCAAATGGCATTCAGTGCTCCAAGGTATTCAGAGAAACTTTGGAACCGATTATGGATTTCTTCCAACTTGCTCAACTCACCGTGATAAGAAATTTACCACTTTCTCATTTCATTGACATGCACACATTGGCAGAATTTCAGCCAAATGGCATTCACGGCTCGATGGTATTCAGAGAAACTTTGCAAAATATTGTGGATTTCTTCCAACTCGCTGAACTCATCGAGATAAGCAATTTACCACTTTCTCATTTCATTGAGATACACACATTGGCAGAATATCAGATAAATGTCATTCAGAGCTCGACGGTATTCAGAGAATCTTTGGAACCGAATGTGGATATCTTCCAAATTGCTGAACTCATCGAGATAAGCACGTTACCACTTTCTCATTTCATTGACATATACGCTTTGGCAGAATTTCAGCCAAATAGCATTCACTGCTCGATGGTATTCAGACAAACTTTGCAACATATGATCGATTTCGTCCAATTTGCTGAACTCATCGAGATAAGCACATTACCATTTTCTCATTTCATCGAGATACACACATTGGCAGAATATCAGCCAAGTGGCATTCAGTGTTCCAAGGTATTGAGACAAACTTTGGAACAGATTGTGGATTTCTTCCAACTTGCTCAACTCTTCGAGATAAGCACGTTTCCACTTTCTCACTTCATTGAGATACACACATTGAGAGAATATCAGCCTAGTGGCATTCAGTACCACAAGGTATCCCGCGAAACATTGGAACCGATTGTGGATTTCTTCCAAATTGCATATCTCATCGAGATAAGCACGTTACCACTTTCTCATTTCATTGAGATACACACATTGGAAGAATATCAGCCAAATGGCATTCAGTGCTCCAAGGTATTCAGAGAAACTTTGGAACCGATTATGGATTTCTTCCAACTTGCTCAACTCACCGTGATAAGAAATTTACCACTTTCTCATTTCATTGACATGCACACATTGGCAGAATTTCAGCCAAATGGCATTCACGGCTGGATAGTATTCAGAGAAACTTTGCAAAATATTGTGGATTTCTTCCAACTCGCTGAACTCATCGAGATAAGCAATTTACCACTTTCTCATTTCATTCAGATACACAAATTGGCAGAATATCAGATAAATGTCATTCAGTGCTCGACGGTATTCAGAGAATCTTTGGAACCGAATGTGGATATCTTCCAAATTGCTGAACTCATCGAGATAAGCACGTTACCACTTTCAGATTTCATTGACATAATCGCTTTGGAAGAATTTCAGTCAAATAGCATTCACTGCTCGATGGTATTCAGAGAAACTTTGCAACATATGGTCGATTTCGTCCAATTTGCTGAACTCATCGAGATAAGCACATTACCACTTTCTCATTTCATCGAGATACACACATTGGCAGAATATCAGCCAAGTGGCATTCAGTGCTCCAAGGTATTGAGACAAACTTTGGAACAGATTGTGGATTTCTTCCAACTTGCTCAACTCTTCGAGATAAGCACTTTTCCACTTTCTCACTTCATTGAGATACACACATTGAGAGAATATCAGCCTAGTGGCATTCAGTACCACAAGGTATACCGCGAAACATTGGAACCGATTGTGGATTTCTTCCAAATTGCATATCTCATCGAGATAAGCACGTTACCACTTTCTCATTTCATTGAGATACACACATTGGAAGAATATCAGCCAAATGGCATTCAGTGCTCCAAGGTATTCAGAGAAACTTTGGAACCGATTATGGATTTCTTCCAACTTGCTCAACTCACCGTGATAAGAAATTTACCACTTTCTCATTTCATTGACATGCACACATTGGCAGAATTTCAGCCAAATGGCATTCACGGCTCGATGGTATTCAGAGAAACTTTGCAAAATAGTGTGGATTTCTTCCAACTCGCTGAACTCATCGAGATAAGCACATTACCACTTTCTCATTTCATTGAGATACACACATTGGCAGAATATCAGATAAATGTCATTCAGTGCTCGACGGTATTCAGAGAATCTTTGGAACCGAATGTGGATATCTTCCAAATTGCTGAACTCATCGAGATAAGCACGTTTCCACTTTCTCATTTCATTGAGATACAGACATTGAGAGAATATCAGCCTAGTGGCATTCAGTGTTCCAAGGTATTGAGACAAACTTTGGAACAGATTGTGGATTTCTTCCAACTTGCTCAACTCTTCGAGATAAGCACGTTTCCACTTTCTCACTTCATTGAGATACACACATTGAGAGAATATCAGCCTAGTGGCATTCAGTACCACAAGGTATCCCGCGAAACATTGGAACCGATTGTGGATTTCTTCCAAATTGCATATCTCATCGAGATAAGCACGTTACCACTTTCTCATTTCATTGAGATACACACATTGGAAGAATATCAGCCAAATGGCATTCAGTGCTCCAAGGTATTCAGAGAAACTTTGGAACCGATTATGGATTTCGTCCAACTTGCTCAACTCACCGTGATAAGAAATTTACCACTTTCTCATTTCATTGACATGCACACATTGGCAGAATTTCAGCCAAATGGCATTCACGGCTGGATAGTATTCAGAGAAACTTTGCAAAATAGTGTGGATTTCTTCCAACTCGCTGAACTCATCGAGATAAGCAATTTACCACTTTCTCATTTCATTGAGATACATACATTGGCAGAATATTAGATAAGTGTCATTCAGTGCTCGACGGTATTCAGAGAATCTTTGGAACCGAATGTGGATATCTTCCAAATTGCTGAACCCATCGAGATAAGCACGTTACCACTTTCTCATTTCATTCAGATATACGCTTTGGCACAATTTCAGCCAAATAGCATTCCATGCTCGATGGTATTCAGAGAAACTTTGCAACATATGGTCGATTTCGTCCAATTTGCTGAACTCATCGAGATAAGCACATTACCACTTTCTCATTTCATTGAGATACACACATTGGCAGAATATCAGCCAAGTGGCATTCAGTGCTCCAAGGTATTGAGACAAACTTTGGAACAGATTGTGGATTTCTTCCAACTTGCTCAACTCTTCGAGATAAGCACGTTTCCACTTTCTCATTTCATTGAGATGCACACATTGAGAGAATATCAGCCTAGTGGCATTCAGTACCACAAGGTATCCCGCGAAACATTGGAACCGATTGTGGATTTCTTCCAAATTGCATATCTCATCGAGATAAGCACGTTACCACTTTCTCATTTCATTGAGATACACACATTGGAAGAATATCAGCCAAATGGCATTCAGTGCTCCAAGGTATTCAGAGAAACTTTGGAACCGATTATGGATTTCTTCCAACTTGCTCAACTCACCGTGATAAGAAATTTACCACTTTCTCATTTCATTGACATGCACACATTGGCAGAATTTCAGCCAAATGGCATTCACGGCTGGATAGTATTCAGAGAAACTTTGGAAAATATTGTGGATTTCTTCCAACTCGCTGAACTCATCGAGATAAGCAATTTACCACTTTCTCATTTCATTCAGATACACAAATTGGCAGAATATCAGATAAATGTCATTCAGTGCTCGACGGTATTCAGAGAATCTTTGGAACCGAATGTGGATATCTTCCAAATTGCTGAACTCATCGAGATAAGCACGTTACCACTTTCAGATTTCATTGACATAATCGCTTTGGAAGAATTTCAGTCAAATAGCATTCACTGCTCGATGGTATTCAGAGAAACTTTGCAACATATGGTCGATTTCGTCCAATTTGCTGAACTCATCGAGATAAGCACATTACCACTTTCTCATTTCATCGAGATACACACATTGGCAGAATATCAGCCAAGTGGCATTCAGTGCTCCAAGGTATTGAGACAAACTTTGGAACAGATTGTGGATTTCTTCCAACTTGCTCAACTCTTCGAGATAAGCACTTTTCCACTTTCTCACTTCATTGAGATACACACATTGAGAGAATATCAGCCTAGTGGCATTCAGTACCACAAGGTATACCGCGAAACATTGGAACCGATTGTGGATTTCTTCCAAATTGCATATCTCATCGAGATAAGCACGTTACCACTTTCTCATTTCATTGAGATACACACATTGGAAGAATATCAGCCAAATGGCATTCAGTGCTCCAAGGTATTCAGAGAAACTTTGGAACCGATTATGGATTTCTTCCAACTTGCTCAACTCACCGTGATAAGAAATTTACCACTTTCTCATTTCATTGACATGCACACATTGGCAGAATTTCAGCCAAATGGCATTCACGGCTCGATGGTATTCAGAGAAACTTTGCAAAATAGTGTGGATTTCTTCCAACTCGCTGAACTCATCGAGATAAGCACATTACCACTTTCTCATTTCATTGAGATACACACATTGGCAGAATATCAGATAAATGTCATTCAGTGCTCGACGGTATTCAGAGAATCTTTGGAACCGAATGTGGATATCTTCCAAATTGCTGAACTCATCGAGATAAGCACGTTTCCACTTTCTCATTTCATTGAGATACAGACATTGAGAGAATATCAGCCTAGTGGCATTCAGTGTTCCAAGGTATTGAGACAAACTTTGGAACAGATTGTGGATTTCTTCCAACTTGCTCAACTCTTCGAGATAAGCACGTTTCCACTTTCTCACTTCATTGAGATACACACATTGAGAGAATATCAGCCTAGTGGCATTCAGTACCACAAGGTATCCCGCGAAACATTGGAACCGATTGTGGATTTCTTCCAAATTGCATATCTCATCGAGATAAGCACGTTACCACTTTCTCATTTCATTGAGATACACACATTGGAAGAATATCAGCCAAATGGCATTCAGTGCTCCAAGGTATTCAGAGAAACTTTGGAACCGATTATGGATTTCGTCCAACTTGCTCAACTCACCGTGATAAGAAATTTACCACTTTCTCATTTCATTGACATGCACACATTGGCAGAATTTCAGCCAAATGGCATTCACGGCTGGATAGTATTCAGAGAAACTTTGCAAAATAGTGTGGATTTCTTCCAACTCGCTGAACTCATCGAGATAAGCAATTTACCACTTTCTCATTTCATTGAGATACATACATTGGCAGAATATCAGATAAGTGTCATTCAGTGCTCGACGGTATTCAGAGAATCTTTGGAACCGAATGTGGATATCTTCCAAATTGCTGAACCCATCGAGATAAGCACGTTACCACTTTCTCATTTCATTCAGATATACGCTTTGGCACAATTTCAGCCAAATAGCATTCCATGCTCGATGGTATTCAGAGAAACTTTGCAACATATGGTCGATTTCGTCCAATTTGCTGAACTCATCGAGATAAGCACATTACCACTTTCTCATTTCATTGAGATACACACATTGGCAGAATATCTGCCAAGTGGCATTCAGTGCTCCAAGGTATTGAGACAAACTTTGGAACAGATTGTGGATTTCTTCCAACTTGCTCAACTCTTCGAGATAAGCACGTTTCCACTTTCTCATTTCATTGAGATGCACACATTGAGAGAATATCAGCCTAGTGGCATTCAGTACCACAAGGTATCCCGCGAAACATTGGAACCGATTGTGGATTTCTTCCAAATTGCATATCACATCGAGATAAGCATGTTACCACTTTCTCATTTCATTGAGATACACACATTGGAAGAATATCAGCCAAATGGTATTCAGTGCTCCAAGGTATTCAGAGAAACTTTGGAACCGATTGTGGATTTCTTCCAACTTGCTCAACTCACCGTGATAAGAAATTTACCACTTTCTCATTTCATTGACATGCACACATTGGCAGAATTTCAGCCAAATGGCATTCACGGCTCGATGGTATTCAGAGAAACTTTGTAAAATATTGTGGATTTCTTCCAACTCGCTGAACTCATCGAGATAAGCAATTTACCACTTTCTCATTTCATTGAGATACACAAATTGGCAGAATATCAGATAAACTTTGCAACATATGGTCGATTTCGTCCAATTTGCTGAACTCATCGAGATAAGCACATTACCACTTTCTCATTTCATTGAGATACACACATTGGCAGAATATCAGCCAAGTGGCATTCAGTGCTCCAAGGTATTGAGACAAACTTTGGAACAGATTGTGGATTTCTTCCAACCTGCTCAACTCTTCGAGATAAGAACGTTTCCACTTTCTCGTTTCATTGAGATACACACATTGAGAGAATATCAGCCTAGTGGCATTCAGTACCACAAGGTATCCCGCGAAACATTGGAACCGATTGTGGATTTCTTCCAAATTGCATATCTCATCGAGATAAGCATGTTACCACTTTCTCATTTCATTGAGATACACACATTGGAGGAATATCAGCCAAATGGTATTCAGTGCTCCAAGGTATTCAGAGAAACTTTGGAACCGATTGTGGATTTCTTCCAACTTGCTCAACTCACCGTGATAAGAAATTTACCACTTTCTCATTTCATTGACATGCACACATTGGCAGAATTTCAGCCAAATGGCATTCACGGCTCGATGGTATTCAGAAAAACTTTGCAAAATATTGTGGATTTCTTCCAACTCGCTGAACTCATCGAGATAAGCAATTTACCACTTTCTCATTTCATTGAGATACACACATTGGCAGAATATCAGATAAATGTCATTCAGTGCTCGACGGTATTCAGAGAATCTTTGGAACCGAATGTGGATATCTTCCAAATTGCTGAACTCATCGAGATAAGCACGTTACCACTTTCTCATTTCATTGAGATATACGCTTTGGCAGAATTTCAGCCAAATAGCATTCACTGCTCGATGGTATTCAGAGAAACTTTGCAACATATGGTCGATTTCGTCCAATTTGCTGAACTCATCGAGATAAGCACATTACCACTTTCTCATTTCATCGAGATACACACATTGGCAGAATATCAGCCAAGTGGCATTCAGTGCTCCAAGGTATTGAGACAAACTTTGGAACAGATTGTGGATTTCTTCCAACTTGCTCAACTGTTCGAGATAAGCACGTTTTCACTTTCTCACTTCATTGAGATACACACATTGAGAGAATATCAGCCTAGTGGCATTCAGTACCACAAGGTATCCCGCGAAACATTGGAACCGATTGTGGATTTCTTCCAAAGTGCATATCTCATCGAGATAAGCACGTTACCACTTTCTGATTTCATTGAGATACACACATTGGAAGAATATCAGCCAAATGGCATTCAGTGCTCCAAGGTATTCAGAGAAACTTTGGAACCGATTATGGATATCTTCCAACTTGCTCAACTCACCGTGATAAGAAATTTACCGCTTTCTCATTTCATTGACATGCACACTCTGGCAAAATTTCAGCCAAATGGCATTCACGTCTCGATAGTATTCAGAGAAACTTTGCAAAATAGTGTGGATTTCTTCCAACTCGCTGAACTCATCGAGATAAGCAATTTACCACTTTCTCATTTCATTGAGATACATACATTGGCAGAATATCAGATAAATGTCATTCAGTGCTCGACGGTATTCAGAGAATCTTTGGAACCGAATGTGGATATCTTCCAAATTGCTGAACTCTTCGAGATAAGCACGTTACCACTTTCTCATTTCATTGAGATATACGCTTTGGCAGAATTTCAGCCAAATAGCATTCCATTCTCGATGGTATTCAGAGAAACTTTGCAACATATGGTCGATTTCGTCCAATTTGCTGAACTCATCGAGATAAGCACATTACCACTTTCTCATTTCATTGAGATACACACATTGGCAGAATATCAGCCAAGTGGCATTCAGTGCTCCAAGGTATTGAGACAAACTTTGGAACAGATTGTGGATTTCTTCCAACTTGCTCAACTCTTCGAGATAAGCACGTTTCCACTTTCTCATTTCATTGAGATACACACATTGAGAGAATATCAGCCTAGTGGCATTCAGTACCACAGGGTATCCCGCGAAACATTGGAACCGATTGTGGATTTCTTCCAAATTGCATATCTCATCGAGATAAGCACGTTACCATTTTCTCATTTCATTGAGATACACACATTGGAAGAATATCAGCCAAATGGCATTCAGTGCTCCAAGGTATTCAGAGAAACTTTGGAACCGATTGTGGATTTCTTCCAACTTGCTCAACTCACCGTGATAAGAAATTTACCACTTTCTCATTTCATTGACATGCACACATTGGCAGAATTTCAGCCAAATGGCATTCACGGCTCGATGGTATTCAGAGAAACTTTGCAAAATATTGTGGATTTCTTCCAACTCGCTGAACTCATCGAGATAAGCAATTTACCACTTTCTCATTTCATTGAGATACACACATTGGCAGAATATCAGATAAGTGTTATTCAGTGCTCGACGGCATTCAGAGAATCTTTGGAACCGAATGTGGATATCTTCCAAATTGCTGAACTCATCGAGATAAGCACGTTACCACTTTCTCATTTCATTGAGATATACGCTTTGGCAGAATTTCAGCCAAATAGCATTCACTGCTCGATGGTATTCAGAGAAACTTTGCAACATATGGTCGATTTCGTCCAATTTGCTGAACTCATCGAGATAAGCATATTACCACTTTCTCATTTCATTGTGATACACACATTGGCAGAATATGAGCCAAGTGGCATTCAGTGCTCCAAGGTGTTGTGACAAACTTTGGAACAGATTGTGGCTTTCTTCCAACTTGCTCAACTCTTCGAGATAAGCACGTTTCCACTTTCTCATTTCATTGAGATACACACATTGAGAGAATATCAGCCTAGTGGCATTCAGTACCACAAGGTATCCCGCGAAACATTGGAACCGATTGTGGATTTCTTCCAAATTGCATATCTCATCGAGATAAGCACGTTACCACTTTCTCATTTCATTGAGATACACACATTGGAAGAATATCAGCCAAATGGCATTCAGTGCTCCAAGGTATTCAGAGAAACTTTGGAACCGATTGTGGATTTCTTCCAACTTGCTCAACTCACCGTGATAAGAAATTTACCACTTTCTCATTTCATTGACCTGCACACATTGGCAGAATTTCAGCCAAATGGCATTCACGGCTCGATAGTATTCAGAGAAACTTTGCAAAATAGTGTGGATTTCTTCCAACTCGCTGAACTCATCGAGATAAGCAATTTACCACTTTCTCATTTCATTGAGATACATACATTGGCAGAATATCAGATAAATGTCATTCAGTGCTCGACGGTATTCAGAGAATCTTTGGAACCGAATGTGGATATCTTCCAAATTGCTGAACTCATCGAGATAAGCACGTTACCACTTTCTCATTTCATTGAGATATACGCTTTGGCAGAATTTCAGCCAAATAGCTTTCACTGCTCGATGGGATTCAGAGAAACTTTGCAACATATGGTCGATTTCGTCCAATTTGCTGAACTCATCGAGATAAGCACATTACCACTTTCTCATTTCATTGAGATACACACATTGGCAGACTATCAGCCAAGTGGCATTCAGTGCTCCAAGGTATTGAGACAAACTTTGGAACAGATTGTGGATTTCTTCCAACTTGCTCAACTCTTCGAGATAAGCACGTTTCCACTTTCTCATTTCATTGAGATACACACATTGAGAGAATATCAGCCTAGTGGCATTCAGTACCACAGGGTATCCCGCGAAACATTGGAACCGATTGTGGATTTCTTCCAAATTGCATATCTCATCGAGATAAGCATGTTACCACTTTCTCATTTCATTGAGATACACACATTGGAAGAATATCAGCCAAATGGTATTCAGTGCTCCAAGGTATTCAGAGAAACTTTGGAACCGATTGTGGATTTCTTCCAACTTGCTCAACTCACCGTGATAAGAAATTTACCACTTTCTCATTTCATTGACATGCACACATTGGCAGAATTTCAGCCAAATGGCATTCACGGCTCGATGGTATTCCGAGAAACTTTGTAAAATATTGTGGATTTCTTCCAACTCGCTGAACTCATCGAGATAAGCAATTTACCACTTTCTCATTTCATTGAGATACACAAATTGGCAGAATATCAGATAAATGTCATTCAGAGCTCGACGGTATTCAGAGAATCTTTGGAACCGAATGTGGATATCCTCCAAATTGCTGAACTCATCGAGATAAGCACGTTTCCACTTTCTCATTTCATTGAGATACAGACATTGAGAGAATATCAGCCTAGTGGCATTCAGTACCACAAGGTATCCCGCGAAACATTGGAACCGATTGTGGATTTCTTCCAAATTGCATATCTTATCGAGATAAGCATGTTACCACTTTCTCATTTCATTGAGATACACACATTGGCAGAATATCAGCCAAGTGGCATTCAGTGCTCCAAGGTATTGAGACAAACTTTGGAACCGGTTGTGGATTTCTTCCAACTTGCTCAACTCTTCGAGATAAGCACGTTTCCACTTTCTCATTTCATTGAGATACACACATTGAGAGAATATCAGCCTAGTGGCATTCAGTACCACAAGGTATCCCGCGAAACATTGGAACCGATTGTGGATTTCTTCCAAATTGCATATCTCATCGAGATAAGCACGTTACCACTTTCTCATTTCATTGAGATACACACATTGGAAGAATATCAGCCAAATGGCATTCAGTGCTCCAAGGTATTCAGAGAAACTTTGGAACCGATTATGGATGTCTTCCAACTTGCTCAACTCACCGTGATAAGAAATTTACCACTTTCTCATTTCATTGACATGCACACATTGGCAGAATTTCAGCCAAATGGCATTCACGGCTCGATGGTATTCAGAGAAACTTTGCAAAATATTGTGGATTTCTTCCAACTCGCTGAACTCATCGAGATAAGCAATTTACCACTTTCTCATTTCATTGAGATACACACATTGGCAGAATATCAGATAAATGTCATTCAGAGCTCGACGGTATTCAGAGAATCTTTGGAACCGAATGTGGATATCTTCCAAATTGCTGAACTCATCAAGATAAGCACGTTACCACTTTCTCATTTCATTGACATATACGCTTTGGCAGAATTTCAGCCAAATAGCATTCACTGCTCGATGGTATTCAGACAAACTTTGCAACATATGATCGATTTCGTCCAATTTGCTGAACTCATCGAGATAAGCACATTACCATTTTCTCATTTCATCGAGATACACACATTGGCAGAATATCAGCCAAGTGGCATTCAGTGTTCCAAGGTATTGAGACAAACTTTGGAACAGATTGTGGATTTCTTCCAACTTGCTCAACTCTTCGAGATAAGCACGTTTCCACTTTCTCACTTCATTGAGATACACACATTGAGAGAATATCAGCCTAGTGGCATTCAGTACCACAAGGTATCCCGCGAAACATTGGAACCGATTGTGGATTTCTTCCAAATTGCATATCTCATCGAGATAAGCACGTTACCACTTTCTCATTTCATTGAGATACACACATTGGAAGAATATCAGCCAAATGGCATTCAGTGCTCCAAGGTATTCAGAGAAACTTTGGAACCGATTATGGATTTCTTCCAACTTGCTCAACTCACCGTGATAAGAAATTTACCACTTTCTCATTTCATTGACATGCACACATTGGCAGAATTTCAGCCAAATGGCATTCACGGCTGGATAGTATTCAGAGAAACTTTGCATAATAGTGTGGATTTCTTCCAACTCGCTGAACTCATCGAGATAAGCAATTTACCACTTTCTCATTTCATTGAGATACATACATTGGCAGAATATCAGATAAATGTCATTCAGTGCTCGACGGTATTCAGAGAATCTTTGGAACCGAATGTGGATATCTTCCAAATTGCTGAACCCATCGAGATAAGCACGTTACCACTTTCTCATTTCATTGAGATATACGCTTTGGCAGAATTTCAGCCAAATAGCATTCCATGCTCGATGGTATTTAGAGAAACTTTGCAATTATGGTCGATTTCGTCCAATTTGCTGAACTCATCGAGATAAGCACATTACCACTTTCTCATTTCATTGAGATACACACATTGGCAGAATATCAGCCAAGTGGCATTCAGTGCTCCAAGGTATTGAGACAAACTTTGGAACAGATTGTGGATTTCTTCCAACTTGCTCAACTCTTCGAGATAAGCACGTTTCCACTTTCTCATTTCATTGAGATACACACATTGAGAGAATATCAGCCTAGTGGCATTCAGTATCACAAGGTATCCCGCGAAACATTGGAACCGATTGTGGATTTCTTCCAAATTGCATATCACATCGAGATAAGCATGTTACCACTTTCTCATTTCATTGAGATACACACATTGGAAGAATATCAGCCAAATGGTATTCAGTGCTCCAAGGTATTCAGAGAAACTTTGGAACCGATTGTGGATTTCTTCCAACTTGCTCAACTCACCGTGATAAGAAATTTACCACTTTCTCATTTCATTGACCTGCACACATTGGCAGAATTTCAGCCAAATGGCATTCACGGCTCGATAGTATTCAGAGAAACTTTGCAAAATAGTGTGGATTTCTTCCAACTCGCTGAACTCATCGAGATAAGCAATTTACCACTTTCTCATTTCATTGAGATACATACATTGGCAGAATATCAGATAAATGTCATTCAGTGCTCGACGGTATTCAGAGAATCTTTAGAACCGAATGTGGATATCTTCCAAATTGCTGAACTCATCGAGATAAGCACGTTACCACTTTCTCATTTCATTGAGATATACGCTTTGGCAGAATTTCAGCCAAATAGCTTTCACTGCTCGATGGGATTCAGAGAAACTTTGCAACATATGGTCGATTTCGTCCAATTTGCTGAACTCATCGAGATAAGCACATTACCACTTTCTCATTTCATTGAGATACACACATTGGCAGACTATCAGCCAAGTGGCATTCAGTGCTCCAAGGTATTGAGACAAACTTTGGAACAGATTGTGGATTTCTTCCAACTTGCTCAACTCTTCGAGATAAGCACGTTTCCACTTTCTCATTTCATTGAGATACACACATTGAGAGAATATCAGCCTAGTGGCATTCAGTACCACAAGGTATCCCGCGAAACATTGGAACCGATTGTGGATTTCTTCCAAATTGCATATCTCATCGAGATAAGCATGTTACCACTTTCTCATTTCATTGAGATACACACATTGGAAGAATATCAGCCAAATGGTATTCAGTGCTCCAAGGTATTCAGAGAAACTTTGGAACCGATTGTGGATTTCTTCCAACTTGCTCAACTCACCGTGATAAGAAATTTACCACTTTCTCATTTCATTGACATGCACACATTGGCAGAATTTCAGCCAAATGGCATTCACGGCTCGATGGTATTCAGAGAAACTTTGTAAAATATTGTGGATTTCTTCCAACTCGCTGAACTCATCGAGATAAGCAATTTACCACTTTCTCATTTCATTGAGATGCACAAATTGGCAGAATATCAGATAAATGTCATTCAGAGCTCGACGGTATTCAGAGAATCTTTGGAACCGAATGTGGATATCTTCCAAATTGCTGAACTCATCGAGATAAGCACGTTACCACTTTCAGATTTCATTGACATAATCGCTTTGGAAGAATTTCAGTCAAATAGCATTCACTGCTCGATGGTATTCAGAGAAACTTTGCAACATATGGTCGATTTCGTCCAATTTGCTGAACTCATCGAGATAAGCACATTACCACTTTCTCATTTCATCGAGATACACACATTGGCAGAATATCAGCCAAGTGGCATTCAGTGCTCCAAGGTATTGAGACAAACTTTGGAACAGATTGTGGATTTCTTCCAACTTGCTCAACTCTTCGAGATAAGCACTTTTCCACTTTCTCACTTCATTGAGATACACACATTGAGAGAATATCAGCCTAGTGGCATTCAGTACCACAAGGTATACCGCGAAACATTGGAACCGATTGTGGATTTCTTCCAAATTGCATATCTCATCGAGATAAGCACGTTACCACTTTCTCATTTCATTGAGATACACACATTGGAAGAATATCAGCCAAATGGCATTCAGTGCTCCAAGGTATTCAGAGAAACTTTGGAACCGATTATGGATTTCTTCCAACTTGCTCAACTCACCGTGATAAGAAATTTACCACTTTCTCATTTCATTGACATGCACACATTGGCAGAATTTCAGCCAAATGGCATTCACGGCTCAATGGTATTCAGAGAAACTTTGTAAAATATTGTGGATTTCTTCCAACTCGCTGAACTCATCGAGATAAGCAATTTACCACTTTCTCATTTCATTGAGATACACAAATTGGCAGAATATCAGATAAATGTCATTCAGAGCTCGACGGTATTCAGAGAATCTTTGGAACCGAATGTGGATATCTTCCAAATTGCTGAACTCATCGAGATAAGCACGTTACCACTTTCTGATTTCATTGACATAATCGCTTTGGCAGAATTTCAGTCAAATAGCATTCACTGCTCGATGGTATTCAGAGAAACTTTGCAACATATGGTCGATTTCGTCCAATTTGCTGAACTCATCGAGATAAGCACGTTACCACTTTCTCATTTCATCGAGATACACACATTGGCAGAATATCAGCCAAGTGGCATTCAGTGCTCCAAGATATTGAGACAAACTTTGGAACAGATTGTGGATTTCTTCCAACTTGCTCAACTCTTCGAGATAAGCACGTTTCCACTTTCTCACTTCATTGAGATACACAAATTGAGAGAATATCAGCCTAGTGGCATTCAGTACCACAAGGTATCCCGCGAAACATTGGAACCGATTGTGGATTTCTTCCAAATTGCATATCTCATCGAGATAAGCACGTTACCACTTTCTGATTTCATTGAGATACACACATTGGAAGAATATCAGCCAAATGGCATTCAGTGCTCCAAGGTATTCAGAGAAACTTTGGAACCGATTATGGATTTCTTCCAACTTGCTCAACTCACCGTGATAAGAAATTTACCACTTTCTCATTTCATTGACATGCACACATTGGCAGAATTTCAGCCAAATGGCATTCACGGCTCGATGGTATTCAGAGAAACTTTGCAAAATATTGTGGATTTCTTCCAACTCGCTGAACTCATCGAGATAAGCAATTTACCACTTTCTCATTTCATTGAGATACACACATTGGCAGAATATCAGATAAATGTCATTCAGTGCTCGACGGTATTCAGAGAATCTTTGGAACCGAATGTGGATATCTTCCAAATTGCTGAACTCATCGAGATAAGCACGTTTCCACTTTCTCATTTCATTGAGACACAGACATTGAGAGAATATCAGCCTAGTGGCATTCAGTACCACAAGGTATCCCGCGAAACATTGGAACCGATTGTGGATTTCTTCCAAATTGCATATCTTATCGAGATAAGCATGTTACCACTTTCTCATTTCATTGAGATACACACATTGGCAGAATATCAGCCAAGTGGCATTCAGTGCTCCAAGGTACTGAGACAAACTTTGGAACAGATTGTGGATTTCTTCCAACTTGCTCAACTCTTCGAGATAAGCACGTTTCCACTTTCTCATTTCATTGAGATACACACATTGAGAGAATATCAGCCTAGTGGCATTCAGTACCACAAGGTATCCCGCGAAACATTGGAACCGATTGTGGATTTCTTCCAAATTGCATATCTCATCGAGATAAGCACGTTACCACTTTCTCATTTCATTGACATGCACACATTGGCAGAATTTCAGCCAAATGGCATTCACGGCTCGATGGTATTCAGAGAAACTTTGCAAAATATTGTGGATTTCTTCCAACTCGCTGAACTCATCGAGATAAGCAATTTACCACTTTCTCATTTCATTGAGATACACACATTGGCAGAATATCAGATAAATGTCATTCAGAGCTCGACGGTATTCAGAGAATCTTTGGAACCGAATGTGGATATCTTCCAAATTGCTGAACTCATCGAGATAAGCACGTTACCACTTTCTCATTTCATTGAGATATACGCTTTGGCAGAATTTCAGCCAAATAGCATTCACTGCTCGATGGTATTCAGAGAAACTTTGCAACATATGGTCGATTTCGTCCAATTTGCTGAACTCATCGAGATAAGCACATTACCACTTTCTCATTTCATCGAGATACACACATTGGCAGAATATCAGCCAAGTGGCATTCAGTGCTCCAAGGTATTGAGACAAACTTTGGAACAGATTGTGGATTTCTTCCAACTTGCTCAACTCTTCGAGATAAGCACGTTTTCACTTTCTCACTTCATTGAGATACACACATTGAGAGAATATCAGCCTAGTGGCATTCAGTACCACAAGGTATCCCGCGAAACATTGGAACCGATTGTGGATTTCTTCCAAATTGCATATCTCATCGAGATAAGCACGTTACCACTTTCTCATTTCATTGAGATACACACATTGGAAGAATATCAGCCAAATGGCATTCAGTGCTCCAAGGTATTCAGAGAAACTTTGGAACCGATTATGGATTTCTTCCAACTTGCTCAACTCACCGTGATAAGAAATTTACCACTTTCTCATTTCATTGACATGCACACTCTGGCAAAATTTCAGCCAAATGGCATTCACGTCTCGATAGTATTCAGAGAAACTTTGCAAAATAGTGTGGATTTCTTCCAACTCGCTGAACTCATCGAGATAAGCAATTTACCACTTTCTCATTTCATTGAGATACATACATTGGCAGAATATCAGATAAATGTCATTCAGTGCTCGACGGTATTCAGAGAATCTTTGGAACCGAATGTGGATATCTTCCAAATTGCTGAACTCTTCGAGATAAGCACGTTACCACTTTCTCATTTCATTGAGATATACGCTTTGGCAGAATTTCAGCCAAATAGCATTCCATTCTCGATGGTATTCAGAGAAACTTGCAACATATGGTCGATTTCGTCCAATTTGCTGAACTCATCGAGATAAGCACATTACCACTTTCTCATTTCATTGAGATACACACATTGGCAGACTATCAGCCAAGTGGCATTCAGTGCTCCAAGGTATTGAGACAAACTTTGGAACAGATTGTGGATTTCTTCCAACTTGCTCAACTCTTCGAGATAAGCACTTTTCCACTTTCTCATTTCATTGAGATACACACATTGAGAGAATATCTGCCTAGTGGCATTCAGTACCACAAGGTATCCCGCGAAACATTGGAACCGATTGTGGATTTCTTCCAAATTGCATATCTCATCGAGATAAGCATGTTACTACTTTCTCATTTCATTGAGATACACACATTGGAAGAATATCAGCCAAATGGTATTCAGTGCTCCAAGGTATTCAGAGAAACTTTGGAACCGATTGTGGATTTCTTCCAACTTGCTCAACTCACCGTGATAAGAAATTTACCACTTTCTCATTTCATTGACATGCACACATTGGCAGAATTTCAGCCAAATGGCATTCACGGCTCGATGGTATTCAGAGAAACTTTGCAAAATATTGTGGATTTCTTCCAACTCGCTGAAGTCATCGAGATAAGCAATTTACCACTTTCTCATTTCATTGAGATACACACATTGGCAGAATATCAGATAAATGTCATTCAGTGCTCGACGGTATTCAGAGAATCTTTGGAACCGAATGTGGATATCTTCCAAATTGCTGAACTCATCGAGATAAGCACGTTTCCACTTTCTCATTTCACTGAGATACACACATTGAGAGAATATCAGCCTAGTGGCATTCAGTACCACAAGGTATCCCGCGAAACATTGGAACCGATTGTGGATTTCTTCCAAATTGCATATCTTATCGAGATAAGCATGTTACCACTTTCTCATTTCATTGAGATACACACATTGGCAGAATAGCAGCCAAATGGCATTCAGTGCTCCAAGGTATTCAGAGAAACTTTGGAAACGATTGTCGATTTCTTCCAACTTGCTCAACTCACCGTGATAAGAAATTTACCACTTTCTCATTTCATTGACATGCACACATTGGCAGAATTTCAGCCAAATGGCATTCACGGCTCGATGGTATTCAGAGAAACTTTGCAAAATATTGTGGATTTCTTCCAACTCGCTGAACTCATCGAGATAAGCAATTTACCACTTTCTCATTTCATTGAGATACACACATTGGCAGAATATCAGATAAATGTCATTCAGTGCTCGACGGTATTCAGAGAATCTTTGGAACCGAATGTGGATATCTTCCAAATTGCTGAACTCTTCGAGATAAGCACGTTACCACTTTCTCATTTCATTGAGATATACGCTTTGGCAGAATTTCAGCCAAATAGCATTCCATGCTCGATGGTATTCAGAGAAACTTTGCAACATATGGTCGATTTCGTCCAATTTGCTGAACTCATCGAGATAAGCATATTACCACTTTCTCATTTCATTGAGATACACACATTGGCAGAATATCAGCCAAGTGGCATTCAGTGCTCCAAGGTATTGAGACAAACTTTGGAACAGATTGTGGATTTCTTCCAACTTGCTCAACTCTTCGAGATAAGCACGTTTCCACTTTCTCATTTCATTGAGATACACACATTGAGAGAATATCAGCCTAGTGGCATTCAGTACCACAAGGTATCCCGCGAAACATTGGAACCGATTGTGGATTTCTTCCAAATTGCATATCTCATCGAGATAAGCATGTTACCACTTTCTCATTTCATTGAGATACACACATTGGAAGAATATCAGCCAAATGGTATTCAGTGCTCCAAGGTATTCAGAGAAACTTTGGAACCGATTGTGGATTTCTTCCAACTTGCTCAACTCACCGTGATAAGAAATTTACCACTTTCTCATTTCATTGACATGCACACATTGGCAGCATTTCAGCCAAATGGCATTCACGGCTCGATGGTATTCAGAGAAACTTTGCAAAATATTGTGGATTTCTTCCAACTCGCTGAACTCATCGAGATAAGCAATTTACCACTTTCTCATTTCATTGAGATACACACATTGGCAGAATATCAGATAAATGTCATTCAGAGCTCGACGGTATTCAGAGAATCTTTGGAACCGAATGTGGATATCTTCCAAATTGCTGAACTCATCGAGATAAGCACGTTACCACTTTCTCATTTCATTGAGATATACGCTTTGGCAGAATTTCAGCCAAATAGCATTCACTGCTCGATGGTATTCAGAGAAACTTTGCAACATATGGTCGATTTCGTCCAATTTGCTGAACTCATCGAGATAAGCATATTACCACTTTCTCATTTCATCGAGATACACACATTGGCAGAATATCAGCCAAGTGGCATTCAGTGCTCCAAGGTATTGAGACAAACTTTGGAACAGATTGTGGATTTCTTCCAACTTGCTCAACTCTTCGAGATAAGCACGTTTTCACTTTCTCACTTCATTGAGATACACACATTGAGAGAATATCAGCCTAGTGGCATTCAGTACCACAAGGTATCCCGCGAAACATTGGAACCGATTGTGGATTTCTTCCAAATTGCATATCTCATCGAGATAAGCACGTTACCACTTTCTCATTTCATTGAGATACACACATTGGAAGAATATCAGCCAAATGGCATTCAGTGCTCCAAGGTATTCAGAGAAACTTTGGAACCGATTATGGATTTCTTCCAACTTGCTCAACTCACCGTGATAAGAAATTTACCACTTTCTCATTTCATTGACATGCACACTCTGGCAAAATTTCAGCCAAATGGCATTCACGTCTCGATAGTATTCAGAGAAACTTTGCAAAATAGTGTGGATTTCTTCCAACTCGCTGAACTCATCGAGATAAGCAATTTACCACTTTCTCATTTCATTGAGATACATACATTGGCAGAATATCAGATAAATGTCATTCAGTGCTCGACGGTATTCAGAGAATCTTTGGAACCGAATGTGGATATCTTCCAAATTGCTGAACTCTTCGAGATAAGCACGTTACCACTTTCTCATTTCATTGAGATATACGCTTTGGCAGAATTTCAGCCAAATAGCATTCCATTCTCGATGGTATTCAGAGAAACTTTGCAACATATGGTCGATTTCGTCCAATTTGCTGAACTCATCGAGATAAGCACATTACCACTTTCTCATTTCATTGAGATACACACATTGGCAGACTATCAGCCAAGTGGCATTCAGTGCTCCAAGGTATTGAGACAAACTTTGGAACAGATTGTGGATTTCTTCCAACTTGCTCAACTCTTCGAGATAAGCACGTTTCCACTTTCTCATTTCATTGAGATACACACATTGAGAGAATATCAGCCTAGTGGCATTCAGTACCACAAGGTATCCCGCGAAACATTGGAACCGATTGTGGATTTCTTCCAAATTGCATATCTCATCGAGATAAGCATGTTACTACTTTCTCATTTCATTGAGATACACACATTGGAAGAATATCAGCCAAATGGTATTCAGTGCTCCAAGGTATTCAGAGAAACTTTGGAACCGATTGTGGATTTCTTCCAACTTGCTCAACTCACCGTGATAAGAAATTTACCACTTTCTCATTTCATTGACATGCACACATTGGCAGAATTTCAGCCAAATGGCATTCACGGCTCGATGGTATTCAGAGAAACTTTGTAAAATATTGTGGATTTCTTCCAACTCGCTGAACTCATCGAGATAAGCAATTTACCACTTTCTCATTTCATTGAGATACACAAATTGGCAGAATATCAGATAAATGTCATTCAGAGCTCGACGGTATTCAGAGAATCTTTGGAACCGAATGTGGATATCTTCCAAATTGCTGAACTCATCGAGATAAGCACGTTACCACTTTCAGATTTCATTGACATAATCGCTTTGGAAGAATTTCAGTCAAATAGCATTCACTGCTCGATGGTATTCAGAGAAACTTTGCAACATATCGTCGATTTCGTCCAATTTGCTGAACTCATCGAGATAAGCACATTACCACTTTCTCATTTCATCGAGATACACACATTGGCAGAATATCAGCCAAGTGGCATTCAGTGCTCCAAGGTATTGAGACAATCTTTGGAACAGATTGTGGATTTCTTCCAACTTGCTCAACTCTTCGAGATAAGCACTTTTCCACTTTCTCACTTCATTGAGATACACACATTGAGAGAATATCAGCCTAGTGGCATTCAGTACCACAAGGTATACCGCGAAACATTGGAACCGATTGTGGATTTCTTCCAAATTGCATATCTCATCGAGATAAGCACGTTACCACTTTCTCATTTCATTGAGATACACACATTGGAAGAATATCAGCCAAATGGCATTCAGTGCTCCAAGGTATTCAGAGAAACTTTGGAACCGATTATGGATTTCTTCCAACTTGCTCAACTCTTCGAGATAAGCACGTTTCCACTTTCTCACTTCATTGAGATACACACATTGAGAGAATATCAGCCTAGTGGCATTCAGTACCACAAGGTATACCGCGAAACATTGGAACCGATTGTGGATTTCTTCCAAATTGCATATCTCATCGAGATAAGCACGTTACCACTTTCTCATTTCATTGAGATACACACATTGGAAGAATATCAGCCAAATGGCATTCAGTGCTCCAAGGTATTCAGAGAAACTTTGGAACCGATTATGGATTTCTTCCAACTTGCTCAACTCACCGTGATAAGAAATTTACCACTTTCTCATTTCATTGACATGCACACATTGGCAGAATTTCAGCCAAATGGCATTCACGGCTCAATGGTATTCAGAGAAACTTTGCAAAATAGTGTGGATTTCTTCCAACTCGCTGAACTCATCGAGATAAGCACATTACCACTTTCTCATTTCATTGAGATACACACATTGGCAGAATATCAGATAAATGTCATTCAGTGCTCGACGGTATTCAGAGAATCTTTGGAACCGAATGTGGATATCTTCCAAATTGCTGAACTCATCGAGATAAGCACGTTTCCACTTTCTCGTTTCATTGAGATACAGACATTGAGAGAATATCAGCCTAGTGGCATTCAGTGTTCCAAGGTATTGAGACAAACTTTGGAACAGATTGTGGATTTCTTCCAACTTGCTCAACTCTTCGAGATAAGCACGTTTCCACTTTCTCACTTCATTGAGATACACACATTGAGAGAATTTCAGCCTAGTGGCATTCAGTACCACAAGGTATCCCGCGAAACATTGGAACCGATTGTGGATTTCTTCCAAATTGCATATCTCATCGAGATAAGCACGTTACCACTTTCTCATTGCATTGAGATACACACATTGGAAGAATATCAGCCAAATGGCATTCAGTGCTCCAAGGTATTCAGAGAAACTTTGGAACCGATTATGGATTTCGTCCAACTTGCTCAACTCACCGTGATAAGAAATTTACCACTTTCTCATTTCATTGACATGCACACATTGGCAGAATTTCAGCCAAATGGCATTCACGGCTGGATAGTATTCAGAGAAACTTTGCAAAATAGTGTGTCACTCAAAGGGTGGTGAATCTCTGGAATTCTCTGCCCGTTGAAGTGGTGGAGGCTGCCTCGCTAAATATTTTTAAGAAGCGGGTTGATGGGTTCTTGATAAAAGAGGGGATTAAGGGTTATGGGGAGAGGGCGGGAAAGTGGAACTGAGCCACGACAGATCAGCCATGATCTTATTGAATGGCGGGGCAGGCTCGAAGGGCTAGATGGCCTACTCCTGCTCCTATTTCTTATGTTCTTATGTTCTTCCAACTCGCTGAACTCATCGAGATAAGCAATTTACCACTTTCTCATTTCATTGAGATACATACATTGGCAGAATATCAGATAAGTGTCATTCAGTGCTCGACGGTATTCAGAGAATCTTTGGAACCGAATGTGGATATCTTCCAAATTGCTGAACCCATCGAGATAAGCACGTTACCACTTTCTCATTTCATTGAGATATACGCTTTGGCACAATTTCAGCCAAATAGCATTCCATGCTCGATGGTATTCAGAGAAACTTTGCAACATATGGTCGATTTCGTCCAATTTGCTGAACTCATCGAGATAAGCACATTACCACTTTCTCATTTCATTGAGATACACACATTGGCAGAATATCAGCCAAGTGGCATTCAGTGCTCCAAGGTATTGAGACAAACTTTGGAACAGATTGTGGATTTCTTCCAACTTGCTCAACTCTTCGAGATAAGCACGTTTCCACTTTCTCATTTCATTGAGATACACACATTGAGAGAATATCAGCCTAGTGGCATTCAGTACCACAAGGTATCCCGCGAAACATTGGAACCGATTGTGGATTTCTTCCAAATTGCATATCACATCGAGATAAGCATGTTACCACTTTCTCATTTCATTGAGATACACACATTGGAAGAATATCAGCCAAATGGTATTCAGTGCTCCAAGGTATTCAGAGAAACTTTGGAACCGATTGTGGATTTCTTCCAACTTGCTCAACTCACCGTGATAAGAAATTTACCACTTTCTCATTTCATTGACATGCACACATTGGCAGAATTTCAGCCAAATGGCATTCACGGCTCGATGGTATTCAGAGAAACTTTGTAAAATATTGTGGATTTCTTCCAACTCGCTGAACTCATCGAGATAAGCAATTTACCACTTTCTCATTTCATTGAGATACACAAATTGGCAGAATATCAGATAAACTTTGCAACATATGGTCGATTTCGTCCAATTTGCTGAACTCATCGAGATAAGCACATTACCACTTTCTCATTTCATTGAGATACACACATTGGCAGAATATCAGCCAAGTGGCATTCAGTGCTCCAAGGTATTGAGACAAACTTTGGAACAGATTGTGGATTTCTTCCAACCTGCTCAACTCTTCGAGATAAGAACGTTTCCACTTTCTCGTTTCATTGAGATACACACATTGAGAGAATATCAGCCTAGTGGCATTCAGTACCACAAGGTATCCCGCGAAACATTGGAACCGATTGTGGATTTCTTCCAAATTGCATATCTCATCGAGATAAGCATGTTACCACTTTCTCATTTCATTGAGATACACACATTGGAAGAATATCAGCCAAATGGTATTCAGTGCTCCAAGGTATTCAGAGAAACTTTGGAACCGATTGTGGATTTCTTCCAACTTGCTCAACTCACCGTGATAAGAAATTTACCACTTTCTCATTTCATTGACATGCACACATTGGAAGAATTTCAGCCAAATGGCATTCACGGCTCGATGGTATTCAGAGAAACTTTGTAAAATATTGTGGATTTCTTCCAACTCGCTGAACTCATCGAGATAAGCAATTTACCACTTTCTCATTTCATTGAGATACACAAATTGGCAGAATATCAGATAAATGTCATTCAGTGCTCGACGGTATTCAGAGAATCTTTGGAACCGAATGTGGATATCTTCCAAATTGCTGAACTCATCGAGATAAGCACGTTACCACTTTCTCATTTCATTGACATTATCGCTTTGGCAGAATTTCAGCCAAATAGCATTCACTGCTGGATGTTATTCAGAGAAACTTTGCAACATATGGCCGATTTCGTCCAATTTGCTGAACTCATCGAGATAAGCACATTACCACTTTCTCATTTCATCGAGATACACACATTGGCAGAATATCAGCCAAGTGGCATTCAGTGCTCCAAGGTATTGAGACAAACTTTGGAACAGATTGTGGATTTCTTCCAACTTGCTCAACACTTCGAGATAAGCACGTTTCCACTTTCTCACTTCATTGAGATACACACATTGAGAGAATATCAGCCTAGTGGCATTCAGTACCTCAAGGTATCCCGCGAAACATTGGAACCGATTGTGGATTTCGTCCAAATTGCATATCTCATCGAGATAAGCACATTACCACTTTCTGATTTCATTGAGATACACACATTGGAAGAATATCAGCCAAATGGCATTCAGTGCTCCAAGGTATTCAGAGAAACTTTGGAACCGATTCTGGATTTCTTCCAACTTGCTCAACTCACCGTGATAAGAAATTCACCACTTTCTCATTTCATTGACATGCACACATTGGCAGAATTTCAGCCAAATGGCATTCACGGCTCGATGGTATTCAGAGAAACTTTGCAAAATATTGTGGATTTCTTCCAACTCGCTGAAGTCATCGAGATAAGCAATTTACCACTTTCTCATTTCATTGAGATACACACATTGGCAGAATATCAGATAAATGTCATTCAGTGCTCGACGGTATTCAGAGAATCTTTGGAACCGAATGTGGATATCTTCCAAATTGCAGAACTCATCGAGATAAGCACGTTTCCACTTTCTCATTTCACTGAGATACACACATTGAGAGATTATCAGCCTAGTGGCATTCAGTACCACAAGGTATCCCGCGAAACATTGGAACCGATTGTGGATTTCTTCCAAATTGCATATCTTATCGAGATAAGCATGTTACCACTTTCTCATTTCATTGAGATACACACATTGGCAGAATATCAGCCAAATGGCATTCAGTGCTCCAAGGTATTCAGAGAAACTTTGGAAACGATTGTGGATTTCTTCCAACTTGCTCAACTCACCGTGATAAGAAATTTACCACTTTCTCATTTCATTGACATGCACACATTGGCAGAATTTCAGCCAAATGGCATTCACGGCTCGATGGTATTCAGAGAAACTTTGCAAAATATTGTGGATTTCTTCCAACTCGCTGAACTCATCGAGATAAGCAATTTACCACTTTCTCATTTCATTGAGATACACACATTGGCAGAATATCAGATAAATGTCATTCAGTGCTCGACGGTATTCAGAGAATCTTTGGAACCGAATGTGGATATCTTCCAAATTGCTGAACTCATCGAGATAAGCACGTTACCACTTTCTCATTTCATTGAGATATACGCTTTGGCAGAATTTCAGCCAAATAGCATTCACTGCTCGATGGTATTCAGAGAAACTTTGCAACATATGGTCGATTTCGTCCAATTTGCTGAACTCATCGAGATAAGCACATTACCACTTTCTCATTTCATCGAGATACACACATTGGCAGAATATCAGCCAAGTGGCATTCAGTGCTCCAAGGTATTGAGACAAACTTTGGAACAGATTGTGGATTTCTTCCAACTTGCTCAACTCTTCGAGATAAGCACGTTTTCACTTTCTCACTTCATTGAGATACACACATTGAGAGAATATCAGCCTAGTGGCATTCAGTACCACAAGGTATCCCGCGAAACATTGGAACCGATTGTGGATTTCTTCCAAATTGCATATCTCATCGAGATAAGCACGTTACCACTTTCTCATTTCATTGAGATACACACATTGGAAGAATATCAGCCAAATGGCATTCAGTGCTCCAAGGTATTCAGAGAAACTTTGGAACCGATTATGGATTTCTTCCAACTTGCTCAACTCACCGTGATAAGAAATTTACCACTTTCTCATTTCATTGACATGCACACTCTGGCAAAATTTCAGCCAAATGGCATTCACGTCTCGATAGTATTCAGAGAAACTTTGCAAAATAGTGTGGATTTCTTCCAACTCGCTGAACTCATCGAGATAAGCAATTTACCACTTTCTCATTTCATTGAGATACATACATTGGCAGAATATCAGATAAATGTCATTCAGTGCTCGACGGTATTCAGAGAATCTTTGGAACCGAATGTGGATATCTTCCAAATTGCTGAACTCTTCGAGATAAGCACGTTACCACTTTCTCATTTCATTGAGATATACGCTTTGGCAGAATTTCAGCCAAATAGCATTCCATTCTCGATGGTATTCAGAGAAACTTTGCAACATATGGTCGATTTCGTCCAATTTGCTGAACTCATCGAGATAAGCACATTACCACTTTCTCATTTCATTGAGATACACACATTGGCAGACTATCAGCCAAGTGGCATTCAGTGCTCCAAGGTATTGAGACAAACTTTGGAACAGATTGTGGATTTCTTCCAACTTGCTCAACTCTTCGAGATAAGCACGTTTCCACTTTCTCATTTCATTGAGATACACACATTGAGAGAATATCAGCCTAGTGGCATTCAGTACCACAAGGTATCCCGCGAAACATTGGAACCGATTGTGGATTTCTTCCAAATTGCATATCTCATCGAGATAAGCATGTTACTACTTTCTCATTTCATTGAGATACACACATTGGAAGAATATCAGCCAAATGGTATTCAGTGCTCCAAGGTATTCAGAGAAACTTTGGATCCGATTGTGGATTTCTTCCAACTTGCTCAACTCACCGTGATAAGAAATTTACCACTTTCTCATTTCATTGACATGCACACATTGGCAGAATTTCAGCCAAATGGCATTCACGGCTCGATGGTATTCAGAGAAACTTTGTAAAATATTGTGGATTTCTTCCAACTCGCTGAACTCATCGAGATAAGCAATTTACCACTTTCTCATTTCATTGAGATACACAAATTGGCAGAATATCAGATAAATGTCATTCAGAGCTCGACGGTATTCAGAGAATCTTTGGAACCGAATGTGGATATCTTCCAAATTGCTGAACTCATCGAGATAAGCACGTTACCACTTTCTGATTTCATTGACATAATCGCTTTGGCAGAATTTCAGTCAAATAGCATTCACTGCTCGATGGTATTCAGAGAAACTTTGCAACATATGGTCGATTTCGTCCAATTTGCTGAACTCATCGAGATAAGCACGTTACCACTTTCTCATTTCATCGAGATACACACATTGGCAGAATATCAGCCAAGTGGCATTCAGTGCTCCAAGATATTGAGACAAACTTTGGAACAGATTGTGGATTTCTTCCAACTTGCTCAACTCTTCGAGATAAGCACGTTTCCACTTTCTCACTTCATTGAGATACACAAATTGAGAGAATATCAGCCTAGTGGCATTCAGTACCACAAGGTATCCCGCGAAACATTGGAACCGATTGTGGATTTCTTCCAAATTGCATATCTCATCGAGATAAGCACG
This sequence comes from Carcharhinus amblyrhynchos, assembly GCF_965287045.1. Taxonomy (NCBI): domain Eukaryota; kingdom Metazoa; phylum Chordata; class Chondrichthyes; order Carcharhiniformes; family Carcharhinidae; genus Carcharhinus; species Carcharhinus amblyrhynchos. Next base: position 203,699 of record NC_137341.1, on the reverse strand, counting down.
TTACCACTTTCTGATTTCATTGAGATACACACATTGGAAGAATATCAGCCAAATGGCATTCAGTGCTCCAAGGTATTCAGAGAAACTTTGGAACCGATTATGGATTTCTTCCAACTTGCTCAACTCACCGTGATAAGAAATTTACCACTTTCTCATTTCATTGACATGCACACATTGGCAGAATTTCAGCCAAATGGCATTCACGGCTCGATGGTATTCAGAGAAACTTTGCAAAATATTGTGGATTTCTTCCAACTCGCTGAACTCATCGAGATAAGCAATTTACCACTTTCTCATTTCATTGAGATACACACATTGGCAGAATATCAGATAAATGTCATTCAGTGCTCGACGGTATTCAGAGAATCTTTGGAACCGAATGTGGATATCTTCCAAATTGCTGAACTCATCGAGATAAGCACGTTTCCACTTTCTCATTTCATTGAGACACAGACATTGAGAGAATATCAGCCTAGTGGCATTCAGTACCACAAGGTATCCCGCGAAACATTGGAACCGATTGTGGATTTCTTCCAAATTGCATATCTTATCGAGATAAGCATGTTACCACTTTCTCATTTCATTGAGATACACACATTGGCAGAATATCAGCCAAGTGGCATTCAGTGCTCCAAGGTACTGAGACAAACTTTGGAACAGATTGTGGATTTCTTCCAACTTGCTCAACTCTTCGAGATAAGCACGTTTCCACTTTCTCATTTCATTGAGATACACACATTGAGAGAATATCAGCCTAGTGGCATTCAGTACCACAAGGTATCCCGCGAAACATTGGAACCGATTGTGGATTTCTTCCAAATTGCATATCTCATCGAGATAAGCACGTTACCACTTTCTCATTTCATTGACATGCACACATTGGCAGAATTTCAGCCAAATGGCATTCACGGCTCGATGGTATTCAGAGAAACTTTGCAAAATATTGTGGATTTCTTCCAACTCGCTGAACTCATCGAGATAAGCAATTTACCACTTTCTCATTTCATTGAGATACACACATTGGCAGAATATCAGATAAATGTCATTCAGAGCTCGACGGTATTCAGAGAATCTTTGGAACCGAATGTGGATATCTTCCAAATTGCTGAACTCATCGAGATAAGCACGTTACCACTTTCTCATTTCATTGAGATATACGCTTTGGCAGAATTTCAGCCAAATAGCATTCACTGCTCGATGGTATTCAGAGAAACTTTGCAACATATGGTCGATTTCGTCCAATTTGCTGATCTCATCGAGATAAGCACATTACCACTTTCTCATTTCATCGAGATACACACATTGGCAGAATATCAGCCAAGTGGCATTCAGTGCTCCAAGGTATTGAGACAAACTTTGGAACAGATTGTGGATTTCTTCCAACTTGCTCAACTCTTCGAGATAAGCACGTTTTCACTTTCTCACTTCATTGAGATACACACATTGAGAGAATATCAGCCTAGTGGCATTCAGTACCACAAGGTATCCCGCGAAACATTGGAACCGATTGTGGATTTCTTCCAAATTGCATATCTCATCGAGATAAGCACGTTACCACTTTCTCATTTCATTGAGATACACACATTGGAAGAATATCAGCCAAATGGCATTCAGTGCTCCAAGGTATTCAGAGAAACTTTGGAACCGATTATGGATTTCTTCCAACTTGCTCAACTCACCGTGATAAGAAATTTACCACTTTCTCATTTCATTGACATGCACACTCTGGCAAAATTTCAGCCAAATGGCATTCACGTCTCGATAGTATTCAGAGAAACTTTGCAAAATAGTGTGGATTTCTTCCAACTCGCTGAACTCATCGAGATAAGCAATTTACCACTTTCTCATTTCATTGAGATACATACATTGGCAGAATATCAGATAAATGTCATTCAGTGCTCGACGGTATTCAGAGAATCTTTGGAACCGAATGTGGATATCTTCCAAATTGCTGAACTCTTCGAGATAAGCACGTTACCACTTTCTCATTTCATTGAGATATACGCTTTGGCAGAATTTCAGCCAAATAGCATTCCATTCTCGATGGTATTCAGAGAAACTTTGCAACATATGGTCGATTTCGTCCAATTTGCTGAACTCATCGAGATAAGCACATTACCACTTTCTCATTTCATTGAGATACACACATTGGCAGACTATCAGCCAAGTGGCATTCAGTGCTCCAAGGTATTGAGACAAACTTTGGAACAGATTGTGGATTTCTTCCAACTTGCTCAACTCTTCGAGATAAGCACGTTTCCACTTTCTCATTTCATTGAGATACACACATTGAGAGAATATCAGCCTAGTGGCATTCAGTACCACAAGGTATCCCGCGAAACATTGGAACCGATTGTGGATTTCTTCCAAATTGCATATCTCATCGAGATAAGCATGTTACTACTTTCTCATTTCATTGAGATACACACATTGGAAGAATATCAGCCAAATGGTATTCAGTGCTCCAAGGTATTCAGAGAAACTTTGGAACCGATTGTGGATTTCTTCCAACTTGCTCAACTCACCGTGATAAGAAATTTACCACTTTCTCATTTCATTGACATGCACACATTGGCAGAATTTCAGCCAAATGGCATTCACGGCTCGATGGTATTCAGAGAAACTTTGCAAAACATTGTGGATTTCTTCCAACTCGCTGAACTCATCGAGATAAGCAATTTACCACTTTCTCATTTCATTGAGATACACACATTGGCAGAATATCAGATAAATGTCATTCAGTGCTCGACGGTATTCAGAGAATCTTTGGAACCGAATGTGGATATCTTCCAAATTGCTGAACTCATCGAGATAAGCACGTTTCCACTTTCTCATTTCACTGAGATACACACATTGAGAGAATATCAGCCTAGTGGCATTCAGTACCACAAGGTATCCCGCGAAACATTGGAACCGATTGTGGATTTCTTCCAAATTGCATATCTTATCGAGATAAGCATGTTACCACTTTCTCATTTCATTGAGATACACACATTGGCAGAATATCAGCCAAGTGGCATTCAGTGCTCCAAGGTACTGAGACAAACTTTGGAACAGATTGTGGATTTCTTCCAACTTGCTCAACTCTTCGAGATAAGTTCGTTTCCACTTTCTCATTTCATTGAGATACACACATTGAGAGAATATCAGCCTAGTGGCATTCAGTACCACAAGGTATCCCGCGAAACATTGGAACCGATTGTGGATTTCTTCCAAATTGCATATCTCATCGAGATAAGCACGTTACCACTTTCTCATTTCATTGAGATACACACATTGGAAGAATATCAGCCAAATGGCATTCAGTGCTCCAAGGTATTCAGAGAAACTTTGGAACCGATTATGGATTTCTTCCAACTTGCTCAACTCACCGTGATAAGAAATTTACCACTTTCTCATTTCATTGACATGCACACATTGGCAGAATTTCAGCCAAATGGCATTCACGGCTCGATGGTATTCAGAGAAACTTTGCAAAATATTGTGGATTTCTTCCAACTCGCTGAACTCATCGAGATAAGCAATTTACCACTTTCTCATTTCATTGAGATACACACATTGGCAGAATATCAGATAAGTGTTATTCAGTGCTCGACGGTATTCAGAGAATCTTTGGAACCGAATGTGGATATCTTCCAAATTGCTGAACTCATCGAGATAAGCACGTTACCACTTTCTCATTTCATTGACATATACGCTTTGGCAGAATTTCAGCCAAATAGCATTCACTGCTCGATGGTATTCAGAGAAACTTTGCAACATATGATCGATTTCGTCCAATTTGCTGAACTCATCGAGATAAGCACATTACCATTTTCTCATTTCATCGAGATACACACATTGGCAGACTATCAGCCAAGTGGCATTCAGTGCTCCAAGGTATTGAGACAAACTTTGGAACAGATTGTGGATTTCTTCCAACTTGCTCAACTCTTCGAGATAAGCACGTTTCCACTTTCTCATTTCATTGAGATACACACATTGAGAGAATATCAGCCTAGTGGCATTCAGTACCACAAGGTATCCCGCGAAACATTGGAACCGATTGTGGATTTCTTCCAAATTGCATATCTCATCGAGATAAGCATGTTACTACTTTCTCATTTCATTGAGATACACACATTGGAAGAATATCAGCCAAATGGTATTCAGTGCTCCAAGGTATTCAGAGAAACTTTGGAACCGATTGTGGATTTCTTCCAACTTGCTCAACTCACCGTGATAAGAAATTTACCACTTTCTCATTTCATTGACATGCACACATTGGCAGAATTTCAGCCAAACGGCATTCACGGCTCGATGATATTCAGAGAAACTTTGTAAAATATTGTGGATTTCTTCCAACTCGCTGAACTCATCGAGATAAGCAATTTACCACTTTCTCATTTCATTGAGATACACAAATTGGCAGAATATCAGATAAACTTTGCAACATATGGTCGATTTCGTCCAATTTGCTGAACTCATCGAGATAAGCACATTACCACTTTCTCATTTCATTGAGATACACACATTGGCAGAACATCAGCCAAGTGGCATTCAGTGCTCCAAGGTATTGAGACAAACTTTGGAACAGATTGTGGATTTCTTCCAACCTGCTCAACTCTTCGAGATAAGAACGTTTCCACTTTCTCGTTTCATTGAGATACACACATTGAGAGAATATCAGCCTAGTGGCATTCAGTACCACAAGGTATCCCGCGAAACATTGGAACCGATTGTGGATTTCTTCCAAATTGCATATCTCATCGAGATAAGCATGTTACCACTTTCTCATTTCATTGAGATACACACATTGGAAGAATATCAGCCAAATGGTATTCAGTGCTCCAAGGTATTCAGGGAAACTTTGGAACCGATTGTGGATTTCTTCCAACTTGCTCAACTCACCGTGATAAGAAATTTACCACTTTCTCATTTCATTGACATGCACACATTGGCAGAATTTCAGCCAAATGGCATTCACGGCTCGATGGTATTCAGAGAAACTTTGTAAAATATTGTGGATTTCTTGCAACTCGCTGAACTCATCGAGATAAGCAATTTACCACTTTCTCATTTCATTCAGATACACAAATTGGCAGAATATCAGATAAATGTCATTCAGTGCTCGACGGTATTCAGAGAATCTTTGGAACCGAATGTGGATATCTTCCAAATTGCTGAACTCATCGAGATAAGCACGTTACCACTTTCTCATTTCATTGACATTATCGCTTTGGCAGAATTTCAGCCAAATAGCATTCACTGCTCGATGGTATTCAGAGAAACTTTGCAACATATGGCCGATTTCGTCCAATTTGCTGAACTCATCGAGATAAGCACATTACCACTTTCTCATTTCATCGAGATACACACATTGGCAGAATATCAGCCAAGTGGCATTCAAAGCTCCAAGGTATTGAGACACACTTTGGAACAGATTGTGGATTTCTTCCAACTTGCTCAACTCTTCGAGATAAGCACGTTTCCACTTTCTCACTTCATTGAGATACACACATTGAGAGAATATCAGCCTAGTGGCATTCAGTACCACAAGGTATCCCGCGAAACATTGGAACCGATTGTGGATTTCTTCCAAATTGCATATCTCATTGAGATAAGCACGTTACCACTTTCTGATTTCATTGAGATACACACATTGGAAGAATATCAGCCAAATGGCATTCAGTGCTCCAAGGTATTCAGAGAAACTTTGGAACCGATTATGGATTTCTTCCAACTTGCTCAACTCACCGTGATAAGAAATTTACCACTTTCTCATTTCATTGACATGCACACATTGGCAGAATTTCAGCCAAATGGCATTCACGGCTCGATGGTATTCAGAGAAACTTTGCAAAATAGTGTGGATTTCTTCCAACTCGCTGAACTCTTCGAGATAAGCAATTTACCACTTTCTCATTTCATTGAGATACACACATTGGCAGAATATCAGATAAATGTCATTCAGTGCTCGACGGTATTCAGAGAATCTTTGGAACCGAATGTGGATATCTTCCAAATTGCTGAACTCATCGAGATAAGCACGTTTCCACTTTCTCACTTCATTGAGATACAGACATTGAGAGAATATCAGCCTAGTGGCATTCAGTACCACAAGGTATCCCGCGAAACATTGGAACCGATTGTGGATTTCTTCCAAATTGCATATCTTATCGAGATAAGCATGTTACCACTTTCTCATTTCATTGAGATACACACATTGGCAGAATATCAGCCAAGTGGCATTCAGTGCTCCAAGGTACTGAGACAAACTTTGGAACAGATTGTGGATTTCTTCCAACTTGCTCAACTCTTCGAGATAAGCACGTTTCCACTTTCTCATTTCATTGAGATACACACATTGAGAGAATATCAGCCTAGTGGCATTCAGTACCACAAGGTATCCCGCGAAACATTGGAACCGATTGTGGATTTCTTCCAAATTGCATATCTCATCGAGATAAGCACGTTACCACTTTCTCATTTCATTGAGATACACACATTGGAAGAATATCAGCCAAATGGCATTCAGTGCTCCAAGGTATTCAGAGAAACTTTGGAACCGATTATGGATTTCTTCCAACTTGCTCAACTCACCGTGATAAGAAATTTACCACTTTCTCATTTCATTGACATGCACACATTGGCAGAATTTCAGCCAAATGGCATTCACGGCTCGATGGTATTCAGAGAAACTTTGCAAAATATTGTGGATTTCTTCCAACTCGCTGAACTCATCGAGATAAGCAATTTACCACTTTCTCATTTCATTGAGATACACACATTGGCAGAATATCAGATAAGTGTTATTCAGTGCTCGACGGTATTCAGAGAATCTTTGGAACCGAATGTGGATATCTTCCAAATTGCTGAACTCATCGAGATAAGCACGTTACCACTTTCTCATTTCATTGACATATACGCTTTGGCAGAATTTCAGCCAAATAGCATTCACTGCTCGATGGTATTCAGAGAAACTTTGCAACATATGATCGATTTCGTCCAATTTGCTGAACTCATCGAGATAAGCACATTACCATTTTCTCATTTCATCGAGATACACACATTGGCAGAACATCAGCCAAGTGGCATTCAGTGCTCCAAGGTATTGAGACAAACTTTGGAACAGATTGTGGATTTCTTCCAACTTGCTCAACTCTTCGAGATAAGCACGTTTCCACTTTCTCACTTCATTGAGATACACACATTGAGAGAATATCAGCCTAGTGGCATTCAGTACCACAAGGTATCCCGCGAAACATTGGAACCGATTGTGGATTTCTTCCAAAATGCATATCTCATCGAGATAAGCACGTTACCACTTTCTGATTTCATTGAGATACACACATTGGAAGAATATCAGCCAAATGGCATTCAGTGCTCCAAGGTATTCAGAGAAACTTTGGAACCGATTATGGATTTCTTCCAACTTGCTCAACTCACCGTGATAAGAAATTTACCACTTTCTCATTTCATTGACATGCACACATTGGCAGAATTTCAGCCAAATGGCATTCACGGCTCGATGGTATTCAGAGAAACTTTGCAAAATAGTGTGGATTTCTTCCAACTCGCTGAACTCTTCGAGATAAGCAATTTACCACTTTCTCATTTCATTGAGATACACACATTGGCAGAATATCAGATAAATGTCATTCAGTGCTCGACGGTATTCAGAGAATCTTTGGAACCGAATGTGGATATCTTCCAAATTGCTGAACTCATCGAGATAAGCACGTTTCCACTTTCTCACTTCATTGAGATACAGACATTGAGAGAATATCAGCCTAGTGACATTCAGTACCACAAGGTATCCCGCGAAACATTGGAACCGATTGTGGATTTCTTCCAAATTGCATATCTTATCGAGATAAGCATGTTACCACTTTCTCATTTCATTGAGATACACACATTGGCAGAATATCAGCCAAGTGGCGTTCAGTCCTCCAAGGTACTGAGACAAACTTTGGAACAGATTGTGGATTTCTTCCAACTTGCTCAACTCTTCGAGATAAGCACGTTTCCACTTTCTCATTTCATTGAGATACACACATTGAGAGAATATCAGCCTAGTGGCATTCAGTACCACAAGGTATCCCGCGAAACATTGGAACCGATTGTGGATTTCTTCCAAATTGCATATCTCATCGAGATAAGCACGTTACCACTTTCTCATTTCATTGAGATACACACATTGGAAGAATATCAGCCAAATGGCATTCAGTGCTCCAAGGTATTCAGAGAAACTTTGGAACCGATTATGGATTTCTTCCAACTTGCTCAACTCACCGTGATAAGAAATTTACCACTTTCTCATTTCATTGACATGCACACATTGGCAGAATTTCAGCCAAATGGCATTCACGGCTCGATGGTATTCAGAGAAACTTTGCAAAATATTGTGGATTTCTTCCAACTCGCTGAACTCATCGAGATAAGCAATTTACCACTTTCTCATTTCATTGAGATACACACATTGGCAGAATATCAGATAAGTGTTATTCAGTGCTCGACGGTATTCAGAGAATCTTTGGAACCGAATGTGGATATCTTCCAAATTGCTGAACTCATCGAGATAAGCACGTTACCACTTTCTCATTTCATTGACATATACGCTTTGGCAGAATTTCAGCCAAATAGCATTCCATGCTCGATGGTATTCAGAGAAACTTTGCAACATATGATCGATTTCGTCCAATTTGCTGAACTCATCGAGATAAGCACATTACCATTTTCTCATTTCATCGAGATACACACATTGGCAGAACATCAGCCAAGTGGCATTCAGTGCTCCAAGGTATTGAGACAAACTTTGGAACAGATTGTGGATTTCTTCCAACTTGCTCAACTCTTCGAGATAAGCACGTTTCCACTTTCTCACTTCATTGAGATACACACATTGAGAGAATATCAGCCTAGTGGCATTCAGTACCACAAGGTATCCCGCGAAACATTGGAACCGATTGTGGATTTCTTCCAAATTGCATATCTCATCGAGATAAGCACGTTACCACTTTCTCATTTCATTGAGATACACAGATTGGAAGAATATCAGCCAAATGGCATTCAGTGCTCCAAGGTATTCAGAGAAACTTTGGAACCGATTATGGATTTCTTCCAACTTGCTCAACTCACCGTGATAAGAAATTTACCACTTTCTCATTTCATTGACATGCACACATTGGCAGAATTTCTGCCAAATGGCATTCACGGCTGGATAGTATTCAGAGAAACTTTGCAAAATAGTGTGGATTTCTTCCAACTCGCTGAACTCATCGAGATAAGCAATTTACCACTTTCTCATTTCATTGAGATACATACATTGGCAGAATATCAGATAAATGTCATTCAGTGCTCGACGGTATTCAGAGAATCTTTGGAACCGAATGTGGATATCTTCCAAATTGCTGAACCTATCGAGATAAGCACGTTACCACTTTCTCATTTCATTGAGATATACGCTTTGGCAGAATTTCAGCCAAATAGCATTCCATGCTCGATGGTATTCAGAGAAACTTTGCAACATATGGTCGATTTCGTCCAATTTGCTGAACTCATCGAGATAAGCACATTACCACTTTCTCATTTCATTGAGATACACACATTGGCAGAATATCAGCCAAGTGGCATTCAGTGCTCCAAGGTATTGAGACAAACTTTGGAACAGATTGTGGATTTCTTCCAACTTGCTCAACTCTTCGAGATAAGCACGTTTCCACTTTCTCATTTCATTGAGATACACACATTGAGAGAATATCAGCCTAGTGGCATTCAGTACCACAAGGTATCCCGCGAAACATTGGAACCGATTGTGGATTTCTTCCAAATTGCATATCTCATCGAGATAAGCATGTTACCACTTTCTCATTTCATTGAGATACACACATTGGAAGAATATCAGCCAAATGGTATTCAGTGCTCCAAGGTATTCAGAGAAACTTTGGAACAGATTGTGGATTTCTTCCAACTTGCTCAACTCACCGTGATAAGAAATTTACCACTTTCTCATTTCATTGACATGCACACATTGGCAGAATTTCAGCCAAATGGCATTCACGGCTCGATGGTATTCAGAGAAACTTTGTAAAATATTGTGGATTTCTTCCAACTCGCTGAACTCATCGAGATAAGCAATTTACCACTTTCTCATTTCATTGAGATACACAAATTGGCAGAATATCAGATAAACTTTGCAACATATGGTCGATTTCGTCCAATTTGCTGAACTCATCGAGATAAGCACATTACCACTTTCTCATTTCATTGAGATACACACATTGGCAGAATATCAGCCAAGTGGCATTCAGTGCTCCAAGGTATTGAGACACACTTTGGAACAGATTGTGGATTTCTTCCAACCTGCTCAACTCTTCGAGATAAGAACGTTTCCACTTTCTCGTTTCATTGAGATACACACATTGAGAGAATATCAGCCTAGTGGCATTCAGTACCACAAGGTATCCCGCGAAACATTGGAACCGATTGTGGATTTCTTCCAAATTGCATATCTCATCGAGATAAGCATGTTACCACTTTCTCATTTCATTGAGATACACACATTGGAAGAATATCAGCCAAATGGTATTCAGTGCTCCAAGGTATTCAGAGAAACTTTGGAACCGATTGTGGATTTCTTCCAACTTGCTCAACTCACCGTGATAAGAAATTTACCACTTTCTCATTTCATTGACATGCACACATTGGCAGAATTTCAGCCAAATGGCATTCACGGCTCGATGGTATTCAGAGAAACTTTGTAAAATATTGTGGATTTCTTGCAACTCGCTGAACTCATCGAGATAAGCAATTTACCACTTTCTCATTTCATTGAGATACACAAATTGGCAGAATATCAGATAAATGTCATTCAGTGCTCGACGGTATTCAGAGAATCTTTGGAACCGAATGTGGATATCTTCCAAATTGCTGAACTCATCGAGATAAGCACGTTACCACTTTCTCATTTCATTGACATTATCGCTTTGGCAGAATTTCAGCCAAATAGCATTCACTGCTCGATGGTATTCAGAGAAACTTTGCAACATATGGCCGATTTCGTCCAATTTGCTGAACTCATCGAGATAAGCACATTACCACTTTCTCATTTCATCGAGATACACACATTGGCAGAATATCAGCCAAGTGGCATTCAGTGCTCCAAGGTATTGAGACAAACTTTGGAACAGATTGTGGATTTCTTCCAACTTGCTCAACTCTTCGAGATAAGCACGTTTCCACTTGCTCACTTCATTGAGATACACACATTGAGAGAATATCAGCCTAGTGGCATTCAGTACCACAAGGTATCCCGCGAAACATTGGAACCGATTGTGGATTTCTTCCAAATTGCATATCTCATCGAGATAAGCACGTTACCACTTTCTGATTTCATTGAGATACACACATTGGAAGAATATCAGCCAAATGGCATTCAGTGCTCCAAGGTATTCAGAGAAACTTTGGAACCGATTATGGATTTCTTCCAACTTGCTCAACTCACCGTGATAAGAAATTTACCACTTTCTCATTTCATTGACATGCACACATTGGCAGAATTTCAGCCAAATGGCATTCACGGCTCGATGGTATTCAGAGAAACTTTGCAAAATAGTGTGGATTTCTTCCAACTCGCTGAACTCATCGAGATAAGCAATTTACCACTTTCTCATTTCATTGAGATACACACATTGGCAGAATATCAGATAAGTGTTATTCAGTGCTCGACGGTATTCAGAGAATCTTTGGAACCGAATGTGGATATCTTCCAAATTGCTGAACTCATCGAGATAAACACGTTACCACTTTCTCATTTCATTGACATATACGCTTTGGCAGAATTTCAGCCAAATAGCATTCACTGCTCGATGGTATTCAGAGAAACTTTGCAACATATGGTCGATTTCGTCCAATTTGCTGAACTCATCGAGATAAGCATATTACCACTTTCTCATTTCATTGTGATACACACATTGGCAGAATATCAGCCAAGTGGCATTCAGTGCTCCAAGGTGTTGTGACAAACTTTGGAACAGATTGTAGCTTTCTTCCAACTTGCTCAACTCTTCGAGATAAGCACGTTTCCACTTTCTCATTTCATTGAGATACACACATTGAGAGAATATCAGCCTAGTGGCATTCAGTACCACAAGGTATCCCGCGAAACATTGGAACCGATTGTGGATTTCTTCCAAATTGCATATCTCATCGAGATAAGCACGTTACCACTTTCTCATTTCATTGAGATACACACATTGGAAGAATATCAGCCAAAGGCATTCAGTGCTCCAAGGTATTCAGAGAAACTTTGGAACCGATTGTGGATTTCTTCCAACTTGCTCAACTCACCGTGATAAGAAATTTACCACTTTCTCATTTCATTGACCTGCACACATTGGCAGAATTTCAGCCAAATGGCATTCACGGCTCGATAGTATTCAGAGAAACTTTGCAAAATAGTGTGGATTTCTTCCAACTCGCTGAACTCATCGAGATAAGCAATTTACCACTTTCTCATTTCATTGAGATACACACATTGGCAGAATATCAGATAAATGTCATTCAGTGCTCGACGGTATTCAGAGAATCTTTGGAACCGAATGTGGATATCTTCCAAATTGCTGAACTCATCGAGATAAGCACGTTACCACTTTCTCATTTCATTGAGATATACGCTTTGGCAGAATTTCAGCCAAATAGCATTCACTGCTCGATGGTATTCAGAGAAACTTTGCAACATATGGTCGATTTCGTCCAATTTGCTGAACTCATCGAGATAAGCACATTACCACTTTCTCATTTCATTGAGATACACACATTGGCAGACTATCAGCCAAGTGGCATTCAGTGCTCCAAGGTATTGAGACAAACTTTGGAACAGATTGTGGATTTCTTCCAACTTGCTCAACTCTTCGAGATAAGCACGTTTCCACTTTCTCATTTCATTGAGATACACACATTGAGAGAATATCAGCCTAGTGGCATTCAGTACCACAAGGTATCCCGCGAAACATTGGAACCGATTGTGGATTTCTTCCAAATTGCATATCTCATCGAGATAAGCATGTTACCACTTTCTCATTTCATTGAGATACACACATTGGAAGAATATCAGCCAAATGGTATTCAGTGCTCCAAGGTATTCAGAGAAACTTTGGAACCGATTGTGGATTTCTTCCAACTTGCTCAACTCACCGTGATAAGAAATTTACCACTTTCTCATTTCATTGACATGCACACATTGGCAGAATTTCAGCCAAACGGCATTCACGGCTCGATGGTATTCAGAGAAACTTTGTAAAATATTGTGGATTTCTTCCAACTCGGTGAACTCATCGAGATAAGCAATTTACCACTTTCTCATTTCATTGAGATACACAAATTGGCAGAATATCAGATAAATGTCATTCAGAGCTCGACGGTATTCAGAGAATCTTTGGAACCGAATGTGGATATCTTCCAAATTGCTGAACTCATCGAGATAAGCACGTTACCACTTTCTGATTTCATTGACATAATCGCTTTGGCAGAATTTCAGTCAAATAGCATTCACTGCTCGATGGTATTCAGAGAAACTTTGCAACATATGGTCGATTTCGTCCAATTTGCTGAACTCATCGAGATAAGCACATTACCACTTTCTCATTTCATCGAGATACACACATTGGCAGAATATCAGCCAAGTGGCATTCAGTGCTCCAAGGTATTGAGACAAACTTTGGAACAGATTGTGGATTTCTTCCAACTTGCTCAACTCTTCGAGATAAGCACGTTTCCACTTTCTCACTTCATTGAGATACACACATTGAGAGAATATCAGCCTAGTGGCATTCAGTACCACAAGGTATCCCGCGAAACATTGGAACCGATTGTGGATTTCTTCCAAATTGCATATCTCATCGAGATAAGCACGTTACCACTTTCTGATTTCATTGAGATACACACATTGGAAGAATATAAGCCAAATGGCATTCAGTGCTCCAAGGTATTCAGAGAAACTTTGGAACCGATTACGGATTTCTTCCAACTTGCTCAACTCACCGTGATAAGAAATTTGCCACTTTCTCATTTCATTGACATGCACACATTGGCAGAATTTCAGCCAAATGGCATTCACGGCTCGATGGTATTCAGAGAAACTTTGCAAAATATTGTGGATTTCTTCCAACTCGCTGAACTCATCGAGATAAGCAATTTACCACTTTCTCATTTCATTGAGATACACACATTGGCAGAATATCAGATAAATGTCATTCAGTGCTCGACGGTATTCAGAGAATCTTTGGAACCGAATGTGGATATCTTCCAAATTGCTGAACTCATCGAGATAAGCACGTTTCCACTTTCTCATTTCATTGAGATACACACATTGAGAGAATATCAGCCTAGTGGCATTCAGTACGACAAGGTATCCCGCGAAACATTGGAACCGATTGTGGATTTCTTCCAAATTGCATATCACATCGAGATAAGCATGTTACCACTTTCTCATTTCATTGAGATACACACATTGGCAGAATATCAGCCAAATGGCATTCAGTGCTCCAAGGTATTCAGAGAAACTTTGGAACCGATTGTGGATTTCTTCCAACTTGCTCAACTCACCGTGATAAGAAATTTACCACTTTCTCATTTCATTGACATGCACACTCTGGCAACATTTCAGCCAAATGGCATTCACGTCTCGATAGTATTCAGAGAAACTTTGCAAAATAGTGTGGATTTCTTCCAACTCGCTGAACTCATCGAGATAAGCAATTTACCACTTTCTCATTTCATTGAGATACACACATTGGCAGAATATCAGATAAATGTCATTCAGTGCTCGACGGTATTCAGAGAATCTTTGGAACCGAATGTGGATATCTTCCAAATTGCTGGACTCTTCTAGATAAGCACGTTACCACTTTCTCATTTCATTGAGATAAACGCTTTGGCAGAATTTCAGCCAAATAGCATTCCATGCTCGATGGTATACAGAGAAACTTTGCAACATATGGTCGATTTCGTCCAATTTGCTGAACTCATCGAGATAAGCACATTACCACTTTCTCATTTCATTGAGATACACACATTGGCAGAATATCAGCCAAGTGGCATTCAGTGCTCCAAGGTATTGAGACAAACTTTGGAACAGATTGTGGATTTCTTCCAACTTGCTCAACTCTTCGAGATAAGCACGTTTCCACTTTCTCATTTCATAGAGATACACACATTGAGAGAATATCAGCCTAGTGGCATTCAGTACCACAAGGTATCCCGCGAAACATTGGAACCGATTGTGGATTTCTTCCAAATTGCATATCTCATCGAGATAAGCATGTTACCACTTTCTCATTTCATTGAGATACACACATTGGAAGAATATCAGCCAAATGGTATTCAGTGCTCCAAGGTATTCAGAGAAACTTTGGAACCGATTGTGGATTTCTTCCAACTTGCTCAACTCACCGTGATAAGAAATTTACCACTTTCTCATTTCATTGACATGCACACATTGGCAGAATTTCAGCCAAATGGCATTCACGGCTCGATGGTATTCAGAGAAACTTTGTAAAATATTGTGGATTTCTTCCAACTCGCTGAACTCATCGAGATATGCAATTTACCACTTTCCCATTTCATTGAGATACACACATTGGCAGAATATCAGATAAATGTCATTCAGAGCTCGACGGTATTCAGAGAATCTTTGGAACCGAATGTGGATATCTTCCAAATTGCTGAACTCATCGAGACAAGCACGTTACCACTTTCTGATTTCATTGACATAATCACTTTGGCAGAATTTCAGTCAAATAGCATTCACTGCTCGATGGTATTCAGAGAAACTTTGCAACATATGGTCGATTTCGTCCAATTTGCTGAACTCATCGAGATAAGCACATTACCACTTTCTCATTTCATTGAGATACACACATTGGCAGAACATCAGCCAAGTGGCATTCAGTGCTCCAAGGTATTGAGACAAACTTTGGAACAGATTGTGGATTTCTTCCAACTTGCTCAACTCTTCGAGATAAGCACGTTTCCACTTTCTCATTTCATTGAGATACAAACATTGAGAGAATATCAGCCTAGTGGCATTCAGTACCACAAGGTATCCCGCGAAACATAGGAACCGATTGTGGATTTCTTCCAAATTGCATATCTCATCGAGATAAGCATGTTACCACTTTCTCATTTCATTGAGATACACACATTGGAAGAATATCAGCCAAATGGCATTCAGTGCTCCAAGGTATTCAGAGAAACTTTGGAACCGATTGTGGATTTCTTCCAACTTGCTCAACTCACCGTGATAAGAAATTTACCACTTTCTCATTTCATTGACATGCACACATTGGCAGAATTTCAGCCAAATGGCATTCACGGCTCGATGGTATTCAGAGAAACTTTGTAAAATATTGTGGATTTCTTCCAACTCGCTGAACTCATCGAGATAAGCAATTTACCACTTTCTCATTTCATTGAGATACACAAATTGGCAGAATATCAGATAAATGTCATTCAGAGCTCGACGGTATTCAGAGAATCTTTGAAACCGAATGTGGATATCTTCCAAATTGCTGAACTCATCGAGATAAGCACGTTACCACTTTCTGATTTCATTGACATAATCGCTTTGGCAGAATTTCAGTCAAATAGCATTCACTGCTCGATGGTATTCAGAGAAACTTTGCAACATATGGTCGATTTCGTCCAATTTGCTGAACTCATCGAGATAAGCACATTACCACTTTCTCATTTCATTGAGATACACACATTGGCAGAGTATCAGCCAAGTGGCATTCAGTGCTCCAAGGTATTGAGACAAACTTTGGAACAGATTGTGGATTTCTTCCAACTTGCTCAACTCTTCGAGATAAGCACGTTTCCACTTTCTCATTTCATTGAGATACACACATTGGGAGAATATCAGCCTAGTGGCATTCAGTACCACAAGGTATCCCGCGAAACATTGGAACCGATTGTGGATTTCTTCCAAATTGCATATCTCATCGAGATAAGCACGTTACCACTTTCTCATTTCATTGAGATACACACATTGGAAGAATATCAGCCAAATGGCATTCAGTGCTCCAAGGTATTCAGAGAAACTTTGGAACCGATTATGGATTTCTTCCAACTTGCTCAACTCACCGTGATAAGAAATTTACCACTTTCTCATTTCATTGACATGCACACATTGGCAGAATTTCAGCCAAATGGCATTCACGGCTCGATGGTATTCAGAGAAACTTTGCAAAATATTGTGGATTTCTTCCAACTCGCTGAACTCATCGAGATAAGCAATTTACCACTTTCTCATTTCATTGAGATACACACATTGGCAGAATATCAGATAAATGTCATTCAGTGCTCGACGGTATTCAGAGAATCTTTGGAACCGAATGTGGATGTCTTCCAAATTGCTGAACTCATCGAGATAAGCGCGTTTCCACTTTCTCATTTCATTGAGATACAGACATTGAGAGAATATCAGCCTAGTGGCATTCAGTACCACAAGGTATCCCGCGAAACATTAAAACCGATTGTGGATTTCTTCCAAATTGCATATCTTATCGAGATAAGCATGTTACCACTTTCACATTTCATTGAGATACACAAATTGGCAAAATATCAGATAAATGTCATTCAGAGCTCGACGGTATTCAGAGAATCTTTGGAACCGAATGTGGATATCTTCCAAATTGCTGAACCCATCGAGATAAGCACGTTACCACTTTCTCATTTCATTGAGATATACGCTTTGGCAGAATTTCAGCCAAATAGCATTCACTGCTCGATGGTATTCAGAGAAACTTTGCAACATATGGTCGATTTCGTCCAATTTCCTGAACTCATCGAGATAAGTACATTACCACTTTCTCATTTCATTGAGATACACACATTGGCAGAATATCAGCCAAGTGGCATTCAGTGCTCCAAGGTATTGAGACAAACTTTGGAACAGATTGTGGATTTCTTCCAACTTGCTCAACTCTTCGAGATAAGCACGTTTCCACTTTCTCACTTCATTGAGATACACACATTGAGAGAATATCAGCCTAGTGGCTTTCAGTACCACAAGGTATCCCGCGAAACATTGGAACCGATTGTGGATTTCTTCCAAATTGCATATCTCATCGAGATAAGCATGTTAACACTTTCTCATTTCATTGAGATACACACATTGGAAGAATATCAGCCAAATGGTATTCAGTGCTCCAAGGTATTCAGAGAAACTTTGGAACCGATTGTGGATTTCTTCCAACTTGCTCAACTCACCGTGATAAGAAATTTACCACTTTCTCATTTCAAAGACATGCACACATTGGCAGAATTTCAGCCAAATGGCATTCACGGCTCGATGGTATTCAGAGAAACTTTGTAAAATATTGTGGATTTCTTCCAACTCGCTGAACTCATCGAGATAAGCAATTTACCACTTTCTCATTTCATTGAGATACACAAATTGGCAAAATATCAGATAAATGTCATTCAGAGCTCGACGGTATTCAGAGAATCTTTGCAACCGAATGTGGATATCTTCCAAATTGCTGAACTCATCGAGATAAGCACGTTACCACTTTCTCATTTCATTAACATAATCGCTTTGGCAGAATTTCAGCCAAATAGCATTCACTGCTCGATGGTATTCAGAGAAACTTTGCAACATATGGTCGATTTCGTCCAATTTGCTGAACTCATCGAGATAAGCACATTACCACTTTCTCATTTCATCGAGATACACACATTGGCAGAATATCAGCCAAGTGGCATTCAGTGCTCCAAGGTATTGAGACAAAGTTTGGAACAGATTGTGGATTTCTTCCAACTTGCTCAACTCTTCGAGATAAGCACGTTTCCACTTTCTCATTTCATTGAGATACACACATTGAGAGAATATCAGCCTAGTGGCATTCAGTACCACAAGGTATCCCGCGAAACATTGGAACCTATTGTGGATTTCATCCAAATTGCATATCTCATCGAGATAAGCACGTTACCACTTTCTGATTTCATTGAGATACACACATTGGAAGAATATCAGCCAAATGGCATTCAGTGCTCCAAGGTATTCAGAGAAACTTTGGAACCGATTGTGGATTTCTTCCAACTTGCTCAACTCACCGTGATAAGAAATTTACCACTTTCTCATTTCAAAGACATGCACACATTGGCAGAATTTCAGCCAAATGGCATTCACGGCTCGATGGTATTCAGAGAAACTTTGCAAAATATTGTGGATTTCTGCCAACTCGCTGAACTCATCGAGATAAGCAATTTACCACTTTCTCATTTCATTGAGATACACACATTGGCAGAATATCAGATAAATGTCATTCAGTGCTCGACGGTATTCAGAGAACCTTTGGAACCGAATGTGGATATCTTCCAAATTGCTGAACTCATCGAGATAAGCACGTTACCACTTTCTCATTTCATTGACATATACGCTTTGGCAGAATTTCAGCCAAATAGCATTCACTGCTCGATGGTATTCAGAGAAACTTTGCAACATATGGTCGATTTCGTCCAATTTGCTGAACTCATCGAGATAAGCACATTACCACTTTCTCATTTCATTGAGATACACACATTGGCAGAACATCAGCAAAGTGGCATTCAGCGCTCCAAGGTATTGAGACAAACTTTGGAACAGATTGTGGATTTCTTCCAACTTGCTCAACTCTTCGAGATAAGCACGTTTCCACTTTCTCATTTCATTGAGATACACACATTGAGAGAATATCAGCCTAGTGGCATTCAGTACCACAAGGTATCCCGTGAAACATTGGAACCGATTGTGGATTTCTTCCAAATTGCATATCTCATCGAGATAAGCATGTTACCACTTTCTCATTTCATTGAGATACACACATTGGAAGAATATCAGCCAAATGGCATTCAGTGCTCCGAGGTATTCAGAGAAACTTTGGAACCGATTATGGATTTCTTCCAACTTGCTCAACTCACCGTGATAAGAAATTTACCACTTTCTCATTTCATTGACATGCACACATTGGCAGAATTTCAGCCAAATGGCATTCACGGCTCGATAGTATTCAGAGAAACTTTGCAAAATAGTGTGGATTTCTTCCAACTCGCTGAACTCATCGAGATAAGCAATTTACCACTTTCTCATTTCATTGAGATACACAAATTGGCAAAATATCAGATAAATGTCATTCAGAGCTCGACGGTATTCAGAGAATCTTTGCAACCGAAAGTGGATATCTTCCAAATTGCTGAACTCATCGAGATAAGCACGTTACCACTTTCTCATTTCATTGACATATACGCTTTGGCAGAATTTCAGCCAAATAGCATTCACTGCTCGATGGTATTCAGAGAAACTTTGCAACATATGGTCGATTTCGTCCAATTTGCTGAACTGATCGAGATAAGCACATTACCACTTTCTCATTTCATCGAGATACACACATTGGCAGAATATCAGCCAAGTGGCATTCAGTGCTCCAAGGTATTGAGACAAACTTTGGAACAGATTGTGGATTCCTTCCAACTTGCTCAACTCTTCGAGATAAGCACGTTTCCACTTTCTCACTTCATTGAGATACACACATTGAGAGAATATCAGCCTAGTGGCATTCAGAACCACAAGGTATCCCGCGAAACATTGGAACCGATTGTGGATTTCTTCCAAATTGCATATCTCATCGAGATAAGCACGTTACCACTTTCTCATTTCATTGAGATACACACATTGGAAGAATATCAGCCAAATGGCATTCAGTGCTCCAAGGTATTCAGAGAAACTTTGGAACCGATCATGGATTTCTTCCAACTTGCTCCACTCTTCGAGATAAGCACGTTTCCACTTTCTCATTTCATTGAGATACACACATTGAGAGAATATCAGCCTTGTGGCATTCAGTACCACAAGGTATCTCGCGAAACATTGGAACCGATTGTGGATTTCTTCCAAATTGCATATCTCATCGAGATAAGCACGTTACCACTTTCTCATTTCATTGAGATACACACATTGGAAGAATATCAGCCAAATGGCATTCAGTGCTCCAAGGTATTCAGAGAAACTTTGGAACCGATTGTGGATTTCTTCCAACTTGCTCAACTCACCGTGATAAGAAATTTACCACTTTCTCATTTCAAAGACATGCACACATTGGCAGAATTTCAGCCAAATGGCATTCACGGCTCCATGGTATTCAGAGAAACTTTGCAAAATATTGTGGATTTCTTCCAACTCGCTGAACTCATCGAGATAAGCAATTTACCACTTTCTCATTTCATTGAGATACACACATTGGCAGAATATCAGATAAATGTCATTCAGTGCTCGACGGTATTCAGAGAATCTTTGGAACCGAATGTGGATATCTTCCAAATTGCTGAACTCATCGAGATAAGCACGTTTCCACTTTCTCATTTCATTGACATATACGCTTTGGCAGAATTTCAGCCAAATAGCATTCACTGCTCGATGGTATTCAGAGAAACTTTGCAACATATGGTCGATTTCGTCCAATTTGCTGAACTCATCGAGATAAGCACATTACCACTTTCTCATTTCATTGAGATACACACATTGGCAGAACATCAGCCAAGTGGCATTCAGTGCTCCAAGGTATTGAGACAAACTTTGGAACAGATTGTGGATTTCTTCTAACTTGCTCAACTCTTCGAGATAAGCACGTTTCCACTTTCTCATTTCATTGAGATACACACATTGAGAGAATATCAGCCTAGTGGCATTCAGTACCACAAGGTATCCCGCGAAACATTGGAACCGATTGTGGATTTCTTCCAAATTGCATATCACATCGAGATAAGCATGTTATCACTTTCTCATTTCATTGAGATACACACATTGGAAGAATATCAGCCAAATGGCATTCAGTGCTCCGAGGTATTCAGAGAAACTTTGGAACCGATTATGGATTTCTTCCAACTTGCTCAACTCACCGTGATAAGAAATTTACCACTTTCTCATTTCATTGACATGCACACATTGGCAGAATTTCAGCCAAATGGCATTCACGGCTCGATAGTATTCAGAGAAACTTTGCAAAATAGTGTGGATTTCTTCCAACTCGCTGAACTCATCGAGATAAGCAATTTACCACTTTCTCGTTTCATTGAGATACACAAATTGGCAAAATATCAGATAAATGTCATTCAGAGCTCGACGGTATTCAGAGAATTTTTGCAACCGAATGTGGATATCTTCCAAATTGCTGAACTCATCGAGATAAGCACGTTACCACTTTCTCATTTCATTGACATATACGCTTTGGCAGAATTTCAGCCAAATAGCTTTCACTGCTCGATGGTATTCAGAGAAACTTTGCAACATATGGTCGATTTCGTCCAATTTGTTGAACTGATCGAGATAAGCACATTACCACTTTCTCATTTCATCGAGATACACACATTGGCAGAATATCAGCCAAGTGGCATTCAGTGCTCCAAGGTATTGAGACAAACTTTGGAACAGATTGTGGATTCCTTCCAACTTGCTCAACTCTTCGAGATTAGCACGTTTCCACTTTCTCACTTCATTGAGATACACACATTGAGAGAATATCAGCCTAGTGGCATTCAGTACCACAAGGTATCCCGCGAAACATTGGAACCGATTGTGGATTTCTTCCAAATTGCATATCTCATCGAGATAAGCACGTTACCACTTTCTCATTTCATTGAGATACACACATTGGAAGAATATCAGCCAAATGGCATTCAGTGCTCCAAGGTCTTCAGAGAACCTTTGGAACCGATTGTGGATTTCTTCCAACTTGCTCAACTCACCGTGATAAGAAATTTACCACTTTCTCATTTCAAAGACATGCACACATTGGCACAATTTCAGCCAAATGGCATTCACGGCTCGATGGTATTCAGAGAAACTTTGCAAAATATTGTGGATTTCTTCCAACTCGCTGAACTCATCGAGATAAGCAATTTACCACTTTCTCATTTCATTGAGATACACACATTGGCAGAATATCAGATAAATGTCATTCAGTGCTCGACGGTATTCAGAGAATCTTTGGAACCGAATGTGGATATCTTCCAAATTGCTGAACTCATCGAGATAAGCACGTTACCACTTTCTCATTTCATTGACATATACGCTTTGGCAGAATTTCAGCCAAATAGCATTCACTGCTCGATGGTATTCAGAGAAACTTTGCAACATATGGTCGATTTCGTCCAATTTGCTGAACTCATCGAGATAAGCACATTACCACTTTCTCATTTCATTGAGATACACACATTGGCAGAATATCAGCCAAGTGGCATTCAGTACCACAAGGTATCCCGCGAAACATTGGAACCGATTGTGGATTTCTTCCAAATTGCATATCTCATCGAGATAAGCATGTTACCACTTTCTCATTTCATTGAGATACACACATTGGAAGAATATCAGCCAAATGGTATTCAGTGCTCCAAGGTATTCAGGGAAACTTTGGAACCGATTGTGGATTTCTTCCAACTTGCTCAACTCACCGTGATAAGAAATTTACCACTTTCTCATTTCATTGACATGCACACATTGGCAGAATTTCAGCCAAATGGCATTCACGGCTCGATGGTATTCAGAGAAACTTTGTAAAATATTGTGGATTTCTTGCAACTCGCTGAACTCATCGAGATAAGCAATTTACCACTTTCTCATTTCATTGAGATACATACATTGGCAGAATATCAGATAAATGTCATTCAGTGCTCGACGGTATTCAGAGAATCTTTGGAACCGAATGTGGATATCTTCCAAATTGCTGAACCCATCGAGATAAGCACGTTACCACTTTCTCATTTCATTGACATATACGCTTTGGCAGAATTTCAGCCAAATAGCATTCCATGCTCGATGGTATTCAGAGAAACTTTGCAACATATGGTCGATTTCGTCCAATTTGCTGAACTCATCGAGATAAGCACATTACCACTTTCTCATTTCATTGAGATACACACATTGGCAGACTATCAGCCAAGTGGCATTCAGTGCTCCAAGGTATTGAGACAAACTTTGGAACAGATTGTGGATTTCTTCCAACTTGCTCAACTCTTCGAGATAAGCACGTTTCCACTTTCTCACTTCATTGAGATACACACATTGAGAGAATATCAGCCTAGTGGCATTCAGTACCACAAGGTATCCCGCGAAACATTGGAACCGATTGTGGATTTCATCCAAATTGCATATCTCATCGAGATAAGCACGTTACCACTTTCTGATTTCATTGAGATACACACATTGGAAGAATATAAGCCAAATGGCATTCAGTGCTCCAAGGTATTCAGAGAAACTTTGGAACCGATTACGGATTTCTTCCAACTTGCTCAACTCACCGTGATAAGAAATTTGCCACTTTCTCATTTCATTGACATGCACACATTGGCAGAATTTCAGCCAAATGGCATTCACGGCTCCATGGTATTCAGAGAAACTTTGCAAAATATTGTGGATTTCTTCCAACTCGCTGAACTCATCGAGATAAGCAATTTACCACTTTCTCATTTCATTGAGATACACACATTGGCAGAATATCAGATAAATGTCATTCAGTGCTCGACGGTATTCAGAGAATCTTTGGAACCGAATGTGGATATCTTCCAAATTGCTGAACTCATCGAGATAAGCACGTTTCCACTTTCTCATTTCATTGAGATACACACATTGAGAGAATATCAGCCTAGTGGCATTCAGTACGACAAGGTATCCCGCGAAACATTGGAACCGATTGTGGATTTCTTCCAAATTGCATATCACATCGAGATAAGCATGTTACCACTTTCTCATTTCATTGAGATACACACATTGGCAGAATATCAGCCAAATGGCATTCAGTGCTCCAAGGTATTCAGAGAAACTTTGGAACCGATTGTGGATTTCTTCCAACTTGCTCAACTCACCGTGATAAGAAATTTACCACTTTCTCATTTCATTGACATGCACACTCTGGCAACATTTCAGCCAAATGGCATTCACGTCTCGATAGTATTCAGAGAAACTTTGCAAAATAGTGTGGATTTCTTCCAACTCGCTGAACTCATCGAGATAAGCAATTTACCACTTTCTCATTTCATTGAGATACACACATTGGCAGAATATCAGATAAATGTCATTCAGTGCTCGACGGTATTCAGAGAATCTTTGGAACCGAATGTGGATATCTTCCAAATTGCTGGACTCTTCTAGATAAGCACGTTACCACTTTCTCATTTCATTGAGATAAACGCTTTGGCAGAATTTCAGCCAAATAGCATTCCATGCTCGATGGTATACAGAGAAACTTTGCAACATATGGTCGATTTCGTCCAATTTGCTGAACTCATCGAGATAAGCACATTACCACTTTCTCATTTCATTGAGATACACACATTGGCAGAATATCAGCCAAGTGGCATTCAGTGCTCCAAGGTATTGAGACAAACTTTGGAACAGATTGTGGATTTCTTCCAACTTGCTCAACTCTTCGAGATAAGCACGTTTCCACTTTCTCATTTCATAGAGATACACACATTGAGAGAATATCAGCCTAGTGGCATTCAGTACCACAAGGTATCCCGCGAAACATTGGAACCGATTGTGGATTTCTTCCAAATTGCATATCTCATCGAGATAAGCATGTTACCACTTTCTCATTTCATTGAGATACACACATTGGAAGAATATCAGCCAAATGGTATTCAGTGCTCCAAGGTATTCAGAGAAACTTTGGAACCGATTGTGGATTTCTTCCAACTTGCTCAACTCACCGTGATAAGAAATTTACCACTTTCTCATTTCATTGACATGCACACATTGGCAGAATTTCAGCCAAATGGCATTCACGGCTCGATGGTATTCAGAGAAACTTTGTAAAATATTGTGGATTTCTTCCAACTCGCTGAACTCATCGAGATATGCAATTTACCACTTTCCCATTTCATTGAGATACACACATTGGCAGAATATCAGATAAATGTCATTCAGAGCTCGACGGTATTCAGAGAATCTTTGGAACCGAATGTGGATATCTTCCAAATTGCTGAACTCATCGAGATAAGCACGTTACCACTTTCTCATTTCATTGAGATATACGCTTTGGCAGAATTTCAGCCAAATAGCATTCACTGCTCGATGGTATTCAGAGAAACTTTGCAACATATGGTCGATTTCGTCCAATTTGCTGAACTCATCGAGATAAGCATATTACCACTTTCTCATTTCATCGAGATACACACATTGGCAGAATATCAGCCAAGTGGCATTCAGTGCTCCAAGGTATTGAGACAAACTTTGGAACAGATTGTGGATTCCTTCCAACTTGCTCAACTCTTCGAGATAAGCACGTTTCCACTTTCTCACTTCATTGAGATACACACATTGAGAGAATATCAGCCTAGTGGCATTCAGAACCACAAGGTATCCCGCGAAACATTGGAACCGATTGTGGATTTCTTCCAAATTGCATATCTCATCGAGATAAGCACGTTACCACTTTCTCATTTCATTGAGATACACACATTGGAAGAATATCAGCCAAATGGCATTCAGTGCTCCAAGGTATTCAGAGAAACTTTGGAACCGATCATGGATTTCTTCCAACTTGCTCCACTCTTCGAGATAAGCACGTTTCCACTTTCTCATTTCATTGAGATACACACATTGAGAGAATATCAGCCTTGTGGCATTCAGTACCACAAGGTATCTCGCGAAACATTGGAACCGATTGTGGATTTCTTCCAAATTGCATATCTCATCGAGATAAGCACGTTACCACTTTCTCATTTCATTGAGATACACACATTGGAAGAATATCAGCCAAATGGCATTCAGTGCTCCAAGGTATTCAGAGAAACTTTGGAACCGATTGTGGATTTCTTCCAACTTGCTCAACTCACCGTGATAAGAAATTTACCACTTTCTCATTTCAAAGACATGCACACATTGGCAGAATTTCAGCCAAATGGCATTCACGGCTCCATGGTATTCAGAGAAACTTTGCAAAATATTGTGGATTTCTTCCAACTCGCTGAACTCATCGAGATAAGCAATTTACCACTTTCTCATTTCATTGAGATACACACATTGGCAGAATATCAGATAAATGTCATTCAGTGCTCGACGGTATTCAGAGAATCTTTGGAACCGAATGTGGATATCTTCCAAATTGCTGAACTCATCGAGATAAGCACGTTTCCACTTTCTCATTTCATTGACATATACGCTTTGGCAGAATTTCAGCCAAATAGCATTCACTGCTCGATGGTATTCAGAGAAACTTTGCAACATATGGTCGATTTCGTCCAATTTGCTGAACTCATCGAGATAAGCACATTACCACTTTCTCATTTCATTGAGATACACACATTGGCAGAACATCAGCCAAGTGGCATTCAGTGCTCCAAGGTATTGAGACAAACTTTGGAACAGATTGTGGATTTCTTCTAACTTGCTCAACTCTTCGAGATAAGCACGTTTCCACTTTCTCATTTCATTGAGATACACACATTGAGAGAATATCAGCCTAGTGGCATTCAGTACCACAAGGTATCCCGCGAAACATTGGAACCGATTGTGGATTTCTTCCAAATTGCATATCACATCGAGATAAGCATGTTATCACTTTCTCATTTCATTGAGATACACACATTGGAAGAATATCAGCCAAATGGCATTCAGTGCTCCGAGGTATTCAGAGAAACTTTGGAACCGATTATGGATTTCTTCCAACTTGCTCAACTCACCGTGATAAGAAATTTACCACTTTCTCATTTCATTGACATGCACACATTGGCAGAATTTCAGCCAAATGGCATTCACGGCTCGATAGTATTCAGAGAAACTTTGCAAAATAGTGTGGATTTCTTCCAACTCGCTGAACTCATCGAGATAAGCAATTTACCACTTTCTCGTTTCATTGAGATACACAAATTGGCAAAATATCAGATAAATGTCATTCAGAGCTCGACGGTATTCAGAGAATTTTTGCAACCGAATGTGGATATCTTCCAAATTGCTGAACTCATCGAGATAAGCACGTTACCACTTTCTCATTTCATTGACATATACGCTTTGGCAGAATTTCAGCCAAATAGCTTTCACTGCTCGATGGTATTCAGAGAAACTTTGCAACATATGGTCGATTTCGTCCAATTTGTTGAACTGATCGAGATAAGCACATTACCACTTTCTCATTTCATCGAGATACACACATTGGCAGAATATCAGCCAAGTGGCATTCAGTGCTCCAAGGTATTGAGACAAACTTTGGAACAGATTGTGGATTCCTTCCAACTTGCTCAACTCTTCGAGATTAGCACGTTTCCACTTTCTCACTTCATTGAGATACACACATTGAGAGAATATCAGCCTAGTGGCATTCAGTACCACAAGGTATCCCGCGAAACATTGGAACCGATTGTGGATTTCTTCCAAATTGCATATCTCATCGAGATAAGCACGTTACCACTTTCTCATTTCATTGAGATACACACATTGGAAGAATATCAGCCAAATGGCATTCAGTGCTCCAAGGTCTTCAGAGAACCTTTGGAACCGATTGTGGATTTCTTCCAACTTGCTCAACTCACCGTGATAAGAAATTTACCACTTTCTCATTTCAAAGACATGCACACATTGGCACAATTTCAGCCAAATGGCATTCACGGCTCGATGGTATTCAGAGAAACTTTGCAAAATATTGTGGATTTCTTCCAACTCGCTGAACTCATCGAGATAAGCAATTTACCACTTTCTCATTTCATTGAGATACACACATTGGCAGAATATCAGATAAATGTCATTCAGTGCTCGACGGTATTCAGAGAATCTTTGGAACCGAATGTGGATATCTTCCAAATTGCTGAACTCATCGAGATAAGCACGTTACCACTTTCTCATTTCATTGAGATATACGCTTTGGCAGAATTTCAGCCAAATAGCATTCACTGCTCGATGGTATTCAGAGAAACTTTGCAACATATGGTCGATTTCGTCCAATTTGCTGAACTCATCGAGATAAGCACATTACCACTTTCTCATTTCATTGAGATACACACATTGGCAGAATATCAGCCAAGTGGCATTCAGTACCACAAGGTATCCCGCGAAACATTGGAACCGATTGTGGATTTCTTCCAAATTGCATATCTCATCGAGATAAGCATGTTACCACTTTCTCATTTCATTGAGATACACACATTGGAAGAATATCAGCCAAATGGTATTCAGTGCTCCAAGGTATTCAGGGAAACTTTGGAACCGATTGTGGATTTCTTCCAACTTGCTCAACTCACCGTGATAAGAAATTTACCACTTTCTCATTTCATTGACATGCACACATTGGCAGAATTTCAGCCAAATGGCATTCACGGCTCGATGGTATTCAGAGAAACTTTGTAAAATATTGTGGATTTCTTGCAACTCGCTGAACTCATCGAGATAAGCAATTTACCACTTTCTCATTTCATTGAGATACATACATTGGCAGAATATCAGATAAATGTCATTCAGTGCTCGACGGTATTCAGAGAATCTTTGGAACCGAATGTGGATATCTTCCAAATTGCTGAACCCATCGAGATAAGCACGTTACCACTTTCTCATTTCATTGACATATACGCTTTGGCAGAATTTCAGCCAAATAGCATTCCATGCTCGATGGTATTCAGAGAAACTTTGCAACATATGGTCGATTTCGTCCAATTTGCTGAACTCATCGAGATAAGCACATTACCACTTTCTCATTTCATTGAGATACACACATTGGCAGACTATCAGCCAAGTGGCATTCAGTGCTCCAAGGTATTGAGACAAACTTTGGAACAGATTGTGGATTTCTTCCAACTTGCTCAACTCTTCGAGATAAGCACGTTTCCACTTTCTCACTTCATTGAGATACACACATTGAGAGAATATCAGCCTAGTGGCATTCAGTACCACAAGGTATCCCGCGAAACATTGGAACCGATTGTGGATTTCATCCAAATTGCATATCTCATCGAGATAAGCACGTTACCACTTTCTGATTTCATTGAGATACACACATTGGAAGAATATAAGCCAAATGGCATTCAGTGCTCCAAGGTATTCAGAGAAACTTTGGAACCGATTACGGATTTCTTCCAACTTGCTCAACTCACCGTGATAAGAAATTTGCCACTTTCTCATTTCATTGACATGCACACATTGGCAGAATTTCAGCCAAATGGCATTCACGGCTCGATGGTATTCAGAGAAACTTTGCAAAATATTGTGGATTTCTTCCAACTCGCTGAACTCATCGAGATAAGCAATTTACCACTTTCTCATTTCATTGAGATACACACATTGGCAGAATATCAGATAAATGTCATTCAGTGCTCGACG
Source organism: Carcharhinus amblyrhynchos (assembly GCF_965287045.1). Taxonomy (NCBI): domain Eukaryota; kingdom Metazoa; phylum Chordata; class Chondrichthyes; order Carcharhiniformes; family Carcharhinidae; genus Carcharhinus; species Carcharhinus amblyrhynchos. The sequence continues at coordinate 173,377 of NC_137341.1, read as the reverse complement.
GTATTCAGAGAATCTTTGGAACCGAATGTGGATATCTTCCAAATTGCTGAACTCATCGAGATAAGCACGTTTCCACTTTCTCATTTCATTGAGATACACACATTGAGAGAATATCAGCCTAGTGGCATTCAGTACGACAAGGTATCCCGCGAAACATTGGAACCGATTGTGGATTTCTTCCAAATTGCATATCACATCGAGATAAGCATGTTACCACTTTCTCATTTCATTGAGATACACACATTGGCAGAATATCAGCCAAATGGCATTCAGTGCTCCAAGGTATTCAGAGAAACTTTGGAACCGATTGTGGATTTCTTCCAACTTGCTCAACTCACCGTGATAAGAAATTTACCACTTTCTCATTTCATTGACATGCACACTCTGGCAACATTTCAGCCAAATGGCATTCACGTCTCGATAGTATTCAGAGAAACTTTGCAAAATAGTGTGGATTTCTTCCAACTCGCTGAACTCATCGAGATCAGCAATTTACCACTTTCTCATTTCATTGAGATACACACATTGGCAGAATATCAGATAAATGTCATTCAGTGCTCGACGGTATTCAGAGAATCTTTGGAACCGAATGTGGATATCTTCCAAATTGCTGGACTCTTCTAGATAAGCACGTTACCACTTTCTCATTTCATTGAGATAAACGCTTTGGCAGAATTTCAGCCAAATAGCATTCCATGCTCGATGGTATACAGAGAAACTTTGCAACATATGGTCGATTTCGTCCAATTTGCTGAACTCATCGAGATAAGCACATTACCACTTTCTCATTTCATTGAGATACACACATTGGCAGAATATCAGCCAAGTGGCATTCAGTGCTCCAAGGTATTGAGACAAACTTTGGAACAGATTGTGGATTTCTTCCAACTTGCTCAACTCTTCGAGATAAGCACGTTTCCACTTTCTCATTTCATTGAGATACACACATTGAGAGAATATCAGCCTAGTGGCATTCAGTACCACAAGGTATCCCGCGAAACATTGGAACCGATTGTGGATTTCTTCCAAATTGCATATCTCATCGAGATAAGCATGTTACCACTTTCTCATTTCATTGAGATACACACATTGGAAGAATATCAGCCAAATGGTATTCAGTGCTCCAAGGTATTCAGAGAAACTTTGGAACCGATTGTGGATTTCTTCCAACTTGCTCAACTCACCGTGATAAGAAATTTACCACTTTCTCATTTCATTGACATGCACACATTGGCAGAATTTCAGCCAAATGGCATTCACGGCTCGATGGTATTCAGAGAAACTTTGTAAAATATTGTGGATTTCTTCCAACTCGCTGAACTCATCGAGATATGCAATTTACCACTTTCCCATTTCATTGAGATACACACATTGGCAGAATATCAGATAAATGTCATTCAGAGCTCGACGGTATTCAGAGAATCTTTGGAACCGAATGTGGATATCTTCCAAATTGCTGAACTCATCGAGATAAGCACGTTACCACTTTCTCATTTCATTGAGATATACGCTTTGGCAGAATTTCAGCCAAATAGCATTCCATTCTCGATGGTATTCAGAGAAACTTTGCAACATATGGTCGATTTCGTCCAATTTGCTGAACTCATCGAGATAAGCACATTACCACTTTCTCATTTCATTGAGATACACACATTGGCAGAATATCAGCCAAGTGGCATTCAGTGCTCCAAGGTATTGAGACAAACTTTGGAACAGATTGTGGATTTCTTCCAACTTGCTCAACTCTTCGAGATAAGCACGTTTCCACTTTCTCATTTCATTGAGATACACACATTGAGAGAATATCAGCCTAGTGGCATTCAGTACCACAGGGTATCCCGCGAAACATTGGAACCGATTGTGGATTTCTTCCAAATTGCATATCTCATCGAGATAAGCACGTTACTACTTTCTCATTTCATTGAGATACACACATTGGAAGAATATCAGCCAAATGGCATTCAGTGCTCCAAGGTATTCAGAGAAACTTTGGAACCGATTGTGGATTTTTTCCAACTTGCTCAACTCACCGTGATAAGAAATTTACCACTTTCTCATTTTATTGACATGCACACATTGGCAGAATTTCAGCCAAATGGCATTCACGGCTCCATGGTATTCAGAGAAACTTTGCAAAATATTGTGGATTTCTTCCAACTCGCTGAACTCATCGAGATAAGCTATTTACCACTTTCTCATTTCATTGAGATATACGCTTTGGCAGAATTTCAGCCAAATAGCATTCACTGCTCGATGGTATTCAGAGAAACTTTGGAACCGAATGTGGATATCTTCCAAATTGATGAACTCATCGAGATAAGCACGTTACCACTTTCTCATTTCATTGACATATACGCTTTGGCAGAATTTCAGCCAAATAGCATTCACTGCTCGATGGTATTCAGAGAAACTTTGCAACATATGGTCGATTTCGTCCAATTTGCTGAACTCATCGAGATAAGCACATTACCACTTTCTCATTTCATTGAGATACACACATTGGCAGAACATCAGCCAAGTGGCATTCAGTGCTCCAAGGTATTGAGACAAACTTTGGAACAGATTGTGGATTTCTTCCAACTTGCTCAACTCTTCGAGATAAGCACGTTTCCACTTTCTCATTTCATTGAGATACACACATTGAGAGAATATCAGCCTAGTGGCATTCAGTACCACAAGGTATCCCGCGAAACATTGGAACCGATTGTGGATTTCTTCCAAATTGCATATCTCATCGAGATAAGCATGTTACCACTTTCTGATTTCATTGAGATACACACATTGGAAGAATATCAGCCAAATGGCATTCAGTGCTCCAAGGTATTCAGAGAAACTTTGGAACCGATTATGGATTTCTTCCAACTTGCTCAACTCACCGTGATAAGAAATTTACCGCTTTCTCATTTCATTGACATGCACACATTGGCAGAATTTCAGCCAGATGGCATTCACGGCTCGATTGTATTCAGAGAAACTTTGCAAAATAGTGTGGATTTCTTCCAACTCGCTGAACTCATCGAGATAAGCAATTTACCACTTTCTCATTTCATTGAGATACATACATTGGCAGAATATCAGATAAATGTCATTCAGTGCTCGACGGTATTCAGAGAATCTTTGGAACCGAATGTGGATATCTTCCAAATTGCTGAACTCATCGAATTAAGCACGTTACCACTTTCTCATTTCATTGAGATATACGCTTTGGCAGAATTTCAGCCAAATAGCATTCACTGCTCGATGGTATTCAGAGAAACTTTGCAACATATGGTCGATTTCGTCCAATTTGCTGAACTCATCGAGATAAGCACATTACCACTTTCTCATTTCATTGAGATACTCACATTGGCAGACTATCAGCCATGTGGCATTCAGTGCTCCAAGGTATTGAGACAAACTTTGGAACAGATTGTGGATTTCTTCCAACTTGCTCAACTCTTCGAGATAAGCACGTTTCCACTTTCTCATTTCATTGAGATACACACATTGAGAGAATATCAGCCTAGTGGCATTCAGTACCACAAGTTATCCCGCGAAACATTGGAACCGATTGTGGATTTCTTCCAAATTGCATATCTCATCGAGATAAGCATGTTAACACTTTCTCATTTCATTGAGATACACACATTGGAAGAATATCAGCCAAATGGTATTCAGTGCTCCAAGGTATTCAGAGAAACTTTGGAACCGATTGTGGATTTCTTCCAACTTGCTCAACTCACCGTGATAAGAAATTTACCACTTTCTCATTTCATTGACATGCACACATTGGCAGAATTTCAGCCAAATGGCATTCACGGCACGATGGTATTCAGAGAAACTTTGTAAAATATTGTGGATTTCTTCCAACTCGCTGAACTCATCGAGATAAGCAATTTACCACTTTCTCATTTCATTGAGATACACAAATTGGCAGAATATCAGATAAATGTCATTCAGAGCTCGACGGTATTCAGAGAATCTTTGGAACCGAATGTGGATATCTTCCAAATTGCTGAACTCATCGAGACAAGCACGTTACCACTTTCTGATTTCATTGACATAATCACTTTGGCAGAATTTCAGTCAAATAGCATTCACTGCTCGATGGTATTCAGAGAAACTTTGCAACATATGGTCGATTTCGTCCAATTTGCTGAACTCATCGAGATAAGCACATTACCACTTTCTCATTTCATTGAGATACACACATTGGCAGAACATCAGCCAAGTGGCATTCAGTGCTCCAAGGTATTGAGACAAACTTTGGAACAGATTGTGGATTTCTTCCAACTTGCTCAACTCTTCGAGATAAGCACGTTTCCACTTTCTCATTTCATTGAGATACAAACATTGAGAGAATATCAGCCTAGTGGCATTCAGTACCACAAGGTATCCCGCGAAACATTGGAACCGATTGTGGATTTCTTCCAAATTGCATATCTCATCGAGATAAGCATGTTACCACTTTCTCATTTCATTGAGATACACACATTGGAAGAATATCAGCCAAATGGCATTCAGTGCTCCAAGGTATTCAGAGAAACTTTGGAACCGATTGTGGATTTCTTCCAACTTGCTCAACTCACCGTGATAAGAAATTTACCACTTTCTCATTTCATTGACATGCACACATTGGCAGAATTTCAGCCAAATGGCATTCACGGCTCGATGGTATTCAGAGAAACTTTGTAAAATATTGTGGATTTCTTCCAACTCGCTGAACTCATCGAGATAAGCAATTTACCACTTTCTCATTTCATTGAGATACACAAATTGGCAGAATATCAGATAAATGTCATTCAGAGCTCGACGGTATTCAGAGAATCTTTGAAACCGAATGTGGATATCTTCCAAATTGCTGAACTCATCGAGATAAGCACGTTACCACTTTCTGATTTCATTGACATAATCGCTTTGGCAGAATTTCAGTCAAATAGCATTCACTGCTCGATGGCATTCAGAGAAACTTTGCAACATATGGTCGATTTCGTCCAATTTGCTGAACTCATCGAGATAAGCACATTACCACTTTCTCATTTCATTGAGATACACACATTGGCAGAGTATCAGCCAAGTGGCATTCAGTGCTCCAAGGTATTGAGACAAACTTTGGAACAGATTGTGGATTTCTTCCAACTTGCTCAACTCTTCGAGATAAGCACGTTTCCACTTTCTCATTTCATTGAGATACACACATTGGGAGAATATCAGCCTAGTGGCATTCAGTACCACAAGGTATCCCGCGAAACATTGGAACCGATTGTGGATTTCTTCCAAATTGCATATCTCATCGAGATAAGCACGTTACCACTTTCTCATTTCATTGAGATACACACATTGGAAGAATATCAGCCAAATGGCATTCAGTGCTCCAAGGTATTCAGAGAAACTTTGGAACCGATTATGGATTTCTTCCAACTTGCTCAACTCACCGTGATAAGAAATTTACCACTTTCTCATTTCATTGACATGCACACATTGGCAGAATTTCAGCCAAATGGCATTCACGGCTCGATGGTATTCAGAGAAACTTTGCAAAATATTGTGGATTTCTTCCAACTCGCTGAACTCATCGAGATAAGCAATTTACCACTTTCTCATTTCATTGAGATACACACATTGGCAGAATATCAGATAAATGTCATTCAGTGCTCGACGGTATTCAGAGAATCTTTGGAACCGAATGTGGATGTCTTCCAAATTGCTGAACTCATCGAGATAAGCGCGTTTCCACTTTCTCATTTCATTGAGATACAGACATTGAGAGAATATCAGCCTAGTGGCATTCAGTACCACAAGGTATCCCGCGAAACATTAAAACCGATTGTGGATTTCTTCCAAATTGCATATCTTATCGAGATAAGCATGTTACCACTTTCACATTTCATTGAGATACACAAATTGGCAAAATATCAGATAAATGTCATTCAGAGCTCGACGGTATTCAGAGAATCTTTGGAACCGAATGTGGATATCTTCCAAATTGCTGAACCCATCGAGATAAGCACGTTACCACTTTCTCATTTCATTGAGATATACGCTTTGGCAGAATTTCAGCCAAATAGCATTCACTGCTCGATGGTATTCAGAGAAACTTTGCAACATATGGTCGATTTCGTCCAATTTCCTGAACTCATCGAGATAAGTACATTACCACTTTCTCATTTCATTGAGATACACACATTGGCAGAATATCAGCCAAGTGGCATTCAGTGCTCCAAGGTATTGAGACAAACTTTGGAACAGATTGTGGATTTCTTCCAACTTGCTCAACTCTTCGAGATAAGCACGTTTCCACTTTCTCACTTCATTGAGATACACACATTGAGAGAATATCAGCCTAGTGGCTTTCAGTACCACAAGGTATCCCGCGAAACATTGGAACCGATTGTGGATTTCTTCCAAATTGCATATCTCATCGAGATAAGCATGTTAACACTTTCTCATTTCATTGAGATACACACATTGGAAGAATATCAGCCAAATGGTATTCAGTGCTCCAAGGTATTCAGAGAAACTTTGGAACCGATTGTGGATTTCTTCCAACTTGCTCAACTCACCGTGATAAGAAATTTACCAGTTTCTCATTTCAAAGACATGCACACATTGGCAGAATTTCAGCCAAATGGCATTCACGGCTCGATGGTATTCAGAGAAACTTTGTAAAATATTGTGGATTTCTTCCAACTCGCTGAACTCATCGAGATAAGCAATTTACCACTTTCTCATTTCATTGAGATACACAAATTGGCAAAATATCAGATAAATGTCATTCAGAGCTCGACGGTATTCAGAGAATCTTTGCAACCGAATGTGGATATCTTCCAAATTGCTGAACTCATCGAGATAAGCACGTTACCACTTTCTCATTTCATTAACATAATCGCTTTGGCAGAATTTCAGCCAAATAGCATTCACTGCTCGATGGTATTCAGAGAAACTTTGCAACATATGGTCGATTTCGTCCAATTTGCTGAACTCATCGAGATAAGCACATTACCACTTTCTCATTTCATCGAGATACACACATTGGCAGAATATCAGCCAAGTGGCATTCGGTGCTCCAAGGTATTGAGACAAAGTTTGGAACAGATTGTGGATTTCTTCCAACTTGCTCAACTCTTCGAGATAAGCACGTTTCCACTTTCTCATTTCATTGAGATACACACATTGAGAGAATATCAGCCTAGTGGCATTCAGTACCACAAGGTATCCCGCGAAACATTGGAACCTATTGTGGATTTCATCCAAATTGCATATCTCATCGAGATAAGCACGTTACCACTTTCTGATTTCATTGAGATACACACATTGGAAGAATATCAGCCAAATGGCATTCAGTGCTCCAAGGTATTCAGAGAAACTTTGGAACCGATTGTGGATTTCTTCCAACTTGCTCAACTCACCGTGATAAGAAATTTACCACTTTCTCATTTCAAAGACATGCACACATTGGCAGAATTTCAGCCAAATGGCATTCACGGCTCGATGGTATTCAGAGAAACTTTGCAAAATATTGTGGATTTCTGCCAACTCGCTGAACTCATCGAGATAAGCAATTTACCACTTTCTCATTTCATTGAGATACACACATTGGCAGAATATCAGATAAATGTCATTCAGTGCTCGACGGTATTCAGAGAACCTTTGGAACCGAATGTGGATATCTTCCAAATTGCTGAACTCATCGAGATAAGCACGTTACCACTTTCTCATTTCATTGACATATACGCTTTGGCAGAATTTCAGCCAAATAGCATTCACTGCTCGATGGTATTCAGAGAAACTTTGCAACATATGGTCGATTTCGTCCAATTTGCTGAACTCATCGAGATAAGCACATTACCACTTTCTCATTTCATTGAGATACACACATTGGCAGAACATCAGCAAAGTGGCATTCAGCGCTCCAAGGTATTGAGACAAACTTTGGAACAGATTGTGGATTTCTTCCAACTTGCTCAACTCTTCGAGATAAGCACGTTTCCACTTTCTCATTTCATTGAGATACACACATTGAGAGAATATCAGCCTAGTGGCATTCAGTACCACAAGGTATCCCGTGAAACATTGGAACCGATTGTGGATTTCTTCCAAATTGCATATCTCATCGAGATAAGCATGTTATCACTTTCTCATTTCATTGAGATACACACATTGGAAGAATATCAGCCAAATGGCATTCAGTGCTCCGAGGTATTCAGAGAAACTTTGGAACCGATTATGGATTTCTTCCAACTTGCTCAACTCACCGTGATAAGAAATTTACCACTTTCTCATTTCATTGACATGCACACATTGGCAGAATTTCAGCCAAATGGCATTCACGGCTCGATAGTATTCAGAGAAACTTTGCAAAATAGTGTGGATTTCTTCCAACTCGCTGAACTCATCGAGATAAGCAATTTACCACTTTCTCATTTCATTGAGATACACAAATTGGCAAAATATCAGATAAATGTCATTCAGAGCTCGACGGTATTCAGAGAATCTTTGCAACCGAAAGTGGATATCTTCCAAATTGCTGAACTCATCGAGATAAGCACGTTACCACTTTCTCATTTCATTGACATATACGCTTTGGCAGAATTTCAGCCAAATAGCATTCACTGCTCGATGGTATTCAGAGAAACTTTGCAACATATGGTCGATTTCGTCCAATTTGCTGAACTGATCGAGATAAGCACATTACCACTTTCTCATTTCATCGAGATACACACATTGGCAGAATATCAGCCAAGTGGCATTCAGTGCTCCAAGGTATTGAGACAAACTTTGGAACAGATTGTGGATTCCTTCCAACTTGCTCAACTCTTCGAGATAAGCACGTTTCCACTTTCTCACTTCATTGAGATACACACATTGAGAGAATATCAGCCTAGTGGCATTCAGTACCACAAGGTATCCCGCGAAACATTGGAACCGATTGTGGATTTCTTCCAAATTGCATATCTCATCGAGATAAGCACGTTACCACTTTCTCATTTCATTGAGATACACACATTGGAAGAATATCAGCCAAATGGCATTCAGTGCTCCAAGGTCTTCAGAGAACCTTTGGAACCGATTGTGGATTTCTTCCAACTTGCTCAACTCACCGTGATAAGAAATTTACCACTTTCTCATTTCAAAGACATGCACACATTGGCACAATTTCAGCCAAATGGCATTCACGGCTCGATGGTATTCAGAGAAACTTTGCAAAATATTGTGGATTTCTTCCAACTCGCTGAACTCATCGAGATAAGCAATTTACCACTTTCTCATTTCATTGAGATACACACATTGGCAGAATATCAGATAAATGTCATTCAGTGCTCGACGGTATTCAGAGAATCTTTGGAACCGAATGTGGATATCTTCCAAATTGCTGAACTCATCGAGATAAGCACGTTACCACTTTCTCATTTCATTGACATATACGCTTTGGCAGAATTTCAGCCAAATAGCATTCACTGCTCGATGGTATTCAGAGAAACTTTGCAACATATGGTCGATTTCGTCCAATTTGCTGAACTCATCGAGATAAGCACATTACCACTTTCTCATTTCATTGAGATACACACATTGGCAGAACATCAGCCAAGTGGCATTCAGTGCTCCAAGGTATTGAGACAAACTTTGGAACAGATTGTGGATTTCTTCTAACTTGCTCAACTCTTCGAGATAAGCACGTTTCCACTTTCTCATTTCATTGAGATACACACATTGAGAGAATATCAGCCTAGTGGCATTCAGTACCACAAGGTATCCCGCGAAACATTGGAACCGATTGTGGATTTCTTCCAAATTGCATATCTCATCGAGATAAGCATGTTACCACTTTCTCATTTCATTGAGATACACACATTGGAAGAATATCAGCCAAATGGCATTCAGTGCTCCGAGGTATTCAGAGAAACTTTGGAACCGATTATGGATTTCTTCCAACTTGCTCAACTCACCGTGATAAGAAATTTACCACTTTCTCATTTCATTGACATGCACACATTGGCAGAATTTCAGCCAAATGGCATTCACGGCTCGATAGTATTCAGAGAAACTTTGCAAAATAGTGTGGATTTCTTCCAACTCGCTGAACTCATCGAGATAAGCAATATACCACTTTCTCATTTCATTGAGATACACAAATTGGCAAAATATCAGATAAATGTCATTCAGAGTTCGACGGTATTCAGAGAATTTTTGCAACCGAATGTGGATATCTTCCAAATTGCTGAACTCATCGAGATAAGCACGTTACCACTTTCTCATTTCATTGACATATACGCTTTGGCAGAATTTCAGCCAAATAGCTTTCACTGCTCGATGGTATTCAGAGAAACTTTGCAACATATGGTCGATTTCGTCCAATTTGCTGAACTGATCGAGATAAGCACATTACCACTTTCTCATTTCATCGAGATACACACATTGGCAGAATATCAGCCAAGTGGCATTCTGTGCTCCAAGGTATTGAGACAAACTTTGGAACAGATTGTGGATTCCTTCCAACTTGCTCAACTCTTCGAGATAAGCACGTTTCCACTTTCTCACTTCATTGAGATACACTCATTGAGAGAATATCAGCCTAGTGGCATTCAGTACCACAAGGTATCCCGCGAAACATTGGAACCGATTGTGGATTTCTTCCAAATTGCATATCTCATCGAGATAAGCACGTTACCACTTTCTCATTTCATTGAGATACACACATTGGAAGAATATCAGCCAAATGGCATTCAGTGCTCCAAGGTATTCAGAGAAACTTTGGAACCGATTGTGGATTTCTTCCAACTTGCTCAACTCACCGTGATAAGAAATTTACCACTTTCTCATTTCAAAGACATGCACACATTGGCAGAATTTCAGCCAAATGGCATTCACGGCTCGATGGTATTCAGAGAAACTTTGCAAAATATTGTGGATTTCTTCCAACTCGCTGAACTCATCGAGATAAGCAATTTACCACTTTCTCATTTCATTGAGATACACACATTGGCAGAATATCAGATAAATGTCATTCAGTGCTCGACGGTATTCAGAGAATCTTTGGAACCGAATGTGGATATCTTCCAAATTGCTGAACTCATCGAGATACGCACGTTACCACTTTCTCATTTCATTGACATATACGCTTTGGCAGAATTTCAGCCAAATAGCATTCACTGCTCGATGGTATTCAGAGAAACTTTGCAACATATGGTCGATTTCGTCCAATTTGCTGAACTCATCGAGATAAGCACATTACCACTTTCTCATTTCATTGAGATACACACATTGGCAGAATATCAGCCAAGTGGCATTCAGTACCACAAGGTATCCCGCGAAACATTGGAACCGATTGTGGATTTCTTCCAAATTGCATATCTCATCGAGATAAGCATGTTACCACTTTCTCATTTCATTGAGATACACACATTGGAAGAATATCAGCCAAATGGTATTCAGTGCTCCAAGGTATTCAGGGAAACTTTGGAACCGATTGTGGATTTCTTCCAACTTGCTCAACTCACCGTGATAAGAAATTTACCACTTTCTCATTTCATTGACATGCACACATTGGCAGAATTTCAGCCAAATGGCATTCACGGCTCGATGGTATTCAGAGAAACTTTGTAAAATATTGTGGATTTCTTGCAACTCGCTGAACTCATCGAGATAAGCAATTTACCACTTTCTCATTTCATTGAGATACATACATTGGCAGAATATCAGATAAATGTCATTCAGTGCTCGACGGTATTCAGAGAATCTTTGGAACCGAATGTGGATATCTTCCAAATTGCTGAACCCATCGAGATAAGCACGTTACCACTTTCTCATTTCATTGACATATACGCTTTGGCAGAATTTCAGCCAAATAGCATTCCATGCTCGATGGTATTCAGAGAAACTTTGCAACATATGGTCGATTTCGTCCAATTTGCTGAACTCATCGAGATAAGCACATTACCACTTTCTCATTTCATTGAGATACACACATTGGCAGACTATCAGCCAAGTGGCATTCAGTGCTCCAAGGTATTGAGACAAACTTTGGAACAGATTGTGGATTTCTTCCAACTTGCTCAACTCTTCGAGATAAGCACGTTTCCACTTTCTCATTTCATTGAGATACACACATTGAGAGAATATCAGCCTAGTGGCATTCAGTACCACAAGGTATCCCGCGAAACATTGCAACCGATTGTGGATTTCTTCCAAATTGCATATCTCATCGAGATAAGCACGTTACCACTTTCTCATTTCATTGAGATACACACATTGGAAGAATATCAGCCAAATGGAATTCAGTGCTCCAAGGTATTCAGGGAAACTTTGGAACCGATTGTGGATTTCTTCCAACTTGCTCAACTCACCGTGATAAGAAATTTACCACTTTCTCATTTCATTGACATGCACACATTGGCATAATTTCAGCCAAATGGCATTCACGGCTCGATGGTATTCAGAGAAACTTTGTAAAATATTGTGGATTTCTTCCAACTCGCTGAACTCATCGAGATAAGCAATTTACCACTTTCTCATTTCATTGAGATACACAAATTGGCAGAATATCAGATAAACTTTGCAACATATGGTCGATTTCGTCCAATTTGCTGAACTCATCGAGATAAGCACATTACCACTTTCTCATTTCATTGAGATACACACATTGGCAGAATATCAGATAAATGTCATTCAGTGCTCGACGGTATTCAGAGAATCTTTGGAACCGAATGTGGATATGTTCCAAATTGCTGAACTCTTCGAGATAAGCACGTTACCACTTTCTCATTTCATTGAGATATACGCTTTGGCAGAATTTCAGCCAAATAGCATTCCATGCTCGATGGGATTCAGAGAAACTTTGCAACATATGGTCGATTTCGTCCAATTTGCTGAACTCATCGAGATAAGCACATTACCACTTTCTCATTTCATTGAGATACACACATTGGCAGAATATCAGCCAAGTGGCATTCAGTGCTCCAAGGTATTGAGACAAACTTTGGAACAGATTGTGGATTTCTTCCAACTTGCTCAACTCTTCGAGATAAGCACGTTTTCACTTTCTCACTTCATTGAGATACACACATTGAGAGAATATCAGCCTAGTGGCATTCAGTACCACAAGGTATCCCGCGAAACATTGGAACCGATTGTGGATTTCTTCCAAATTGCATATCTCATCGAGATAAGCACGTTACCACTTTCTCATTTCATTGAGATACACACATTGGAAGAATATCAGCCAAATGGCATTCAGTGCTCCAAGGTATTCAGAGAAACTTTGGAACCGATTATGGATTTCTTCCAACTTGCTCAACTCACCGTGATAAGAAATTTACCACTTTCTCATTTCATTGACATGCACACTCTGGCAAAATTTCAGCCAAATGGCATTCACGTCTCGATAGTATTCAGAGAAACTTTGCAAAATAGTGTGGATTTCTTCCAACTCGCTGAACTCATCGAGATAAGCAATTTACCACTTTCTCATTTCATTGAGATACATACATTGGCAGAATATCAGATAAATGTCATTCAGTGCTCGACGGTATTCAGAGAATCTTTGGAACCGAATGTGGATATCTTCCAAATTGCTGAACCCATCGAGATAAGCACGTTACCACTTTCTCATTTCATTGAGATATACGCTTTGGCAGAATTTCAGCCAAATAGCATTCACTGCTCGATGGTATTCAGAGAAACTTTGCAACATATGGTCGATTTCGTCCAATTTCCTGAACTCATCGAGATAAGTACATTACCACTTTCTCATTTCATTGAGATACACACATTGGCAGAATATCAGCCAAGTGGCATTCAGTGCTCCAAGGTATTGAGACAAACTTTGGAACAGATTGTGGATTTCTTCCAACTTGCTCAACTCTTCGAGATAAGCACGTTTCCACTTTCTCACTTCATTGAGATACACACATTGAGAGAATATCAGCCTAGTGGCTTTCAGTACCACAAGGTATCCCGCGAAACATTGGAACCGATTGTGGATTTCTTCCAAATTGCATATCTCATCGAGATAAGCATGTTAACACTTTCTCATTTCATTGAGATACACACATTGGAAGAATATCAGCCAAATGGTATTCAGTGCTCCAAGGTATTCAGAGAAACTTTGGAACCGATTGTGGATTTCTTCCAACTTGCTCAACTCACCGTGATAAGAAATTTACCACTTTCTCATTTCAAAGACATGCACACATTGGCAGAATTTCAGCCAAATGGCATTCACGGCTCGATGGTATTCAGAGAAACTTTGTAAAATATTGTGGATTTCTTCCAACTCGCTGAACTCATCGAGATAAGCAATTTACCACTTTCTCATTTCATTGAGATACACAAATTGGCAAAATATCAGATAAATGTCATTCAGAGCTCGACGGTATTCAGAGAATCTTTGCAACCGAATGTGGATATCTTCCAAATTGCTGAACTCATCGAGATAAGCACGTTACCACTTTCTCATTTCATTAACATAATCGCTTTGGCAGAATTTCAGCCAAATAGCATTCACTGCTCGATGGTATTCAGAGAAACTTTGCAACATATGGTCGATTTCGTCCAATTTGCTGAACTCATCGAGATAAGCACATTACCACTTTCTCATTTCATCGAGATACACACATTGGCAGAATATCAGCCAAGTGGCATTCGGTGCTCCAAGGTTTTGAGACAAAGTTTGGAACAGATTGTGGATTTCTTCCAACTTGCTCAACTCTTCGAGATAAGCACGTTTCCACTTTCTCATTTCATTGAGATACACACATTGAGAGAATATCAGCCTAGTGGCATTCAGTACCACAAGGTATCCCGCGAAACATTGGAACCTATTGTGGATTTCATCCAAATTGCATATCTCATCGAGATAAGCACGTTACCACTTTCTGATTTCATTGAGATACACACATTGGAAGAATATCAGCCAAATGGCATTCAGTGCTCCAAGGTATTCAGAGAAACTTTGGAACCGATTGTGGATTTCTTCCAACTTGCTCAACTCACCGTGATAAGAAATTTACCACTTTCTCATTTCAAAGACATGCACACATTGGCAGAATTTCAGCCAAATGGCATTCACGGCTCGATGGTATTCAGAGAAACTTTGCAAAATATTGTGGATTTCTGCCAACTCGCTGAACTCATCGAGATAAGCAATTTACCACTTTCTCATTTCATTGAGATACACACATTGGCAGAATATCAGATAAATGTCATTCAGTGCTCGACGGTATTCAGAGAACCTTTGGAACCGAATGTGGATATCTTCCAAATTGCTGAACTCATCGAGATAAGCACGTTACCACTTTCTCATTTCATTGACATATACGCTTTGGCAGAATTTCAGCCAAATAGCATTCACTGCTCGATGGTATTCAGAGAAACTTTGCAACATATGGTCGATTTCGTCCAATTTGCTGAACTCATCGAGATAAGCACATTACCACTTTCTCATTTCATTGAGATACACACATTGGCAGAACATCAGCAAAGTGGCATTCAGCGCTCCAAGGTATTGAGACAAACTTTGGAACAGATTGTGGATTTCTTCCAACTTGCTCAACTCTTCGAGATAAGCACGTTTCCACTTTCTCATTTCATTGAGATACACACATTGAGAGAATATCAGCCTAGTGGCATTCAGTACCACAAGGTATCCCGTGAAACATTGGAACCGATTGTGGATTTCTTCCAAATTGCATATCTCATCGAGATAAGCATGTTACCACTTTCTCATTTCATTGAGATACACACATTGGAAGAATATCAGCCAAATGGCATTCAGTGCTCCGAGGTATTCAGAGAAACTTTGGAACCGATTATGGATTTCTTCCAACTTGCTCAACTCACCGTGATAAGAAATTTACCACTTTCTCATTTCATTGACATGCACACATTGGCAGAATTTCAGCCAAATGGCATTCACGGCTCGATAGTATTCAGAGAAACTTTGCAAAATAGTGTGGATTTCTTCCAACTCGCTGAACTCATCGAGATAAGCAATTTACCACTTTCTCATTTCATTGAGATACACAAATTGGCAAAATATCAGATAAATGTCATTCAGAGCTCGACGGTATTCAGAGAATCTTTGCAACCGAAAGTGGATATCTTCCAAATTGCTGAACTCATCGAGATAAGCACGTTACCACTTTCTCATTTCATTGACATATACGCTTTGGCAGAATTTCAGCCAAATAGCATTCACTGCTCGATGGTATTCAGAGAAACTTTGCAACATATGGTCGATTTCGTCCAATTTGCTGAACTGATCGAGATAAGCACATTACCACTTTCTCATTTCATCGAGATACACACATTGGCAGAATATCAGCCAAGTGGCATTCAGTGCTCCAAGGTATTGAGACAAACTTTGGAACAGATTGTGGATTCCTTCCAACTTGCTCAACTCTTCGAGATAAGCACGTTTCCACTTTCTCACTTCATTGAGATACACACATTGAGAGAATATCAGCCTAGTGGCATTCAGTACCACAAGGTATCCCGCGAAACATTGGAACCGATTGTGGATTTCTTCCAAATTGCATATCTCATCGAGATAAGCACGTTACCACTTTCTCATTTCATTGAGATACACACATTGGAAGAATATCAGCCAAATGGCATTCAGTGCTCCAAGGTATTCAGAGAAACTTTGGAACCGATCATGGATTTCTTCCAACTTGCTCCACTCTTCGAGATAAGCACGTTTCCACTTTCTCATTTCATTGAGATACACACATTGAGAGAATATCAGCCTTGTGGCATTCAGTACCACAAGGTATCTCGCGAAACATTGGAACCGATTGTGGATTTCTTCCAAATTGCATATCTCATCGAGATAAGCACGTTACCACTTTCTCATTTCATTGAGATACACACATTGGAAGAATATCAGCCAAATGGCATTCAGTGCTCCAAGGTATTCAGAGAAACTTTGGAACCGATTGTGGATTTCTTCCAACTTGCTCAACTCACCGTGATAAGAAATTTACCACTTTCTCATTTCAAAGACATGCACACATTGGCAGAATTTCAGCCAAATGGCATTCACGGCTCCATGGTATTCAGAGAAACTTTGCAAAATATTGTGGATTTCTTCCAACTCGCTGAACTCATCGAGATAAGCAATTTACCACTTTCTCATTTCATTGAGATACACACATTGGCAGAATATCAGATAAATGTCATTCAGTGCTCGACGGTATTCAGAGAATCTTTGGAACCGAATGTGGATATCTTCCAAATTGCTGAACTCATCGAGATAAGCACGTTTCCACTTTCTCATTTCATTGACATATACGCTTTGGCAGAATTTCAGCCAAATAGCATTCACTGCTCGATGGTATTCAGAGAAACTTTGCAACATATGGTCGATTTCGTCCAATTTGCTGAACTCATCGAGATAAGCACATTACCACTTTCTCATTTCATTGAGATACACACATTGGCAGAACATCAGCCAAGTGGCATTCAGTGCTCCAAGGTATTGAGACAAACTTTGGAACAGATTGTGGATTTCTTCTAACTTGCTCAACTCTTCGAGATAAGCACGTTTCCACTTTCTCATTTCATTGAGATACACACATTGAGAGAATATCAGCCTAGTGGCATTCAGTACCACAAGGTATCCCGCGAAACATTGGAACCGATTGTGGATTTCTTCCAAATTGCATATCACATCGAGATAAGCATGTTATCACTTTCTCATTTCATTGAGATACACACATTGGAAGAATATCAGCCAAATGGCATTCAGTGCTCCGAGGTATTCAGAGAAACTTTGGAACCGATTATGGATTTCTTCCAACTTGCTCAACTCACCGTGATAAGAAATTTACCACTTTCTCATTTCATTGACATGCACACATTGGCAGAATTTCAGCCAAATGGCATTCACGGCTCGATAGTATTCAGAGAAACTTTGCAAAATAGTGTGGATTTCTTCCAACTCGCTGAACTCATCGAGATAAGCAATTTACCACTTTCTTGTTTCATTGAGATACACAAATTGGCAAAATATCAGATAAATGTCATTCAGAGCTCGACGGTATTCAGAGAATTTTTGCAACCGAATGTGGATATCTTCCAAATTGCTGTACTCATCGAGATAAGCACGTTACCACTTTCTCATTTCATTGACATATACGCTTTGGCAGAATTTCAGCCAAATAGCTTTCACTGCTCGATGGTATTCAGAGAAACTTTGCAACATATGGTCGATTTCGTCCAATTTGTTGAACTGATCGAGATAAGCACATTACCACTTTCTCATTTCATCGAGATACACACATTGGCAGAATATCAGCCAAGTGGCATTCAGTGCTCCAAGGTATTGAGACAAACTTTGGAACAGATTGTGGATTCCTTCCAACTTGCTCAACTCTTCGAGATTAGCACGTTTCCACTTTCTCACTTCATTGAGATACACACATTGAGAGAATATCAGCCTAGTGGCATTCAGTACCACAAGGTATCCCGCGAAACATTGGAACCGATTGTGGATTTCTTCCAAATTGCATATCTCATCGAGATAAGCACGTTACCACTTTCTCATTTCATTGAGATACACACATTGGAAGAATATCAGCCAAATGGCATTCAGTGCTCCAAGGTCTTCAGAGAACCTTTGGAACCGATTGTGGATTTCTTCCAACTTGCTCAACTCACCGTGATAAGAAATTTACCACTTTCTCATTTCAAAGACATGCACACATTGGCACAATTTCAGCCAAATGGCATTCACGGCTCGATGGTATTCAGAGAAACTTTGCAAAATATTGTGGATTTCTTCCAACTCGCTGAACTCATCGAGATAAGCAATTTACCACTTTCTCATTTCATTGAGATACACACATTGGCAGAATATCAGATAAATGTCATTCAGTGCTCGACGGTATTCAGAGAATCTTTGGAACCGAATGTGGATATCTTCCAAATTGCTGAACTCATCGAGATAAGCACGTTACCACTTTCTCATTTCATTGACATATACGCTTTGGCAGAATTTCAGCCAAATAGCATTCACTGCTCGATGGTATTCAGAGAAACTTTGCAACATATGGTCGATTTCGTCCAATTTGCTGAACTCATCGAGATAAGCACATTACCACTTTCTCATTTCATTGAGATACACACATTGGCAGAACATCAGCCAAGTGGCATTCAGTGCTCCAAGGTATTGAGACAAACTTTGGAACAGATTGTGGATTTCTTCTAACTTGCTCAACTCTTCGAGATAAGCACGTTTCCACTTTCTCATTTCATTGAGATACACACATTGAGAGAATATCAGCCTAGTGGCATTCAGTACCACAAGGTATCCCGCGAAACATTGGAACCGATTGTGGATTTCTTCCAAATTGCATATCTCATCGAGATAAGCATGTTACCACTTTCTCATTTCATTGACATACACACATTGGAAGAATATCAGCCAAATGGCATTCAGTGCTCCGAGGTATTCAGAGAAACTTTGGAACCGATTATGGATTTCTTCCAACTTGCTCAACTCACCGTGATAAGAAATTTACCACTTTCTCATTTCATTGACATGCACACATTGGCAGAATTTCAGCCAAATGGCATTCACGGCTCGATAGTATTCAGAGAAACTTTGCAAAATAGTGTGGATTTCTTCCAACTCGCTGAACTCATCGAGATAAGCAATATACCACTTTCTCATTTCATTGAGATACACAAATTGGCAAAATATCAGATAAATGTCATTCAGAGTTCGACGGTATTCAGAGAATTTTTGCAACCGAATGTGGATATCTTCCAAATTGCTGAACTCATCGAGATAAGCACGTTACCACTTTCTCATTTCATTGACATATACGCTTTGGCAGAATTTCAGCCAAATAGCTTTCACTGCTCGATGGTATTCAGAGAAACTTTGCAACATATGGTCGATTTCGTCCAATTTGCTGAACTGATCGAGATAAGCACATTACCACTTTCTCATTTCATCGAGATACACACATTGGCAGAATATCAGCCAAGTGGCATTCAGTGCTCCAAGGTATTGAGACAAACTTTGGAACAGATTGTGGATTCCTTCCAACTTGCTCAACTCTTCGAGATAAGCACGTTTCCACTTTCTCACTTCATTGAGATACACACATTGAGAGAATATCAGCCTAGTGGCATTCAGTACCACAAGGTATCCCGCGAAACATTGGAACCGATTGTGGATTTCTTCCAAATTGCATATCTCATCGAGATAAGCACGTTACCACTTTCTCATTTCATTGAGATACACACATTGGAAGAATATCAGCCAAATGGCATTCAGTGCTCCAAGGTATTCAGAGAAACTTTGGAACCGATTGTGGATTTCTTCCAACTTGCTCAACTCACCGTGATAAGAAATTTACCACTTTCTCATTTCAAAGACATGCACACATTGGCAGAATTTCAGCCAAATGGCATTCACGGCTCGATGGTATTCAGAGAAACTTTGCAAAATATTGTGGATTTCTTCCAACTCGCTGAACTCATCGAGATAAGCAATTTACCACTTTCTCATTTCATTGAGATACACACATTGGCAGAATATCAGATAAATGTCATTCAGTGCTCGACGGTATTCAGAGAATCTTTGGAACCGAATGTGGATATCTTCCAAATTGCTGAACTCATCGAGATAAGCACGTTACCACTTTCTCATTTCATTGACATATACGCTTTGGCAGAATTTCAGCCAAATAGCATTCACTGCTCGATGGTATTCAGAGAAACTTTGCAACATATGGTCGATTTCGTCCAATTTGCTGAACTCATCGAGATAAGCACATTACCACTTTCTCATTTCATTGAGATACACACATTGGCAGAATATCAGCCAAGTGGCATTCAGTACCACAAGGTATCCCGCGAAACATTGGAACCGATTGTGGATTTCTTCCAAATTGCATATCTCATCGAGATAAGCATGTTACCACTTTCTCATTTCATTGAGATACACACATTGGAAGAATATCAGCCAAATGGTATTCAGTGCTCCAAGGTATTCAGGGAAACTTTGGAACCGATTGTGGATTTCTTCCAACTTGCTCAACTCACCGTGATAAGAAATTTACCACTTTCTCATTTCATTGACATGCACACATTGGCAGAATTTCAGCCAAATGGCATTCACGGCTCGATGGTATTCAGAGAAACTTTGTAAAATATTGTGGATTTCTTGCAACTCGCTGAACTCATCGAGATAAGCAATTTACCACTTTCTCATTTCATTGAGATACATACATTGGCAGAATATCAGATAAATGTCATTCAGTGCTCGACGGTATTCAGAGAATCTTTGGAACCGAATGTGGATATCTTCCAAATTGCTGAACCCATCGAGATAAGCACGTTACCACTTTCTCATTTCATTGACATATACGCTTTGGCAGAATTTCAGCCAAATAGCATTCCATGCTCGATGGTATTCAGAGAAACTTTGCAACATATGGCCGATTTCGTCCAATTTGCTGAACTCATCGAGATAAGCACATTACCACTTTCTCATTTCATCGAGATACACACATTGGCAGAATATCAGCCAAGTGGCATTCAGTGCTCCAAGGTATTGAGACAAACTTTGGAACAGATTGTGGATTTCTTCCAACTTGCTCAACTCTTCGAGATAAGCACGTTTCCACTTTCTCACTTCATTGAGATACACACATTGAGAGAATATCAGCCTAGTGGCATTCAGTACCACAAGGTATCCCGCGAAACATTGGAACCGATTGTGGATTTCTTCCAAATTGCATATCTCATCGAGATAAGCACGTTACCACTTTCTGATTTCATTGAGATACACACATTGGAAGAATATCAGCCAAATGGCATTCAGTGCTCCAAGGTATTCAGAGAAACTTTGGAACCGATTATGGATTTCTTCCAACTTGCTCAACTCACCGTGATAAGAAATTTACCACTTTCTCATTTCATTGACATGCACACATTGGCAGAATTTCAGCCAAATGGCATTCACGGCTCGATGGTATTCAGAGAAACTTTGCAAAATAGTGTGGTTTTCTTCCAACTCGCTGAACTCTTCGAGATAAGCAATTTACCACTTCCTCATTTCATTGAGATACACACATTGGCAGAATATCAGATAAATGTCATTCAGTGCTCGACGGTATTCAGAGAATCTTTGGAACCGAATGTGGATATCTTCCAAATTGCTGAACTCATCGAGATAAGCACGTTTCCACTTTCTCACTTCATTGAGATACAGACATTGAGAGAATATCAGCCTAGTGGCATTCAGTACCACAAGGTATCCCGCGAAACATTGGAACCGATTGTGGATTTCTTCCAAATTGCATATCTCATCGAGATAAGCACGTTACCACTTTCTCATTTCATTGAGATACACACATTGGAAGAATATCAGCCAAATGGCATTCAGTGCTCCAAGGTATTCAGAGAAACTTTGGAACCGATTATGGATTTCTTCCAACTTGCTCAACTCACCGTGATAAGAAATTTACCACTTTCTCATTTCATTGACATGCACACATTGGCAGAATTTCAGCCAAATGGCATTCACGGCTCGATGGTATTCAGAGAAACTTTGCAAAATATTGTGGATTTCTTCCAACTCGCTGAACTCATCGAGATAAGCAATTTACCACTTTCTCATTTCATTGAGATACACACATTGGCAGAATATCAGATAAGTGTTATTCAGTGCTCGACGGTATTCAGAGAATCTTTGGAACCGAATGTGGATATCTTCCAAATTGCTGAACTCATCGAGATAAGCACGTTACCACTTTCTCATTTCATTGACATATACGCTTTGGCAGAATTTCAGCGAAATAGCATTCACTGCTCGATGGTATTCAGAGAAACTTTGCAACATATGATCGATTTCGTCCAATTTGCTGAACTCATCGAGATAAGCACATTACCATTTTCTCATTTCATCGAGATACACACATTGGCAGAACATCAGCCAAGTGGCATTCAGTGCTCCAAGGTATTGAGACAAACTTTGGAACAGATTGTGGATTTCTTCCAACTTGCTCAACTCTTCGAGATAAGCACGTTTCCACTTTCTCACTTCATTGAGATACACACATTGAGAGAATATCAGCCTAGTGGCATTCAGTACCACAAGGTATCCCGCGAAACATTGGAACCGATTGTGGATTTCTTCCAAATTGCATATCTCATCGAGATAAGCACGTTACCACTTTCTGATTTCATTGAGATACACACATTGGAAGAATATCAGCCAAATGGCATTCAGTGCTCCAAGGTATTCAGAGAAACTTTGGAACCGATTATGGATTTCTTCCAACTTGCTCAACTCACCGTGATAAGAAATTTACCACTTTCTCATTTCATTGACATGCACACATTGGCAGAATTTCAGCCAAATGGCATTCACGGCTCGATGGTATTCAGAGAAACTTTGCAAAATAGTGTGGATTTCTTCCAACTCGCTGAACTCTTCGAGATAAGCAATTTACCACTTTCTCATTTCATTGAGATACACACATTGGCAGAATATCAGTTAAATGTCATTCAGTGCTCGACGGTATTCAGAGAATCTTTGGAACCGAATGTGGATATCTTCCAAATTGCTGAACTCATCGAGATAAGCACGTTTCCACTTTCTCACTTCATTGAGATACAGACATTGAGAGAATATCAGCCTAGTGACATTCAGTACCACAAGGTATCCCGCGAAACATTGGAACCGATTGTGGATTTCTTCCAAATTGCATATCTTATCGAGATAAGCATGTTACCACTTTCTCATTTCATTGAGATACACACATTGGCAGAATATCAGCCAAGTGGCATTCAGTGCTCCAAGGTACTGAGACAAACTTTGGAACAGATTGTGGATTTCTTCCAACTTGCTCAACTCTTCGAGATAAGTTCGTTTCCACTTTCTCATTTCATTGAGATACACACATTGAGAGAATATCAGCCTAGTGGCATTCAGTACCACAAGGTATCCCGCGAAACATTGGAACCGATTGTGGATTTCTTCCAAATTGCATATCTCATCGAGATAAGCACGTTACCACTTTCTCATTTCATTGAGATACACACATTGGAAGAATATCAGCCAAATGGCATTCAGTGCTCCAAGGTATTCAGAGAAACTTTGGAACCGATTATGGATTTCTTCCAACTTGCTCAACTCACCGTGAGAAGAAATTTACCACTTTCTCATTTCATTGACATGCACACATTGGCAGAATTTCAGCCAAATGGCATTCACGGCTCGATGGTATTCAGAGAAACTTTGCAAAATATTGTGGATTTCTTCCAACTCGCTGAACTCATCGAGATAAGCAATTTACCACTTTCTCATTTCATTGAGATACACACATTGGCAGAATATCAGATAAGTGTTATTCAGTGCTCGACGGTATTCAGAGAATCTTTGGAACCGAATGTGGATATCTTCCAAATTGCTGAACTCATCGAGATAAGCACGTTACCACTTTCTCATTTCATTGACATATACGCTTTGGCAGAATTTCAGCCAAATAGCATTCACTGCTCGATGGTATTCAGAGAAACTTTGCAACATATGATCGATTTCGTCCAATTTGCTGAACTCATCGAGATAAGCACATTACCATTTTCTCATTTCATCGAGATACACAGATTGGCAGACTATCAGCCAAGTGGCATTCAGTGCTCCAAGGTATTGAGACAAACTTTGGAACAGATTGTGGATTTCTTCCTACTTGCTCAACTCTTCGAGATAAGCACGTTTCCACTTTCTGATTTCATTGAGATACACACATTGAGAGAATATCAGCCTAGTGGCATTCAGTACCACAAGGTATCCCGTGAAACATTGGAACCGATTGTGGATTTCTTCCAAATTGCATATCTCATCGAGAGAAGCATGTTACTACTTTCTCATTTCATTGAGATACACACATTGGAAGAATATCAGCCAAATGGTATTCAGTGCTCCAAGGTATTCAGAGAAACTTTGGAACCGATTGTGGATTTCTTCCAACTTGCTCAACTCACCGTGATAAGAAATTTACCACTTTCTCATTTCATTGACATGCACACATTGGCAGAATTTCAGCCAAACGGCATTCACGGCTCGATGGTATTCAGAGAAACTTTGTAAAATATTGTGGATTTCTTCCAACTCGCTGAACTCATCGAGATAAGCAATTTACCACTTTCTCATTTCATTGAGATACACAAATTGGCAGAATATCAGATAAACTTTGCAACATATGGTCGATTTCGTCCAATTTGCTGAACTCATCGAGATAAGCACATTACCACTTTCTCATTTCATTGAGATACACACATTGGCAGAATATCAGCCAAGTGGCATTCAGTGCTCCAAGGTATTGAGACAAACTTTGGAACAGATTGTGGATTTCTTCCAACCTGCTCAACTCTTCGAGATAAGAACGTTTCCACTTTCTCGTTTCATTGAGATACACACATTGAGAGAATATCAGCCTAGTGGCATTCAGTACCACAAGGTATCCCGCGAAACATTGGAACCGATTGTGGATTTCTTCCAAATTGCATATCTCATCGAGATAAGCATGTTACCACTTTCTCATTTCATTGAGATACAAACATTGGAAGAATATCAGCCAAATGGTATTCAGTGCTCCAAGGTATTCAGGGAAACTTTGGAACCGATTGTGGATTTCTTCCAACTTGCTCAACTCACCGTGATAAGAAATTTACCACTTTCTCATTTCATTGACATGCACACATTGGCAGAATTTCAGCCAAATGGCATTCACGGCTCGATGGTATTCAGAGAAACTTTGTAAAATATTGTAGATTTCTTGCAACTCGCTGAACTCATCGAGATAAGCAATTTACCACTTTCTCATTTCATTGAGATACACAAATTGGCAGAATATCAGATAAATGTCATTCAGTGCTCGACGGTATTCAGAGAATCTTTGGAACCGAATGTGGATATCTTCCAAATTGCTGAACTCATCGAGATAAGCACGTTACCACTTTCTCATTTCATTGACATTATCGCTTTGGCAGAATTTCAGCCAAATAGCATTCACTGCTCGATGGTATTCAGAGAAACTTTGCAACATATGGCCGATTTCGTCCAATTTGCTGAACTCATCGAGATAAGCACATTACCACTTTCTCATTTCATCGAGATACACACATTGGCAGAATATCAGCCAAGTGGCATTCAGTGCTCCAAGGTATTGAGACAAACTTTGGAACAGATTGTGGATTTCTTCCAACTTGCTCAACTCTTCGAGATAAGCACGTTTCCACTTTCTCACTTCATTGAGATACACACATTGAGAGAATATCAGCCTAGTGGCATTCAGTACCACAAGGTATCCCGCGAAACATTGGAACCGATTGTGGATTTCTTCCAAATTGCATATCTCATCGAGATAAGCACGTTACCACTTTCTCATTTCATTGAGATACACACATTGGAAGAATATCAGCCAAATGGCATTCAGTGCTCCAAGGTATTCAGAGAAACTTTGGAACCGATTATGGATTTCTTCCAACTTGCTCAACTCACCGTGATAAGAAATTTACCACTTTCTCATTTCATTGACATGCACACATTGGCAGAATTTCAGCCAAATGGCATTCACGGCTCGATGGTATTCAGAGAAACTTTGCAAAATAGTGTGGATTTCTTCCAACTCGCTGAACTCTTCGAGATAAGCAATTTACCACTTCCTCATTTCATTGAGATACACACATTGGCAGAATATCAGATAAATGTCATTCAGTGCTCGACGGTATTCAGAGAATCTTTGGAACCGAATGTGGATATCTTCCAAATTGCTGAACTCATCGAGATAAGCACGTTTCCACTTTCTCACTTCATTGAGATACAGACATTGAGAGAATATCAGCCTAGTGGCATTCAGTACCACAAGGTATCCCGCGAAACATTGGAACCGATTGTGGATTTCTTCCAAATTGCATATCTCATCGAGATAAGCACGTTACCACTTTCTCATTTCATTGAGATACACACATTGGAAGAATATCAGCCAAATGGCATTCAGTGCTCCAAGGTATTCAGAGAAACTTTGGAACCGATTATGGATTTCTTCCAACTTGCTCAACTCACCGTGATAAGAAATTTACCACTTTCTCATTTCATTGACATGCACACATTGGCAGAATTTCAGCCAAATGGCATTCACGGCTCGATGGTATTCAGAGAAACTTTGCAAAATATTGTGGATTTCTTCCAACTCGCTGAACTCATCGAGATAAGCAATTTACCACTTTCTCATTTCATTGAGATACACACATTGGCAGAATATCAGATAAGTGTTATTCAGTGCTCGACGGTATTCAGAGAATCTTTGGAACCGAATGTGGATATCTTCCAAATTGCTGAACTCATCGAGATAAGCACGTTACCACTTTCTCATTTCATTGACATATACGCTTTGGCAGAATTTCAGCGAAATAGCATTCACTGCTCGATGGTATTCAGAGAAACTTTGCAACATATGATCGATTTCGTCCAATTTGCTGAACTCATCGAGATAAGCACATTACCATTTTCTCATTTCATCGAGATACACACATTGGCAGAACATCAGCCAAGTGGCATTCAGTGCTCCAAGGTATTGAGACAAACTTTGGAACAGATTGTGGATTTCTTCCAACTTGCTCAACTCTTCGAGATAAGCACGTTTCCACTTTCTCACTTCATTGAGATACACACATTGAGAGAATATCAGCCTAGTGGCATTCAGTACCACAAGGTATCCCGCGAAACATTGGAACCGATTGTGGATTTCTTCCAAATTGCATATC
Source organism: Carcharhinus amblyrhynchos (assembly GCF_965287045.1). Taxonomy (NCBI): domain Eukaryota; kingdom Metazoa; phylum Chordata; class Chondrichthyes; order Carcharhiniformes; family Carcharhinidae; genus Carcharhinus; species Carcharhinus amblyrhynchos. The sequence goes on along the minus strand of NC_137341.1, from coordinate 145,612 downwards.
TCATCGAGATAAGCACGTTACCACTTTCTGATTTCATTGAGATACACACATTGGAAGAATATCAGCCAAATGGCATTCAGTGCTCCAAGGTATTCAGAGAAACTTTGGAACCGATTATGGATTTCTTCCAACTTGCTCAACTCACCGTGATAAGAAATTTACCACTTTCTCATTTCATTGACATGCACACATTGGCAGAATTTCAGCCAAATGGCATTCACGGCTCGATGGTATTCAGAGAAACTTTGCAAAATAGTGTGGATTTCTTCCAACTCGCTGAAGTCATCGAGATAAGCAATTTACCACTTTCTCATTTCATTGAGATACACACATTGGCAGAATATCAGTTAAATGTCATTCAGTGCTCGACGGTATTCAGAGAATCTTTGGAACCGAATGTGGATATCTTCCAAATTGCTGAACTCATCGAGATAAGCACGTTTCCACTTTCTCACTTCATTGAGATACAGACATTGAGAGAATATCAGCCTAGTGACATTCAGTACCACAAGGTATCCCGCGAAACATTGGAACCGATTGTGGATTTCTTCCAAATTGCATATCTTATCGAGATAAGCATGTTACCACTTTCTCATTTCATTGAGATACACACATTGGCAGAATATCAGCCAAGTGGCATTCAGTGCTCCAAGGTACTGAGACAAACTTTGGAACAGATTGTGGATTTCTTCCAACTTGCTCAACTCTTCGAGATAAGTTCGTTTCCACTTTCTCATTTCATTGAGATACACACATTGAGAGAATATCAGCCTAGTGGCATTCAGTACCACAAGGTATCCCGCGAAACATTGGAACCGATTGTGGATTTCTTCCAAATTGCATATCTCATCGAGATAAGCACGTTACCACTTTCTCATTTCATTGAGATACACACATTGGAAGAATATCAGCCAAATGGCATTCAGTGCTCCAAGGTATTCAGAGAAACTTTGGAACCGATTATGGATTTCTTCCAACTTGCTCAACTCACCGTGAGAAGAAATTTACCACTTTCTCATTTCATTGACATGCACACATTGGCAGAATTTCAGCCAAATGGCATTCACGGCTCGATGGTATTCAGAGAAACTTTGCAAAATATTGTGGATTTCTTCCAACTCGCTGAACTCATCGAGATAAGCAATTTACCACTTTCTCATTTCATTGAGATACACACATTGGCAGAATATCAGATAAGTGTTATTCAGTGCTCGACGGTATTCAGAGAATCTTTGGAACCGAATGTGGATATCTTCCAAATTGCTGAACTCATCGAGATAAGCACGTTACCACTTTCTCATTTCATTGACATATACGCTTTGGCAGAATTTCAGCCAAATAGCATTCACTGCTCGATGGTATTCAGAGAAACTTTGCAACATATGATCGATTTCGTCCAATTTGCTGAACTCATCGAGATAAGCACATTACCATTTTCTCATTTCATCGAGATACACAGATTGGCAGACTATCAGCCAAGTGGCATTCAGTGCTCCAAGGTATTGAGACAAACTTTGGAACAGATTGTGGATTTCTTCCAACTTGCTCAACTCTTCGAGATAAGCACGTTTCCACTTTCTCATTTCATTGAGATACACACATTGAGAGAATATCAGCCTAGTGGCATTCAGTACCACAAGGTATCCCGCGAAACATTGGAACCGATTGTGGATTTCTTCCAAATTGCATATCTCATCGAGATAAGCATGTTACTACTTTCTCATTTCATTGAGATACACACATTGGAAGAATATCAGCCAAATGGTATTCAGTGCTCCAAGGTATTCAGAGAAACTTTGGAACCGATTGTGGATTTCTTCCAACTTGCTCAACTCACCGTGATAAGAAATTTACCACTTTCTCATTTCATTGACATGCACACATTGGCAGAATTTCAGCCAAACGGCATTCACGGCTCGATGGTATTCAGAGAAACTTTGTAAAATATTGTGGATTTCTTCCAACTCGCTGAACTCATCGAGATAAGCAATTTACCACTTTCTCATTTCATTGAGATACACAAATTGGCAGAATATCAGATAAACTTTGCAACATATGGTCGATTTCGTCCAATTTGCTGAACTCATCGAGATAAGCACATTACCACTTTCTCATTTCATTGAGATACACACATTGGCAGAATATCAGCCAAGTGGCATTCAGTGCTCCAAGGTATTGAGACAAACTTTGGAACAGATTGTGGATTTCTTCCAACTTGCTCAACTCTTCGAGATAAGAACGTTTCCACTTTCTCGTTTCATTGAGATACACACATTGAGAGAATATCAGCCTAGTGGCATTCAGTACCACAAGGTATCCCGCGAAACATTGGAACCGATTGTGGATTTCTTCCAAATTGCATATCTCATCGAGATAAGCATGTTACCACTTTCTCATTTCATTGGGATACAAACATTGGAAGAATATCAGCCAAATGGTATTCAGTGCTCCAAGGTATTCAGGGAAACTTTGGAACCGATTGTGGATTTCTTCCAACTTGCTCAACTCACCGTGATAAGAAATTTACCACTTTCTCATTTCATTGACATGCACACATTGGCAGAATTTCAGCCAAATGGCATTCACGGCTCGATGGTATTCAGAGAAACTTTGTAAAATATTGTAGATTTCTTGCAACTCGCTGAACTCATCGAGATAAGCAATTTACCACTTTCTCATTTCATTGAGATACACAAATTGGCAGAATATCAGATAAATGTCATTCAGTGCTCGACGGTATTCAGAGAATCTTTGGAACCGAATGTGGATATCTTCCAAATTGCTGAACTCATCGAGATAAGCACGTTACCACTTTCTCATTTCATTGACATTATCGCTTTGGCAGAATTTCAGCCAAATAACATTCACTGCTCGATGGTATTCAGAGAAACTTTGCAACATATGGCCGATTTCGTCCAATTTGCTGAACTCATCGAGATAAGCACATTACCACTTTCTCATTTCATCGAGATACACACATTGGCAGAATATCAGCCAAGTGGCATTCAGTGCTCCAAGGTATTGAGACAAACTTTGGAACAGATTGTGGATTTCTTCCAACTTGCTCAACTCTTCGAGATAAGCACGTTTCCACTTTCTCACTTCATTGAGATACACACATTGAGAGAATATCAGCCTAGTGGCATTCAGTACCACAAGGTATCCCGCGAAACATTGGAACCGATTGTGGATTTCTTCCAAATTGCATATCTCATCGAGATAAGCACGTTACCACTTTCTCATTTCATTGAGATACACACATTGGAAGAATATCAGCCAAATGGCATTCAGTGCTCCAAGGTATTCAGAGAAACTTTGGAACCGATTATGGATTTCTTCCAACTTGCTCAACTCACCGTGATAAGAAATTTACCACTTTCTCATTTCATTGACATGCACACATTGGCAGAATTTCAGCCAAATGGCATTCACGGCTCGATGGTATTCAGAGAAACTTTGCAAAATAGTGTGGATTTCTTCCAACTCGCTGAACTCTTCGAGATAAGCAATTTACCACTTCCTCATTTCATTGAGATACACACATTGGCAGAATATCAGATAAATGTCATTCAGTGCTCGACGGTATTCAGAGAATCTTTGGAACCGAATGTGGATATCTTCCAAATTGCTGAACTCATCGAGATAAGCACGTTTCCACTTTCTCACTTCATTGAGATACAGACATTGAGAGAATATCAGCCTAGTGGCATTCAAGTACCACAAGGTATCCCGCGAAACATTGGAACCGATTGTGGATTTCTTCCAAATTGCATATCTCATCGAGATAAGCACGTTACCACTTTCTCATTTCATTGAGATACACACATTGGAAGAATATCAGCCAAATGGCATTCAGTGCTCCAAGGTATTCAGAGAAACTTTGGAACCGATTATGGATTTCTTCCAACTTGCTCAACTCACCGTGATAAGAAATTTACCACTTTCTCATTTCATTGACATGCACACATTGGCAGAATTTCAGCCAAATGGCATTCACGGCTCGATGGTATTCAGAGAAACTTTGCAAAATATTGTGGATTTCTTCCAACTCGCTGAACTCATCGAGATAAGCAATTTACCACTTTCTCATTTCATTGAGATACACACATTGGCAGAATATCAGATAAGTGTTATTCAGTGCTCGACGGTATTCAGAGAATCTTTGGAACCGAATGTGGATATCTTCCAAATTGCTGAACTCATCGAGATAAGCACGTTACCACTTTCTCATTTCATTGACATATACGCTTTGGCAGAATTTCAGCGAAATAGCATTCACTGCTCGATGGTATTCAGAGAAACTTTGCAACATATGATCGATTTCGTCCAATTTGCTGAACTCATCGAGATAAGCACATTACCATTTTCTCATTTCATCGAGATACACACATTGGCAGAACATCAGCCAAGTGGCATTCAGTGCTCCAAGGTATTGAGACAAACTTTGGAACAGATTGTGGATTTCTTCCAACTTGCTCAACTCTTCGAGATAAGCACGTTTCCACTTTCTCACTTCATTGAGATACACACATTGAGAGAATATCAGCCTAGTGGCATTCAGTACCACAAGGTATCCCGCGAAACATTGGAACCGATTGTGGATTTCTTCCAAATTGCATATCTCATCGAGATAAGCACGTTACCACTTTCTGATTTCATTGAGATACACACATTGGAAGAATATCAGCCAAATGGCATTCAGTGCTCCAAGGTATTCAGAGAAACTTTGGAACCGATTATGGATTTCTTCCAACTTGCTCAACTCACCGTGATAAGAAATTTACCACTTTCTCATTTCATTGACATGCACACATTGGCAGAATTTCAGCCAAATGGCATTCACGGCTCGATGGTATTCAGAGAAACTTTGCAAAATAGTGTGGATTTCTTCCAACTCGCTGAACTCTTCGAGATAAGCAATTTACCACTTTCTCATTTCATTGAGATACACACATTGGCAGAATATCAGTTAAATGTCATTCAGTGCTCGACGGTATTCAGAGAATCTTTGGAACCGAATGTGGATATCTTCCAAATTGCTGAACTCATCGAGATAAGCACGTTTCCACTTTCTCACTTCATTGAGATACAGACATTGAGAGAATATCAGCCTAGTGACATTCAGTACCACAAGGTATCCCGCGAAACATTGGAACCGATTGTGGATTTCTTCCAAATTGCATATCTTATCGAGATAAGCATGTTACCACTTTCTCATTTCATTGAGATACACACATTGGCAGAATATCAGCCAAGTGGCATTCAGTGCTCCAAGGTACTGAGACAAACTTTGGAACAGATTGTGGATTTCTTCCAACTTGCTCAACTCTTCGAGATAAGTTCGTTTCCACTTTCTCATTTCATTGAGATACACACATTGAGAGAATATCAGCCTAGTGGCATTCAGTACCACAAGGTATCCCGCGAAACATTGGAACCGATTGTGGATTTCTTCCAAATTGCATATCTCATCGAGATAAGCACGTTACCACTTTCTCATTTCATTGAGATACACACATTGGAAGAATATCAGCCAAATGGCATTCAGTGCTCCAAGGTATTCAGAGAAACTTTGGAACCGATTATGGATTTCTTCCAACTTGCTCAACTCACCGTGAGAAGAAATTTACCACTTTCTCATTTCATTGACATGCACACATTGGCAGAATTTCAGCCAAATGGCATTCACGGCTCGATGGTATTCAGAGAAACTTTGCAAAATATTGTGGATTTCTTCCAACTCGCTGAACTCATCGAGATAAGCAATTTACCACTTTCTCATTTCATTGAGATACACACATTGGCAGAATATCAGATAAGTGTTATTCAGTGCTCGACGGTATTCAGAGAATCTTTGGAACCGAATGTGGATATCTTCCAAATTGCTGAACTCATCGAGATAAGCACGTTACCACTTTCTCATTTCATTGACATATACGCTTTGGCAGAATTTCAGCCAAATAGCATTCACTGCTCGATGGTATTCAGAGAAACTTTGCAACATATGATCGATTTCGTCCAATTTGCTGAACTCATCGAGATAAGCACATTACCATTTTCTCATTTCATCGAGATACACAGATTGGCAGACTATCAGCCAAGTGGCATTCAGTGCTCCAAGGTATTGAGACAAACTTTGGAACAGATTGTGGATTTCTTCCAACTTGCTCAACTCTTCGAGATAAGCACGTTTCCACTTTCTCATTTCATTGAGATACACACATTGAGAGAATATCAGCCTAGTGGCATTCAGTACCACAAGGTATCCCGCGAAACATTGGAACCGATTGTGGATTTCTTCCAAATTGCATATCTCATCGAGATAAGCATGTTACTACTTTCTCATTTCATTGAGATACACACATTGGAAGAATATCAGCCAAATGGTATTCAGTGCTCCAAGGTATTCAGAGAAACTTTGGAACCGATTGTGGATTTCTTCCAACTTGCTCAACTCACCGTGATAAGAAATTTACCACTTTCTCATTTCATTGACATGCACACATTGGCAGAATTTCAGCCAAACGGCATTCACGGCTCGATGGTATTCAGAGAAACTTTGTAAAATATTGTGGATTTCTTCCAACTCGCTGAACTCATCGAGATAAGCAATTTACCACTTTCTCATTTCATTGAGATACACAAATTGGCAGAATATCAGATAAACTTTGCAACATATGGTCGATTTCGTCCAATTTGCTGAACTCATCGAGATAAGCACATTACCACTTTCTCATTTCATTGAGATACACACATTGGCAGAATATCAGCCAAGTGGCATTCAGTGCTCCAAGGTATTGAGACAAACTTTGGAACAGATTGTGGATTTCTTCCAACCTGCTCAACTCTTCGAGATAAGAACGTTTCCAATTTCTCGTTTCATTGAGATACACACATTGAGAGAATATCAGCCTAGTGGCATTCAGTACCACAAGGTATCCCGCGAAACATTGGAACCGATTGTGGATTTCTTCCAAATTGCATATCTCATCGAGATAAGCATGTTACCACTTTCTCATTTCATTGAGATACAAACATTGGAAGAATATCAGCCAAATGGTATTCAGTGCTCCAAGGTATTCAGGGAAACTTTGGAACCGATTGTGGATTTCTTCCAACTTGCTCAACTCACCGTGATAAGAAATTTACCACTTTCTCATTTCATTGACATGCACACATTGGCAGAATTTCAGCCAAATGGCATTCACGGCTCGATGGTATTCAGAGAAACTTTGTAAAATATTGTAGATTTCTTGCAACTCGCTGAACTCATCGAGATAAGCAATTTACCACTTTCTCATTTCATTGAGATACACAAATTGGCAGAATATCAGATAAATGTCATTCAGTGCTCGACGGTATTCAGAGAATCTTTGGAACCGAATGTGGATATCTTCCAAATTGCTGAACTCATCGAGATAAGCACGTTACCACTTTCTCATTTCATTGACATATACGCTTTGGCAGAATTTCAGCCAAATAGCATTCACTGCTCGATGGTATTCAGAGAAACTTTGCAACATATGGCCGATTTCGTCCAATTTGCTGAACTCATCGAGATAAGCACATTACCACTTTCTCATTTCATCGAGATACACACATTGGCAGAATATCAGCCAAGTGGCATTCAGTGCTCCAAGGTATTGAGACAAACTTTGGAACAGATTGTGGATTTCTTCCAACTTGCTCAACTCTTCGAGATAAGCACGTTTCCACTTTCTCACTTCATTGAGATACACACATTGAGAGAATATCAGCCTAGTGGCATTCAGTACCACAAGGTATCCCGCGAAACATTGGAACCGATTGTGGATTTCTTCCAAATTGCATATCTCATCGAGATAAGCACGTTACCACTTTCTCATTTCATTGAGATACACACATTGGAAGAATATCAGCCAAATGGCATTCAGTGCTCCAAGGTATTCAGAGAAACTTTGGAACCGATTATGGATTTCTTCCAACTTGCTCAACTCACCGTGATAAGAAATTTACCACTTTCTCATTTCATTGACATGCACACATTGGCAGAATTTCAGCCAAATGGCATTCACGGCTCGATGGTATTCAGAGAAACTTTGCAAAATAGTGTGGATTTCTTCCAACTCGCTGAACTCTTCGAGATAAGCAATTTACCACTTTCTCATTTCATTGAGATACACACATTGGCAGAATATCAGATAAATGTCATTCAGTGCTCGACGGTATTCAGAGAATCTTTGGAACCGAATGTGGATATCTTCCAAATTGCTGAACTCATCGAGATAAGCACGTTTCCACTTTCTCACTTCATTGAGATACAGACATTGAGAGAATATCAGCCTAGTGGCATTCAGTACCACAAGGTATCCCGCGAAACATTGGAACCGATTGTGGATTTCTTCCAAATTGCATATCTTATCGAGATAAGCATGTTACCACTTTCTCATTTCATTGAGATACACACATTGGCAGAATATCAGCCAAGTGGCATTCAGTGCTCCAAGGTACTGAGACAAACTTTGGAACAGATTGTGGATTTCTTCCAACTTGCTCAACTCTTCGAGATAAGCACGTTTCCACTTTCTCATTTCATTGAGATACACACATTGAGAGAATATCAGCCTAGTGGCATTCAGTACCACAAGGTATCCCGCGAAACATTGGAACCGATTGTGGATTTCTTCCAAATTGCATATCTCATCGAGATAAGCACGTTACCACTTTCTCATTTCATTGAGATACACACATTGGAAGAATATCAGCCAAATGGCATTCAGTGCTCCAAGGTATTCAGAGAAACTTTGGAACCGATTATGGATTTCTTCCAACTTGCTCAACTCACCGTGATAAGAAATTTACCACTTTCTCATTTCATTGACATGCACACATTGGCAGAATTTCAGCCAAATGGCATTCACGGCTCGATGGAATTCAGAGAAACTTTGCAAAATATTGTGGATTTCTTCCAACTCGCTGAACTCATCGAGATAAGCAATTTACCACTTTCTCATTTCATTGAGATACACACATTGGCAGAATATCAGATAAGTGTTATTCAGTGCTCGACGGTATTCAGAGAATCTTTGGAACCGAATGTGGATATCTTCCAAATTGCTGAACTCATCGAGATAAGCACGTTACCACTTTCTCATTTCATTGACATATACGCTTTGGCAGAATTTCAGCCAAATAGCATTCACTGCTCGATGGTATTCAGAGAAACTTTGCAACATATGATCGATTTCGTCCAATTTGCTGAACTCATCGAGATAAGCACATTACCATTTTCTCATTTCATCGAGATGCACACATTGGCAGAACATCAGCCAAGTGGCATTCAGTGCTCCAAGGTATTGAGACAAACTTTGGAACAGATTGTGGATTTCTTCCAACTTGCTCAACTCTTCGAGATAAGCACGTTTCCACTTTCTCACTTCATTGAGATACACACATTGAGAGAATATCAGCCTAGTGGCATTCAGTACCACAAGGTATCCCGCGAAACATTGGAACCGATTGTGGATTTCTTCCAAAATGCATATCTCATCGAGATAAGCACGTTACCACTTTCTCATTTCATTGAGATACACACATTGGAAGAATATCAGCCAAATGGCATTCAGTGCTCCAAGGTATTCAGAGAAACTTTGGAACCGATTATGGATTTCTTCCAACTTGCTCAACTCACCGTGATAAGAAATTTACCACTTTCTCATTTCATTGACATGCACACATTGGCAGAATTTCAGCCAAATGGCATTCACGGCTCGATGGTATTCAGAGAAACTTTGCAAAATAGTGTGGATTTCTTCCAACTCGCTGAACTCATCGAGATAAGCAATTTACCACTTTCTCATTTCATTGAGATACATACATTGGCAGAATATCAGATAAATGTCATTCAGTGCTCGACGGTATTCAGAGAATCTTTGGAACCGAATGTGGATATCTTCCAAATTGCTGAACCCATCGAGATAAGCACGTTACCACTTTCTCATTTCATTGAGATATACGCTTTGGCAGAATTTCAGCCAAATAGCATTCCATGCTCGATGGTATTCAGAGAAACTTTGCAACATATGGTCGATTTCGTCCAATTTGCTGAACTCATCGAGATAAGCACATTACCACTTTCTCATTTCATTGAGATACACACATTGGCAGAATATCAGCCAAGTGGCATTCAGTGCTCCAAGGTATTGAGACAAACTTTGGAACAGATTGTGGATTTCTTCCAACTTGCTCAACTCTTCGAGATAAGCACGTTTCCACTTTCTCATTTCATTGAGATACACACATTGAGAGAATATCAGCCTAGTGGCATTCAGTACCACAAGGTATCCCGCGAAACATTGGAACCGATTGTGGATTTCTTCCAAATTGCATATCTCATCGAGATAAGCATGTTACCACTTTCTCATTTCATTGAGATACACACATTGGAAGAATATCAGCCAAATGGTATTCAGTGCTCCAAGGTATTCAGAGAAACTTTGGAAAAGATTGTGGATTTCTTCCAACTTGCTCAACTCACCGTGATAAGAAATGTACCACTTTCTCATTTCATTGACATGCACACATTGGCAGAATTTCAGCCAAATGGCATTCACGGCTCGATGGTATTCAGAGAAACTTTGTAAAATATTGTGGATTTCTTCCAACTCGCTGAACTCATCGAGATAAGCAATTTACCACTTTCTCATTTCATTGAGATACACAAATTGGCAGAATATCAGATAAACTTTGCAACATATGGTCGATTTCGTCCAATTTGCTGAACTCATCGAGATAAGCACATTACCACTTTCTCATTTCATTGAGATACACACATTGGCAGAATATCAGCCAAGTGGCATTCAGTGCTCCAAGGTATTGAGACACACTTTGGAACAGATTGTGGATTTCTTCCAACCTGCTCAACTCTTCGAGATAAGAACGTTTCCACTTTCTCGTTTCATTGAGATACACACATTGAGAGAATATCAGCCTAGTGGCATTCAGTACCACAAGGTATCCCGCGAAACATTGGAACCGATTGTGGATTTCTTCCAAATTGCATATCTCATCGAGATAAGCATGTTACCACTTTCTCATTTCATTGAGATACACACATTGGAAGAATATCAGCCAAATGGTATTCAGTGCTCCAAGGTATTCAGAGAAACTTTGGAACCGATTGTGGATTTCTTCCAACTTGCTCAACTCACCGTGATAAGAAATTTACCACTTTCTCATTTCATTGACATGCACACATTGGCAGAATTTCAGCCAAATGGCATTCACGGCTCGATGGTATTCAGAGAAACTTTGTAAAATATTGTGGATTTCTTGCAACTCGCTGAACTCATCGAGATAAGCAATTTACCACTTTCTCATTTCATTGAGATACACAAATTGGCAGCATATCAGATAAATGTCATTCAGTGCTCGACGGTATTCAGAGAATCTTTGGAACCGAATGTGGATATCTTCCAAATTGCTGAACTCATCGAGATAAGCACGTTACCACTTTCTCATTTCATTGACATTATCGCTTTGGCAGAATTTCAGCCAAATAGCATTCACTGCTCGATGGTATTCAGAGAAACTTTGCAACATATGGCCGATTTCGTCCAATTTGCTGAACTCATCGAGATAAGCACATTACCACTTTCTCATTTCATCGAGATACACACATTGGCAGAATATCAGCCAAGTGGCATTCAGTGCTCCAAGGTATTGAGACAAACTTTGGAACAGATTGTGGATTTCTTCCAACTTGCTCAACTCTTCGAGATAAGCACGTTTCCACTTTCTCACTTCATTGAGATACACACATTGAGAGAATATCAGCCTAGTGGCATTCAGTACCACAAGGTATCCCGCGAAACATTGGAACCGATTGTGGATTTCTTCCAAATTGCATATCTCATCGAGATAAGCACGTTACCACTTTCTGATTTCATTGAGATACACACATTGGAAGAAAATCAGCCAAATGGCATTCAGTGCTCCAAGGTATTCAGAGAAACTTTGGAACCGATTATGGATTTCTTCCAACTTGCTCAACTCACCGTGATAAGAAATTTACCACTTTCTCATTTCATTGACATGCACACATTGGCAGAATTTCAGCCAAATGGCATTCACGGCTCGATGGTATTCAGAGAAACTTTGCAAAATAGTGTGGATTTCTTCCAACTCGCTGAACTCATCGAGATAAGCAATTTACCACTTTCTCATTTCATTGAGATACACACATTGGCAGAATATCAGATAAATGTCATTCAGTGCTCGACGGTATTCAGAGAATCTTTGGAACCGAATGTGGATATCTTCCAAATTGCTGAACTCATCGAGATAAGCACGTTTCCACTTTCTCATTTCATTGAGATACAGACATTGAGAGAATATCAGCCTAGTGGCATTCAGTACCACAAGGTATCCCGCGAAACATTGGAACCGATTGTGGATTTCTTCCAAATTGCATATCTTATCGAGATAAGCATGTTACCACTTTCTCATTTCATTGAGATACACACATTGGCAGAATATCAGCCAAGTGGCATTCAGTGCTCCAAGGTACTGAGACAAACTTTGGAACAGATTTTGGATTTCTTCCAACTTGCTCAACTCTTCGAGATAAGCACGTTTCCACTTTCTCATTTCATTGAGATACACACATTGAGAGAATATCAGCCTAGTGGCATTCAGTACCACAAGGTATCCCGCGAAACATTGGAACCGATTGTGGATTTCTTCCAAATTGCATATCTCATCGAGATAAGCACGTTACCACTTTCTCATTTCATTGAGATACACACATTGGAAGAATATCAGCCAAATGGCATTCAGTGCTCCAAGGTATTCAGAGAAACTTTGGAACCGATTATGGATTTCTTCCAACTTGCTCAACTCACCGTGATAAGAAATTTACCACTTTCTCATTTCATTGACATGCACACATTGGCAGAATTTCAGCCAAATGGCATTCACGGCTCGATGGTATTCAGAGAAACTTTGCAAAATATTGTGGATTTCTTCCAACTCGCTGAACTCATCGAGATAAGCAATTTACCACTTTCTCATTTCATTGAGATACACACATTGGCAGAATATCAGATAAATGTCATTCAGAGCTCGACGGTATTCAGAGAATCTTTGGAACCGAATGTGGATATCTTCCAAATTGCTGAACTCATCGGGATAAGCACGTTACCACTTTCACATGTCATTGACATATACGCTTTGGCAAAATTTCAGCCAAATAGCATTCACTGCTCGATGGTATTCAGAGAAACTTTGCAACATATGATCGATTTCGTCCAATTTGCTGAACTCATCGAGATAAGCACATTACCATTTTCTCATTTCATCGAGATACACACATTGGCAGAATATCAGCCAAGTGGCATTCAGTGTTCCAAGGTATTGAGACAAACTTTGGAACAGATTGTGGATTTCTTCCAACTTGCTCAACTCTTCGAGATAAGCACGTTTCCACTTTCTCACTTCATTGAGATACACACATTGAGAGAATATCAGCCTAGTGGCATTCAGTACCACAAGGTATCCCGCGAAACATTGGAACCGATTGTGGATTTCTTCCAAATTGCATATCTCATCGAGATAAGCACGTTACCACTTTCTCATTTCATTGAGATACACACATTGGAAGAATATCAGCCAAATGGCATTCAGTGCTCCAAGGTATTCAGAGAAACTTTGGAACCGATTATGGATTTCTTCCAACTTGCTCAACTCACCGTGATAAGAAATTTACCACTTTCTCATTTCATTGACATGCACACATTGGCAGAATTTCAGCCAAATGGCATTCACGGCTGGATAGTATTCAGAGAAACTTTGCAAAATAGTGTGGATTTCTTCCAACTCGCTGAACTCATCGAGATAAGCAATTTACCACTTTCTCATTTCATTGAGATACATACATTGGCAGAATATCAGATAAATATCATTCAGTGCTCGACGGTATTCAGAGAATCTTTGGAACCGAATGTGGATATCTTCCAAATTGCTGAACTCATCGAGATAAGCACGTTACCACTTTCTCATTTCATTGACATTATCGCTTTGGCAGAATTTCAGCCAAATAGCATTCACTGCTCGATGGTATTCAGAGAAACTTTGCAACATATGGTCGATTTCGTCCAATTTGCTGAACTCATCGAGATAAGCACATTACCACTTTCTCATTTCATTGAGATACACGCATTGGCAGAATATCAGCCAAGTGGCATTCAGTGCTCCAAGGTATTGAGACAAACTTTGGAACAGATTGTGGATTTCTTCCAACTTGCTCAACTCTTCGAGATAAGCACGTTTCCACTTTCTCATTTCATTGAGATACACACATTGAGAGAATATCAGCCTAGTGGCATTCAGTACCACAAGGTATCCCGCGAAACATTGGAACCGATTGTGGATTTCTTCCAAATTGCATATCTCATCGAGATAAGCATGTTACCACTTTCTCATTTCATTGAGATACACACATTGGAAGAATATCAGCCAAATGGTATTCAGTGCTCCAAGGTATTCAGAGAAACTTTGGAACCGATTGTGGATTTCTTCCAACTTGCTCAACTCACCGTGATAAGAAATTTACCACTTTCTCATTTCAAAGACATGCACACATTGGCAGAATTTCAGCCAAATGGCATTCACGGCTCGATGGTTTTCAGAGAAACTTTGAAAAATATTGTGGATTTCTTCCAACTCGCTGAACTCATCGAGATAAGCAATTTACCACTTTCTCATTTCATTGAGATACACAAATTGGCAGAATATCAGATAAACTTTGCAACATATGGTCGATTTCGTCCAATTTGCTGAACTCATCGAGATAAGCACATTACCACTTTCTCATTTCATTGAGATACACACATTGGCAGAATATCAGCCAAGTGGCATTCAGTGCTCCAAGGTATTGAGACAAACTTTGGAACAGATTGTGGATTTCTTCCAACCTGCTCAACTCTTCGAGATAAGAACGTTTCCACTTTCTCGTTTCATTGAGATACACACATTGAGAGAATATCAGCCTAGTGGCATTCAGTACCACAAGGTATCCCGCGAAACATTGGAACCGATTGTGGATTTCTTCCAAATTGCATATCTCATCGAGATAAGCATGTTACCACTTTCTCATTTCATTGAGATACACACATTGGAAGAATATCAGCCAAATGGTATTCAGTGCTCCAAGGTGTTCAGAGAAACTTTGGAACCGATTGTGGATTTCTTCCAACTTGCTCAACTCACCGTGATAAGAAATTTACCACTTTCTCATTTCATTGACATGCACACATTGGCAGAATTTCAGCCAAATGGCATTCACGGCTCGATGGTATTCAGAGAAACTTTGTAAAATATTGTGGATTTCTTCCAACTCGCTGAACTCATCGAGATAAGCAATTTACCACTTTCTCATTTCATTGAGATACACAAATTGGCAGAATATCAGATAAATGTCATTCAGTGCTCGACGGTATTCAGAGAATCTTTGGAACCGAATGTGGATATCTTCCAAATTGCTGAACTCATCGAGATAAGCACGTTACCACTTTCTCATTTCATTGACATTATCGCTTTGGCAGAATTTCAGCCAAATAGCATTCACTGCTCGATGGTATTCAGAGAAACTTTGCAACATATGGCCGATTTCGTCCAATTTGCTGAACTCATCGAGATAAGCACATTACCACTTTCTCATTTCATCGAGATACACACATTGGCAGAATATCAGCCAAGTGGCATTCAGTGCTCCAAGGTATTGAGACAAACTTTGGAACAGATTGTGGATTTCTTCCAACTTGCTCAACACTTCGAGATAAGCACGTTTCCACTTTCTCACTTCATTGAGATACACACATTGAGAGAATATCAGCCTAGTGGCATTCAGTACCTCAAGGTATCCCGCGAAACATTGGAACCGATTGTGGATTTCGTCCAAATTGCATATCTCATCGAGATAAGCACGTTACCACTTTCTGATTTCATTGAGATACACACATTGGAAGAATATCAGCCAAATGGCAGTCAGTGCTCCAAGGTATTCAGAGAAACTTTGGAACCGATTATGGATTTCTTCCAACTTGCTCAACTCACCGTGATAAGAAATTTACCACTTTCTCATTTCATTGACATGCACACATTGGCAGAATTTCAGCCAAATGGCATTCACGGCTCGATGGTATTCAGAAAAACTTTGCAAAATATTGTGGATTTCTTCCAACTCGCTGAACTCATCGAGATAAGCAATTTACCACTTTCTCATTTCATTGAGATACACACATTGGCAGAATATCAGATAAATGTCATTCAGTGCTCGACGGTATTCAGAGAATCTTTGGAACCGAATGTGGATATCTTCCAAATTGCTGAACTCATCGAGATAAGCACGTTTCCACTTTCTCATTTCATTGAGATACACACATTGAGAGAATATCAGCCTAGTGGCATTCAGTACCACAAGGTATCCCGCGAAACATTGGAACCGATTGTGGATTTCTTCCAAATTGCATACCTTATCGAGATAAGCATGTTACCACTTTCTCATTTCATTGAGATACACACATTGGCAGAATATCAGCCAAATGGCATTCAGTGCTCCAAGGTATTCAGAGAAACTTTGGAAACGATTGTGGATTTCTTCCAACTTGCTCAACTCACCGTGATAAGAAATTTACCACTTTCTCATTTCATTGACATGCACACATTGGCAGAATTTCAGCCAAATGGCATTCACGGCTCGATGGTATTCAGAGAAACTTTGCAAAATATTGTGGATTTCTTCCAACTCGCTGAACTCATCGAGATAAGCAATTTACCACTTTCTCATTTCATTGAGATACACACATTGGCAGAATATCAGATAAATGTCATTCAGTGCTCGACGGTATTCAGAGAATCTTTGGAACCGAATGTGGATATCTTCCAAATTGCTGAACTCTTCGAGATAAGCACGTTACCACTTTCTCATTTCATTGAGATATACGCTTTGGCAGAATTTCAGCCAAATAGCATTCCATGCTCGATGGTATTCAGAGAAACTTTGCAACATATGGTCGATTTCGTCCAATTTGCTGAACTCATCGAGATAAGCACATTACCACTTTCTCATTTCATTGAGATACACACATTGGCAGAATATCAGCCAAGTGGCATTCAGTGCTCCAAGGTATTGAGACAAACTTTGGAACAGATTGTGGATTTCTTCCAACTTGCTCAACTCTTCGAGATAAGCACGTTTCCACTTTCTCATTTCATTGAGATACACACATTGAGAGAATATCAGCCTAGTGGCATTCAGTACCACAAGGTATCCCGCGAAACATTGGAACCGATTGTGGATTTCTTCCAAATTGCATATCTCATCGAGATAAGCACGTTACCACTTTCTCATTTCATTGAGATACACACATTGGAAGAATATCAGCCAAATGGCATTCAGTGCTCCAAGGTATTCAGAGAAACTTTGGAACCGATTATGGATTTCTTCCAACTTGCTTCCACCGTGATAAGAAATTTACCACTTTCTCATTTCATTGACATGCACACATTGGCAGAATTTCAGCCAAACGGCATTCACGGCTCGATGGTATTCAGAGAAACTTTGTAAAATATTGTGGATTTCTTCCAACTCGCTGAACTCATCGAGATAAGCAATTTACCACTTTCTCATTTCATTGAGATACACAAATTGGCAGAATATCAGATAAACTTTGCAACATATGGTCGATTTCGTCCAATTTGCTGAACTCATCGAGATAAGCACATTACCACTTTCTCATTTCATTGAGATACACACATTGGCAGAATATCAGCCAAGTGGCATTCAGTGCTCCAAGGTATTGAGACAAACTTTGGAACAGATTGTGGATTTCTTCCAACCTGCTCAACTCTTCGAGATAAGAACGTTTCCACTTTCTCGTTTCATTGAGATACACACATTGAGAGAATATCAGCCTAGTGGCATTCAGTACCACAAGGTATCCCGCGAAACATTGGAACCGATTGTGGATTTCTTCCAAATTGCATATCTCATCGAGATAAGCATGTTACCACTTTCTCATTTCATTGAGATACAAACATTGGAAGAATATCAGCCAAATGGTATTCAGTGCTCCAAGGTATTCAGGGAAACTTTGGAACCGATTGTGGATTTCTTCCAACTTGCTCAACTCACCGTGATAAGAAATTTACCACTTTCTCATTTCATTGACATGCACACATTGGCAGAATTTCAGCCAAATGGCATTCACGGCTCGATGGTATTCAGAGAAACTTTGTAAAATATTGTAGATTTCTTGCAACTCGCTGAACTCATCGAGATAAGCAATTTACCACTTTCTCATTTCATTGAGATACACAAATTGGCAGAATATCAGATAAATGTCATTCAGTGCTCGACGGTATTCAGAGAATCTTTGGAACCGAATGTGGATATCTTCCAAATTGCTGAACTCATCGAGATAAGCACGTTACCACTTTCTCATTTCATTGACATATACGCTTTGGCAGAATTTCAGCCAAATAGCATTCACTGCTCGATGGTATTCAGAGAAACTTTGCAACATATGGCCGATTTCGTCCAATTTGCTGAACTCATCGAGATAAGCACATTACCACTTTCTCATTTCATCGAGATACACACATTGGCAGAATATCAGCCAAGTGGCATTCAGTGCTCCAAGGTATTGAGACAAACTTTGGAACAGATTGTGGATTTCTTCCAACTTGCTCAACTCTTCGAGATAAGCACGTTTCCACTTTCTCACTTCATTGAGATACACACATTGAGAGAATATCAGCCTAGTGGCATTCAGTACCACAAGGTATCCCGCGAAACATTGGAACCGATTGTGGATTTCTTCCAAATTGCATATCTCATCGAGATAAGCACGTTACCACTTTCTGATTTCATTGAGATACACACATTGGAAGAAAATCAGCCAAATGGCATTCAGTGCTCCAAGGTATTCAGAGAAACTTTGGAACCGATTATGGATTTCTTCCAACTTGCTCAACTCACCGTGATAAGAAATTTACCACTTTCTCATTTCATTGACATGCACACATTGGCAGAATTTCAGCCAAATGGCATTCACGGCTCGATGGTATTCAGAGAAACTTTGCAAAATAGTGTGGATTTCTTCCAACTCGCTGAACTCATCGAGATAAGCAATTTACCACTTTCTCATTTCATTGAGATACACACATTGGCAGAATATCAGATAAGTGTTATTCAGTGCTCGACGGTATTCAGAGAATCTTTGGAACCGAATGTGGATATCTTCCAAATTGCTGAACTCATCGAGATAAACACGTTACCACTTTCTCATTTCATTGACATATACGCTTTGGCAGAATTTCAGCCAAATAGCATTCACTGCTCGATGGTATTCAGAGAAACTTTGCAACATATGGTCGATTTCGTCCAATTTGCTGAACTCGTCGAGATAAGCATGTTTCCACTTTCTCATTTCATTGAGATACAGACATTGAGAGAATATCAGCCTAGTGGCATTCAGTACCACAAGGTATCCCGCGAAACATTGGAACCGATTGTGGATTTCTTCCAAATTGCATATCTTATCGAGATAAGCATGTTACCACTTTCTCATTTCATTGAGATACACACATTGGCAGAATATCAGCCAAGTGGCATTCAGTGCTCCAAGGTACTGAGACAAACTTTGGAACAGATTTTGGATTTCTTCCAACTTGCTCAACTCTTCGAGATAAGCACGTTTCCACTTTCTCATTTCATTGAGATACACACATTGAGAGAATATCAGCCTAGTGGCATTCAGTACCACAAGGTATCCCGCGAAACATTGGAACCGATTGTGGATTTCTTCCAAATTGCATATCTCATCGAGATAAGCACGTTACCACTTTCTCATTTCATTGAGATACACACATTGGAAGAATATCAGCCAAATGGCATTCAGTGCTCCAAGGTATTCAGAGAAACTTTGGAACCGATTATGGATTTCTTCCAACTTGCTCAACTCACCGTGATAAGAAATTTACCACTTTCTCATTTCATTGACATGCACACATTGGCAGAATTTCAGCCAAATGGCATTCACGGCTCGATGGTATTCAGAGAAACTTTGCAAAATATTGTGGATTTCTTCCAACTCGCTGAACTCATCGAGATAAGCAATTTACCACTTTCTCATTTCATTGAGATACACACATTGGCAGAATATCAGATAAATGTCATTCAGAGCTCGACGGTATTCAGAGAATCTTTGGAACCGAATGTGGATATCTTCCAAATTGCTGAACTCATCGGGATAAGCACGTTACCACTTTCACATGTCATTGACATATACGCTTTGGCAGAATTTCAGCCAAATAGCATTCACTGCTCGATGGTATTCAGAGAAACTTTGCAACATATGATCGATTTCGTCCAATTTGCTGAACTCATCGAGATAAGCACATTACCATTTTCTCATTTCATCGAGATACACACATTGGCAGAATATCAGCCAAGTGGCATTCAGTGTTCCAAGGTATTGAGACAAACTTTGGAACAGATTGTGGATTTCTTCCAACTTGCTCAACTCTTCGAGATAAGCACGTTTCCACTTTCTCACTTCATTGAGATACACACATTGAGAGAATATCAGCCTAGTGGCATTCAGTACCACAAGGTATCCCGCGAAACATTGGAACCGATTGTGGATTTCTTCCAAATTGCATATCTCATCGAGATAAGCACGTTACCACTTTCTCATTTCATTGAGATACACACATTGGAAGAATATCAGCCAAATGGCATTCAGTGCTCCAAGGTATTCAGAGAAACTTTGGAACCGATTATGGATTTCTTCCAACTTGCTCAACTCACCGTGATAAGAAATTTACCACTTTCTCATTTCATTGACATGCACACATTGGCAGAATTTCAGCCAAATGGCATTCACGGCTGGATAGTATTCAGAGAAACTTTGCAAAATAGTGTGGATTTCTTCCAACTCGCTGAACTCATCGAGATAAGCAATTTACCACTTTCTCATTTCATTGAGATACATACATTGGCAGAATATCAGATAAATATCATTCAGTGCTCGACGGTATTCAGAGAATCTTTGGAACCGAATGTGGATATCTTCCAAATTGCTGAACTCATCGAGATAAGCACGTTACCACTTTCTCATTTCATTGACATTATCGCTTTGGCAGAATTTCAGCCAAATAGCATTCACTGCTCGATGGTATTCAGAGAAACTTTGCAACATATGGTCGATTTCGTCCAATTTGCTGAACTCATCGAGATAAGCACATTACCACTTTCTCATTTCATTGAGATACACACATTGGCAGAATATCAGCCAAGTGGCATTCAGTGCTCCAAGGTATTGAGACAAACTTTGGAACAGATTGTGGATTTCTTCCAACTTGCTCAACTCTTCGAGATAAGCACGTTTCCACTTTCTCATTTCATTGAGATACACACATTGAGAGAATATCAGCCTAGTGGCATTCAGTACCACAAGGTATCCCGCGAAACATTGGAACCGATTGTGGATTTCTTCCAAATTGCATATCTCATCGAGATAAGCATGTTACCACTTTCTCATTTCATTGAGATACACACATTGGAAGAATATCAGCCAAATGGTATTCAGTGCTCCAAGGTATTCAGAGAAACTTTGGAACCGATTGTGGATTTCTTCCAACTTGCTCAACTCACCGTGATAAGAAATTTACCACTTTCTCATTTCAAAGACATGCACACATTGGCAGAATTTCAGCCAAATGGCATTCACGGCTCGATGGTTTTCAGAGAAACTTTGTAAAATATTGTGGATTTCTTCCAACTCGCTGAACTCATCGAGATAAGCAATTTACCACTTTCTCATTTCATTGAGATACACAAATTGGCAGAATATCAGATAAACTTTGCAACATATGGTCGATTTCGTCCAATTTGCTGAACTCATCGAGATAAGCACATTACCACTTTCTCATTTCATTGAGATACACACATTGGCAGAATATCAGCCAAGTGGCATTCAGTGCTCCAAGGTATTGAGACAAACTTTGGAACAGATTGTGGATTTCTTCCAACCTGCTCAACTCTTCGAGATAAGAACGTTTCCACTTTCTCGTTTCATTGAGATACACACATTGAGAGAATATCAGCCTAGTGGCATTCAGTACCACAAGGTATCCCGCGAAACATTGGAACCGATTGTGGATTTCTTCCAAATTGCATATCTCATCGAGATAAGCATGTTACCACTTTCTCATTTCATTGAGATACACACATTGGAAGAATATCAGCCAAATGGTATTCAGTGCTCCAAGGTGTTCAGAGAAACTTTGGAACCGATTGTGGATTTCTTCCAACTTGCTCAACTCACCGTGATAAGAAATTTACCACTTTCTCATTTCATTGACATGCACACATTGGCAGAATTTCAGCCAAATGGCATTCACGGCTCGATGGTATTCAGAGAAACTTTGTAAAATATTGTGGATTTCTTGCAACTCGCTGAACTCATCGAGATAAGCAATTTACCACTTTCTCATTTCATTGAGATACACAAATTGGCAGAATATCAGATAAATGTCATTCAGTGCTCGACGGTATTCAGAGAATCTTTGGAACCGAATGTGGATATCTTCCAAATTGCTGAACTCATCGAGATAAGCACGTTACCACTTTCTCATTTCATTGACATTATCGCTTTGGCAGAATTTCAGCCAAATAGCATTCACTGCTCGATGGTATTCAGAGAAACTTTGCAACATATGGCCGATTTCGTCCAATTTGCTGAACTCATCGAGATAAGCACATTACCACTTTCTCATTTCATCGAGATACACACATTGGCAGAATATCAGCCAAGTGGCATTCAGTGCTCCAAGGTATTGAGACAAACTTTGGAACAGATTGTGGATTTCTTCCAACTTGCTCAACACTTCGAGATAAGCACGTTTCCACTTTCTCACTTCATTGAGATACACACATTGAGAGAATATCAGCCTAGTGGCATTCAGTACCTCAAGGTATCCCGCGAAACATTGGAACCGATTGTGGATTTCGTCCAAATTGCATATCTCATCGAGATAAGCACGTTACCACTTTCTGATTTCATTGAGATACACACATTGGAAGAATATCAGCCAAATGGCATTCAGTGCTCCAAGGTATTCAGAGAAACTTTGGAACCGATTATGGATTTCTTCCAACTTGCTCAACTCACCGTGATAAGAAATTTACCACTTTCTCATTTCATTGACATGCACACATTGGCAGAATTTCAGCCAAATGGCATTCACGGCTCGATGGTATTCAGAAAAACTTTGCAAAATATTGTGGATTTCTTCCAACTCGCTGAACTCATCGAGATAAGCAATTTACCACTTTCTCATTTCATTGAGATACACACATTGGCAGAATATCAGATAAATGTCATTCAGTGCTCGACGGTATTCAGAGAATCTTTGGAACCGAATGTGGATATCTTCCAAATTACTGAACTCATCGAGATAAGCACGTTTCCACTTTCTCATTTCATTGAGATACACACATTGAGAGAATATCAGCCTAGTGGCATTCAGTACCACAAGGTATCCCGCGAAACATTGGAACCGATTGTGGATTTCTTCCAAATTGCATACCTTATCGAGATAAGCATGTTACCACTTTCTCATTTCATTGAGATACACACATTGGCAGAATATCAGCCAAATGGCATTCAGTGCTCCAAGGTATTCAGAGAAACTTTGGAAACGATTGTGGATTTCTTCCAACTTGCTCAACTCACCGTGATAAGAAATTTACCACTTTCTCATTTCATTGACATGCACACATTGGCAGAATTTCAGCCAAATGGCATTCACGGCTCGATGGTATTCAGAGAAACTTTGCAAAATATTGTGGATTTCTTCCAACTCGCTGAACTCATCGAGATAAGCAATTTACCACTTTCTCATTTCATTGAGATACACACATTGGCAGAATATCAGATAAATGTCATTCAGTGCTCGACGGTATTCAGAGAATCTTTGGAACCGAATGTGGATATCTTCCAAATTGCTGAACTCTTCGAGATAAGCACGTTACCACTTTCTCATTTCATTGAGATATACGCTTTGGCAGAATTTCAGCCAAATAGCATTCCATGCTCGATGGTATTCAGAGAAACTTTGCAACATATGGTCGATTTCGTCCAATTTGCTGAACTCATCGAGATAAGCACATTACCACTTTCTCATTTCATTGAGATACACACATTGGCAGAATATCAGCCAAGTGGCATTCAGTGCTCCAAGGTATTGAGACAAACTTTGGAACAGATTGTGGATTTCTTCCAACTTGCTCAACTCTTCGAGATAAGCACGTTTCCACTTTCTCATTTCATTGAGATACACACATTGAGAGAATATCAGCCTAGTGGCATTCAGTACCACAAGGTATCCCGCGAAACATTGGAACCGATTGTGGATTTCTTCCAAATTGCATATCTCATCGAGATAAGCACGTTACCACTTTCTCATTTCATTGAGATACACACATTGGAAGAATATCAGCCAAATGGCATTCAGTGCTCCAAGGTATTCAGAGAAACTTTGGAACCGATTATGGATTTCTTCCAACTTGCTTCCACCGTGATAAGAAATTTACCACTTTCTCATTTCATTGACATGCACACATTGGCAGAATTTCAGCCAAACGGCATTCACGGCTCGATGGTATTCAGAGAAACTTTGTAAAATATTGTGGATTTCTTCCAACTCGCTGAACTCATCGAGATAAGCAATTTACCACTTTCTCATTTCATTGAGATACACAAATTGGCAGAATATCAGATAAACTTTGCAACATATGGTCGATTTCGTCCAATTTGCTGAACTCATCGAGATAAGCACATTACCACTTTCTCATTTCATTGAGATACACACATTGGCAGAATATCAGCCAAGTGGCATTCAGTGCTCCAAGGTATTGAGACAAACTTTGGAACAGATTGTGGATTTCTTCCAACCTGCTCAACTCTTCGAGATAAGAACGTTTCCACTTTCTCGTTTCATTGAGATACACACATTGAGAGAATATCAGCCTAGTGGCATTCAGTACCACAAGGTATCCCGCGAAACATTGGAACCGATTGTGGATTTCTTCCAAATTGCATATCTCATCGAGATAAGCATGTTACCACTTTCTCATTTCATTGAGATACAAACATTGGAAGAATATCAGCCAAATGGTATTCAGTGCTCCAAGGTATTCAGGGAAACTTTGGAACCGATTGTGGATTTCTTCCAACTTGCTCAACTCACCGTGATAAGAAATTTACCACTTTCTCATTTCATTGACATGCACACATTGGCAGAATTTCAGCCAAATGGCATTCACGGCTCGATGGTATTCAGAGAAACTTTGTAAAATATTGTAGATTTCTTGCAACTCGCTGAACTCATCGAGATAAGCAATTTACCACTTTCTCATTTCATTGAGATACACAAATTGGCAGAATATCAGATAAATGTCATTCAGTGCTCGACGGTATTCAGAGAATCTTTGGAACCGAATGTGGATATCTTCCAAATTGCTGAACTCATCGAGATAAGCACGTTACCACTTTCTCATTTCATTGACATATACGCTTTGGCAGAATTTCAGCCAAATAGCATTCACTGCTCGATGGTATTCAGAGAAACTTTGCAACATATGGCCGATTTCGTCCAATTTGCTGAACTCATCGAGATAAGCACATTACCACTTTCTCATTTCATCGAGATACACACATTGGCAGAATATCAGCCAAGTGGCATTCAGTGCTCCAAGGTATTGAGACAAACTTTGGAACAGATTGTGGATTTCTTCCAACTTGCTCAACTCTTCGAGATAAGCACGTTTCCACTTTCTCACTTCATTGAGATACACACATTGAGAGAATATCAGCCTAGTGGCATTCAGTACCACAAGGTATCCCGCGAAACATTGGAACCGATTGTGGATTTCTTCCAAATTGCATATCTCATCGAGATAAGCACGTTACCACTTTCTGATTTCATTGAGATACACACATTGGAAGAAAATCAGCCAAATGGCATTCAGTGCTCCAAGGTATTCAGAGAAACTTTGGAACCGATTATGGATTTCTTCCAACTTGCTCAACTCACCGTGATAAGAAATTTACCACTTTCTCATTTCATTGACATGCACACATTGGCAGAATTTCAGCCAAATGGCATTCACGGCTCGATGGTATTCAGAGAAACTTTGCAAAATAGTGTGGATTTCTTCCAACTCGCTGAACTCATCGAGATAAGCAATTTACCACTTTCTCATTTCATTGAGATACACACATTGGCAGAATATCAGATAAGTGCTATTCAGTGCTCGACGGTATTCAGAGAATCTTTGGAACCGAATGTGGATATCTTCCAAATTGCTGAACTCATCGAGATAAACACGTTACCACTTTCTCATTTCATTGACATATACGCTTTGGCAGAATTTCAGCCAAATAGCATTCACTGCTCGATGGTATTCAGAGAAACTTTGCAACATATGGTCGATTTCGTCCAATTTGCTGAACTCATCGAGATAAGCATATTACCACTTTCTCATTTCATTGTGATACACACATTGGCAAAATATCAGCCAAGTGGCATTCAGTGCTCCAAGGTGTTGTGACAAACTTTGGAACAGATTGTAGCTTTCTTCCAACTTGCTCAACTCTTCGAGATAAGCACGTTTCCACTTTCTCATTTCATTGAGATACACACATTGAGAGAATATCAGCCTAGTGGCATTCAGTACCACAAGGTATCCCGCGAAACATTGGAACCGATTGTGGATTTCTTCCTAATTGCATATCTCATCGAGATAAGCACGTTACCACTTTCTCATTTCATTGAGATACACACATTGGAAGAATATCAGCCAAATGGCATTCAGTGCTCCAAGGTATTCAGAGAAACTTTGGAACCGATTGTGGATTTCTTCCAACTTGCTCAACTCACCGTGATAAGAAATTTACCACTTTCTCATTTCATTGACCTGCACACATTGGCAGAATTTCAGCCAAATGGCATTCACGGCTCGATAGTATTCAGAGAAACTTTGCAAAATAGTGTGGATTTCTTCCAACTCGCTGAACTCATCGAGATAAGCAATTTACCACTTTCTCATTTCATTGAGATACACACATTGGCAGAATATCAGATAAATGTCATTCAGTGCTCGACGGTATTCAGAGAATCTTTGGAACCGAATGTGGATATCTTCCAAATTGCTGAACTCATCGAGATAAGCACGTTACCACTTTCTCATTTCATTGAGATATACGCTTTGGCAGAATTTCAGCCAAATAGCATTCACTGCTCGATGGTATTCAGAGAAACTTTGCAACATATGGTCGATTTCGTCCAATTTGCTGAACTCATCGAGATAAGCACATTACCACTTTCTCATTTCATTGAGATACACACATTGGCAGACTATCAGCCAAGTGGCATTCAGTGTTCCAAGGTATTGAGACAAACTTTGGAACAGATTGTGGATTTCTTCCAACTTGCTCAACTCTTCGAGATAAGCACGTTTCCACTTTCTCATTTCATTGAGATACACACATTGAGAGAATATCAGCCTAGTGGCATTCAGTACCACAAGGTATCCCGCGAAACATTGGAACCGATTGTGGATTTCTTCCAAATTGCATATCTCATCGAGATAAGCATGTTACCACTTTCTCATTTCATTGAGATACACACATTGGAAGAATATCAGCCAAATGGTATTCAGTGCTCCAAGGTATTCAGAGAAACTTTGGAACCGATTGTGGATTTCTTCCAACTTGCTCAACTCACCGTGATAAGAAATTTACCACTTTCTCATTTCATTGACATGCACACATTGGCAGAATTTCAGCCAAATGGCATTCACGGCTCGATGGTATTCAGAGAAACTTTGTAAAGTATTGTGGATTTCTTCCAACTCGCTGAACTCATCGAGATAAGCAATTTACCACTTTCTCATTTCAATGAGATACACAAATTGGCAGAATATCAGATAAATGTCATTCAGAGCTCGACGGTATTCAGAGAATCTTTGGAACCGAATGTGGATATCTTCCAAATTGCTGAACTCATCGAGATAAGCACGTTACCACTTTCTGATTTCATTGACATAAACGCTTTGGCAGAATTTCAGTCAAATAGCATTCACTGCTCGATGGTATTCAGAGAAACTTTGCAACATATGGCCGATTTCGTCCAATTTGCTGAACTCATCGAGATAAGCACATTACCACTTTCTCATTTCATCGAGATACACACATTGGCAGAATATCAGCCAAGTGGCATTCAGTGCTCCAAGGTATTGAGACAAACTTTGGAACAGATTGTGGATTTCTTCCAACTTGCTCAACTCTTCGAGATAAGCACGTTTCCACTTTCTCACTTCATTGAGATACACACATTGAGAGAATATCAGCCTAGTGGCATTCAGTACCACAAGGTATCCCGCGAAACATTGGAACCGATTGTGGATTTCTTCCAAATTGCATATCTCATCGAGATAAGCATGTTACCACTTTCTCATTTCATTGAGATACACACATTGGAAGAATATCAGCCAAATGGTATTCAGTGCTCCAAGGTATTCAGAGAAACTTTGGAACCGATTGTGGATTTCTTCCAACTTGCTCAACTCACCGTGATAAGAAATTTACCACTTTCTCATTTCAAAGACATGCACACATTGGCAGAATATCAGCCAAATGGCATTCACGGCTCGATGGTTTTCAGAGAAACTTTGTAAAATATTGTGGATTTCTTCCAACTCGCTGAACTCATCGAGATAAGCAATTTACCACTTTCTCATTTCATTGAGATACACAAATTGGCAGAATATCAGATAAACTTTGCAACATATGGCCGATTTCGTCCAATTTGCTGAACTCATCGAGATAAGCACATTACCACTTTCTCATTTCATTGAGATACACACATTGGCAGACTATCAGCCATGTGGCATTCAGTGCTCCAAGGTATTGAGACAAACTTTGGAACAGATTGTGGATTTCTTCCAACTTGCTCAACTCTTCGAGATAAGCACGTTTCCACTTTCTCATTTCATTGAGATACACACATTGAGAGAATATCAGCCTAGTGGCATTCAGTACCACAAGGTATCCCGCGAAACATTGGAACCGATTGTGGATTTCTTCCAAATTGCATATCTCATCGAGATAAGCATGTTAACACTTTCTCATTTCATTGAGATACACACATTGGAAGAATATCAGCCAAATGGTATTCAGTGCTCCAAGGTATTCAGAGAAACTTTGGAACCGATTGTGGATTTCTTCCAACTTGCTCAACTCACCGTGATAAGAAATTTACCACTTTCTCATTTCATTGACATGCACACATTGGCAGAATTTCAGCCAAATGGCATTCACGGCACGATGGTATTCAGAGAAACTTTGTAAAATATTGTGGATTTCTTCCAACTCGCTGAACTCATCGAGATAAGCAATTTACCACTTTCTCATTTCATTGAGATACACAAATTGGCAGAATATCAGATAAATGTCATTCAGAGCTCGACGGTATTCAGAGAATCTTTGGAACCGAATGTGGATATCTTCCAAATTGCTGAACTCATCGAGACAAGCACGTTACCACTTTCTGATTTCATTGACATAATCACTTTGGCAGAATTTCAGTCAAATAGCATTCACTGCTCGATGGTATTCAGAGAAACTTTGCAACATATGGTCGATTTCGTCCAATTTGCTGAACTCATCGAGATAAGCACATTACCACTTTCTCATTTCATTGAGATACACACATTGGCAGAACATCAGCCAAGTGGCATTCAGTGCTCCAAGGTATTGAGACAAACTTTGGAACAGATTGTGGATTTCTTCCAACTTGCTCAACTCTTCGAGATAAGCACGTTTCCACTTTCTCATTTCATTGAGATACAAACATTGAGAGAATATCAGCCTAGTGGCATTCAGTACCACAAGGTATCCCGCGAAACATTGGAACCGATTGTGGATTTCTTCCAAATTGCATATCTCATCGAGATAAGCATGTTACCACTTTCTCATTTCATTGAGATACACACATTGGAAGAATATCAGCCAAATGGCATTCAGTGCTCCAAGGTATTCAGAGAAACTTTGGAACCGATTATGGATTTCTTCCAACTTGCTCAACTCACCGTGATAAGAAATTTACCACTTTCTCATTTCATTGACATGCACACATTGGCAGAATTTCAGCCAAATGGCATTCACGGCTCGATGGTATTCAGAGAAACTTTGCAAAATATTGTGGATTTCTTCCAACTCGCTGAACTCATCGAGATAAGCAATTTACCACTTTCTCATTTCATTGAGATACACACATTGGCAGAATGTCAGATAAATGTCATTCAGAGCTCGATGGTATTCAGAGAATCTTTGGAACCGAATGTGGATATCTTCCAAATTGCTGAACTCATTGAGATAAGCACGTTTCCACTTTCTCATTTCATTGAGATACAGACATTGAGAGAATATCAGCCTAGTGGCATTCAGTACCACAAGGTATCCCGCGAAACATTAAAACCGATTGTGGATTTCTTCCAAATTGCATATCTTATCGAGATAAGCATGTTACCACTTTCACATTTCATTGAGATACACAAATTGCCAACTATCAGATAAATGTCATTCAGAGCTCGACGGTATTCAGAGAATCCTTGGAACCGAATGTGGATATCTTCCAAATTGCTGAACTCATCGAGATAAGCACGTTACCACTTTCTCATTTCATTGACATATGCGCTTTGGCAGAATTTCAGCCAAATAGCATTCACTGCTCGATGGTATTCAGAGAAACTTTGCAACATATGGTCGATTTCGTCCAATTTGCTGAACTCATCGAGATAAGCACATTACCACTTTCTCATTTCATTGAGATACACACATTGGCAGAACATCAGCCATGTGGCATTCAGTGCTCCAAGTTATTGAGACAAACTTTGGAACAGATTGTGGATTTCTTCCAACTTGCTCAACTCTTCGAGATAAGCACGTTTCCACTTTCTCATTTCATTGAGATACACACATTGAGAGAATATCAGCCTAGTGGCATTCAGTACCACAAGGTATCCCGCGAAACATTGGAACCGATTGTGGATTTCTTCCAAGTTGCATATCTCATCGAGATAAGCATGTTACCACTTTCTCATTTCATTGAGATACACACATTGGAAGAATATCAGCCAAATGGCATTCAGTGCTCCAAGGTATTCAGAGAAACTTTGGAACCGATTGTTGATTTCTTCCAACTCGCTCACCTCGCCGTGATAAGAAATTTACCACTTTCTCATTTCATTGACATGCACACATTGGCAGAATTTCAGCCAAATGGCATTCACGGCTCGATGGTATTCAGAGAAACTTTGTAAAATATTGTGGATTTCTTCCAACTCGCTGAACTCATCGAGATAAGCAATTTACCACTTTCTCATTTCATTGAGATACATACATTGGCAGAATATCAGATAAATGTCATTCAGTGTTCGACGGTATTCAGAGAATCTTTGGAACCGAATGTGGATATCTTCCAAATTGCTGAACTCATCGAGATAAGCACGTTACCACTTTCTCATTTCATTGAGATACACACATTGAGAGAATATCAGCCTAGTGGCATTCAGTACCACAAGGTATCCCGCGAAACATTGGAACCGATTGTGGATTTCTTCCAAATTGCATATCTTATCGAGATAAGCATTTTACCACTTTCTCATTTCATTGAGATACACACATTGGCAGAATATCAGCCAAGTGGCATTCAGTGCTCCAAGGTATTGAGACAAACTTTGGAACAGATTGTAGATTTCTTCCAACTTGCTCAACTCTTCGAGATAAGCACGTTTCCACTTTCTCATTTCACTGAGATACACACATTGAGAGAATATCAGCCTAGTGGCATTCAGTACCACAAGGTATCCCGCGAAACATTGGAACCGATTGTGGATTTCTTCCAAATTGCATATCTCATCGAGATAAGCACGTTACCACTTTCTCATTTCATTGAGATACACACATTGGAAGAATATCAGCCAAATGGCATTCAGTGCTCCAAGGTATACAGAGAAACTTTGGAACCGATAATGGATTTCTTCCAACTTGCTCAACTCACCGTGATAAGAAATTTACCACTTTCTCATTTCATTGACATGCACACATTGGCAGAATTTCAGCCAACTGGCATTCACGGCTCGATGGTATTCAGAGAAACTTTGCAAAATATGTGGATTTCTTCCAACTCGCTGCACTCATCGAGATAAGCAATTTACCACTTTCTCATTTCATTGAGGTACACACATTGGCAGAATATCAGATAAATGTCATTCAGAGCTCGACGGTATTCAGAGAATCTTTGGAACCGAATGTGGATATCTTCCAAATTGCTGAACTCATCGAGATAAGCACGTTACCACTTTCTCATTTCATTGACATATACGCTTTGGCAGAATTTCAGCCAAATAGCATTCACTGCTCGATGGTATTCCGAGAAACTTTGCAACATATGGTCGATTTCGTCCAATTTGCTGAACTCATCGAGATAAGCACATTACCACTTTCTCATTTCATCGAGATACACACATTGGCAGAATATCAGCCAAGTGGCATTCAGTGCTCCAAGGTATTGAGACAAACTTTGGAACAGATTGTGGATTTCTTCCAACTTGCTCAACTCTTCGAGATAAGCACGTTTCCACTTTCTCACTTCATTGAGATACACACATTGAGAGAATATCAGCCTAGTGGCATTCAGTACCACAAGGTATCAAGCGAAACATTGGAACCGATTGTGGATTTCTTCCAAATTGCATATCTCATCGAGATAAGCACGTTACCACTTTCTCATTTCATTGAGATACACACATTGGAAGAATATCAGCCAAATGGCATTCAGTGCTCCAAGGTATGCAGAGAAACTTTGGAACCGATTATGGATTTCTTCCAACTTGCTCAACTCACCGTGATAAGAAATTTACCACTTTCTCATTTCAAAGACATGCACACTTTGGCAGAATTTCAGCCAAATGGCATTCACGGCTCGATGGTATTCAGAGAAACTTTGCAAAATATTGTGGATTTCTGCCAACTCGCTGAACTCATCGAGATAAGCAATTTACCACTTTCTCATTTCATTGAGATACACACATTGGCAGAATATCAGATAAATGTCATTCAGTGCTCGACGGTATTCAGAGAATCTTTGGAACCGAATGTGGATATCTTCCAAATTGCTGAACTCATCGAGATAAGCACGTTACCACTTTCTCATTTCATTGACATATACGCTTTGGCAGAATTTCAGCCAAATAGCATTCACTGCTCGATGGTATTCAGAGAAACTTTGCAACATATGGTCGATTTCGTCCAATTTGCTGAACTCATCGAGATAAGCACATTACCACTTTCTCATTTCATTGAGATACACACATTGGCAGAATATCAGCCAAGTGGCATTCAGTGCTCCAAGGTATTGAGACAAACTTTGGAACAGATTGTGGATTTCTTCCAACTTGCTCAACTCTTCGAGATAAGCACGTTTCCACTTTCTCATTTCATTGAGATACACACATTGAGAGAATATCAGCCTAGTGGCATTCAGTACCACAAGGTATCCCGTGAAACATTGGAACCGATTGTGGATTTCTTCCAAATTGCATATCTCATCGAGATAAGCATGTTACCACTTTCTCATTTCATTGAGATACACACATTGGAAGAATATCAGCCAAATGGCATTCAGTGCTCCGAGGTATTCAGAGAAACTTTGGAACCGATTATGGATTTCTTCCAACTTGCTCAACTCACCGTGATAAGAAATTTACCACTTTCTCATTTCATTGACATGCACACATTGGCAGAATTTCAGCCAAATGGCATTCACGGCTCGATAGTATTCAGAGAAACTTTGCAAAATAGTGTGGATTTCTTCCAACTCGCTGAACTCATCGAGATAAGCAATTTACCACTTTCTCATTTCATTGAGATACACAAATTGGCAAAATATCAGATAAATGTCATTCAGAGCTCGACGGTATTCAGAGAATCTTTGCAACCGAAAGTGGATATCTTCCAAATTGCTGAACTCATCGAGATAAGCACGTTACCACTTTCTCATTTCATTGACATATACGCTTTGGCAGAATTTCAGCCAAATAGCATTCACTGCTCGATGGTATTCAGAGAAACTTTGCAACATATGGTCGATTTCGTCCAATTTGCTGAACTGATCGAGATAAGCACATTACCACTTTCTCATTTCATCGAGATACACACATTGGCAGAATATCAGCCAAGTGGCATTCAGTGCTCCAAGGTATTGAGACAAACTTTGGAACAGATTGTGGATTCCTTCCAACTTGCTCAACTCTTCGAGATAAGCACGTTTCCACTTTCTCACTTCATTGAGATACACACATTGAGAGAATATCAGCCTAGTGGCATTCAGTACCACAAGGTATCCCGCGAAACATTGGAACCGATTGTGGATTTCTTCCAAATTGCATATCTCATCGAGATAAGCACGTTACCACTTTCTCATTTCATTGAGATACACACATTGGAAGAATATCAGCCAAATGGCATTCAGTGCTCCAAGGTATTCAGAGAAACTTTGGAACCGATCATGGATTTCTTCCAACTTGCTCAACTCTTCGAGATAAGCACGTTTCCACTTTCTCATTTCATTGAGATACACACATTGAGAGAATATCAGCCTAGTGGCATTCAGTACCACAAGGTATCTCGCGAAACATTGGAACCGATTGTGGATTTCTTCCAAATTGCATATCTCATCGAGATAAGCACGTTACCACTTTCTCATTTCATTGAGATACACACATTGGAAGAATATCAGCCAAATGGCATTCAGTGCTCCAAGGTATTCAGAGAAACTTTGGAACCGATTGTGGATTTCTTCCAACTTGCTCAACTCACCGTGATAAGAAATTTACCACTTTCTCATTTCAAAGACATGCACACATTGGCAGAATTTCAGCCAAATGGCATTCACGGCTCCATGGTATTCAGAGAAACTTTGCAAAATATTGTGGATTTCGTCCAACTCGCTGAACTCATCGAGATAAGCAATTTACCACTTTCTCATTTCATTGAGATACACACATTGGCAGAATATCAGATAAATGTCATT
Source organism: Carcharhinus amblyrhynchos (assembly GCF_965287045.1). Taxonomy (NCBI): domain Eukaryota; kingdom Metazoa; phylum Chordata; class Chondrichthyes; order Carcharhiniformes; family Carcharhinidae; genus Carcharhinus; species Carcharhinus amblyrhynchos. Next base: position 110,407 of record NC_137341.1, on the reverse strand, counting down.
CAGTGCTCGACGGTATTCAGAGAATCTTTGGAACCGAATGTGGATATCTTCCAAATTGCTGAACTCATCGAGATAAGCACGTTTCCACTTTCTCATTTCATTGACATATACGCTTTGGCAGAATTTCAGCCAAATAGCATTCACTGCTCGATGGTATTCAGAGAAACTTTGCAACATATGGTCGATTTCGTCCAATTTGCTGAACTCATCGAGATAAGCACATTACCACTTTCTCATTTCATTGAGATACACACATTGGCAGAACATCAGCCAAGTGGCATTCAGTGCTCCAAGGTATTGAGACAAACTTTGGAACAGATTGTGGATTTCTTCTAACTTGCTCAACTCTTCGAGATAAGCACGTTTCCACTTTCTCATTTCATTGAGATACACACATTGAGAGAATATCAGCCTAGTGGCATTCAGTACCACAAGGTTTCCCGCGAAACATTGGAACCGATTGTGGATTTCTTCCAAATTGCATATCTCATCGAGATAAGCATGTTACCACTTTCTCATTTCATTGAGATACACACATTGGAAGAATATCAGCCAAATGGCATTCAGTGCTCCGAGGTATTCAGAGAAACTTTGGAACCGATTATGGATTTCTTCCAACTTGCTCAACTCACCGTGATAAGAAATTTACCACTTTCTCATTTCATTGACCTGCACACATTGGCAGAATTTCAGCCAAATGGCATTCACGGCTCGATAGTATTCAGAGAAACTTTGCAAAATAGTGTGGATTTCTTCCAACTCGCTGAACTCATCGAGATAAGCAATTTACCACTTTCTCATTTCATTGAGATACACAAATTGGCAAAATATCAGATAAATGTCATTCAGAGCTCGACGGTATTCAGAGAATTTTTGCAACCGAATGTGGATATCTTCCAAATTGCTGAACTCATCGAGATAAGCACGTTACCACTTTCTCATTTCATTGACATATACGCTTTGGCAGAATTTCAGCCAAATAGCTTTCACTGCTCGATGGTATTCAGAGAAACTTTGCAACATATGGTCGATTTCGTCTAATTTGCTGAACTGATCGAGATAAGCACATTACCACTTTCTCATTTCATCGAGATACACACATTGGCAGAATATCAGCCAAGTGGCATTCAGTGCTCCAAGGTATTGAGACAAACTTTGGAACAGATTGTGGATTCCTTCCAACTTGCTCAACTCTTCGAGATTAGCACGTTTCCACTTTCTCACTTCATTGAGATACACACATTGAGAGAATATCAGCCTAGTGGCATTCAGTACCACAAGGTATCCCGCGAAACATTGGAACCGATTGTGGATTTCTTCCAAATTGCATATCTCATCGAGATAAGCACGTTACCACTTTCTCATTTCATTGAGATACACACATTGGAAGAATATCAGCCAAATGGCATTCAGTGCTCCAAGGTATTCAGAGAAACTTTGGAACCGATTGTGGATTTCTTCCAACTTGCTCAACTCACCGTGATAAGAAATTTACCACTTTCTCATTTCAAAGACATGCACACATTGGCAGAATTTCAGCCAAATGGCATTCACTGCTCGATGGTATTCAGAGAAACTTTGCAAAATATTGTGGATTTCTTCCAACTCGCTGAACTCATCGAGATAAGCAATTTACCACTTTCTCATTTCATTGAGATACACACATTGGCAGAATATCAGATAAATGTCATTCAGTGCTCGACGGTATTCAGAGAATCTTTGGAACCGAATGTGGATATCTTCCAAATTGCTGAACTCATCGAGATAAGCACGTTACCACTTTCTCATTTCATTGACATATACGCTTTGGCAGAATTTCAGCCAAATAGCATTCACTGCTCGATGGTATTCAGAGAAACTTTGCAACATATGGTCGATTTCGTCCAATTTGCTGAACTCATCGAGATAAGCACATTACCACTTTCTCATTTCATTGAGATACACACATTGGCAGAACATCAGCCAAGTGGCATTCAGTGCTCCAAGGTATTGAGACAAACTTTGGAACAGATTGTGGATTTCTTCTAACTTGCTCAACTCTTCGAGATAAGCACGTTTCCACTTTCTCATTTCATTGAGATACACACATTGAGAGAATATCAGCCTAGTGGCATTCAGTACCACAAGGTATCCCGCGAAACATTGGAACCGATTGTGGATTTCTTCCAAATTGCATATCTCATCGAGATAAGCATGTTACCACTTTCTCATTTCATTGAGATACACACATTGGAAGAATATCAGCCAAATGGCATTCAGTGCTCCGAGGTATTCAGAGAAACTTTGGAACCGATTATGGATTTCTTCCAACTTGCTCAACTCACCGTGATAAGAAATTTACCACTTTCTCATTTCATTGACATGCACACATTGGCAGAATTTCAGCCAAATGGCATTCACGGCTCGATAGTATTCAGAGAAACTTTGCAAAATAGTGTGGATTTCTTCCAACTCGCTGAACTCATCGAGATAAGCAATTTACCACTTTCTCATTTCACTGAGATACACAAATTGGCAAAATATCAGATAAATGTCATTCAGAGCTCGACGGTATTCAGAGAATTTTTGCAACCGAATGTGGATATCTTCCAAATTGCTGAACTCATCGAGATAAGCACGTTACCACTTTCTCATTTCATTGACATATACGCTTTGGCAGAATTTCAGCCAAATAGCTTTCACTGCTCGATGGTATTCAGAGAAACTTTGCAACATATGGTCGATTTCGTCCAATTTGCTGAACTCATCGAGATAAGCACATTACCACTTTCTCATTTCATTGAGATACACACATTGGCAGACTATCAGCCAAGTGGCATTCAGTGCTCCAAGGTATTGAGACAAACTTTGGAACAGATTGTGGATTTCTTCCAACTTGCTCAACTCTTCGAGATAAGCACGTTTCCACTTTCTCATTTCATTGAGATACACACATTGAGAGAATATCAGCCTAGTGGCATTCAGTACCACAAGGTATCCCGCGAAACATTGGAACCGATTGTGGATTTCTTCCAAATTGCATATCTCATCGAGATAAGCATGTTACCACTTTCTCATTTCATTGAGATACACACATTGGAAGAATATCAGCCAAATGGTATTCAGTGCTCCAAGGTATTCAGAGAAACTTTGGAACCGATTGTGGATTTCTTCCAACTTGCTCAACTCACCGTGATAAGAAATTTACCACTTTCTCATTTCATTGACATGCACACATTGGCAGAATATCAGCCAAATGGCATTCACGGCTCGACGGTATTCAGAGAAACTTTGTAAAATATTGTGGATTTCTTCCAACTCGCTGAACTCATCGAGATAAGCAATTTACCACTTTCTCATTTCATTGAGATACACAAATTGGCAGAATATCAGATAAATGTCATTCAGAGCTCGACGGTATTCAGAGAATCTTTGGAACCGAATGTGGATATCTTCCAAATTGCTGAACTCATCGAGATAAGCACGTTACCACTTTCTGATTTCATTGACATAATCGCTTTGGCAGAATTTCAGTCAAATAGCATTCACTGCTCGATGGTATTCAGAGAAACATTGCAACATATTGTCGATTTCGTCCAATTTGCTGAACTCATCGAGATAAGCACATTACCACTTTCTCATTTCATTGAGATACACACATTGGCAGAATATCAGCCAAGTGGCATTCAGTGCTCCAAGGTATTGAGACAAACTTTGGAACAGATTGTGGATTTCTTCCAACTTGCTCAACTCTTCGAGAGAAGCACGTTTCCACTTTCTCACTTCATTGAGATACACACATTGAGAGAATATCAGCCTAGTGGCATTCAGTACCACAAGGTATCCCGCGAAACATTGGAACCGATTGTGGATTTCTTCCAAATTGCATATCTCATCGAGATAAGCACGATAGCACTTTCTCATTTCACTGAGATACACACATTGGAAGAATATCAGCCAAATGGCATTCAGTGCTCCAAGGTATTCAGAGAAACTTTGGAACCGATTATGGATTTCTTCCAACTTGCTCAACTCACCGTGATAAGAAATTTACCACTTTCTCATTTCATTGACATGCACACATTGGCAGAATTTCAGCCAAATGGCATTCACGGCTCGATGGTATTCAGAGAAACTTTGCAAAATATTGTGGATTTCTTCCAACTCGCTGAACTCATCGAGATAAGCAATTTACCACTTTCTCATTTCATTGAGATACACACATTGGCAGAATATCAGATAAATGTCATTCAGTGCTCGACGGTATTCAGAGAATCTTTGGAACCGAATGTGGATATCTTCCAAATTGCTGAACTCATCGAGATAAGGACGTTTCCACTTTCTCATTTCATTGAGATACAGACATTGAGAGAATATCAGCCTAGTGGCATTCAGTACCACAAGGTATCAAGCGAAACATTGGAACCGATTGTGGATTTCTTCCAAATTGCATATCTTATCGAGACAAGCATGTTACCACTTTCTCATTTCATTGAGATACACACATTGGCAGAATATCAGCCAAGTGGCATTCAGTGCTCCAAGGTATTGAGACAAACTTTGGAACAGATTGTAGATTTCTTCCAACTTGCTCAACTCTTCGAGATAAGCACGTTTCCACTTTCTCATTTCATTGAGATACACACATTGAGAGAATATCAGCCTAGTGGCATTCAGTACCACAAGGTATCCCGCGAAACATTGGAACCGATTCTGGATTTCTTCCAAATTGCATATCTCATCGAGATAAGCACGTTACCACTTTCTCATTTCATTGAGATACACACATTGGAAGAATATCAGCCAAATGGCATTCAGTGCTCCAAGGTATTCAGAGAAACTTTGGAACCGATTGTGGATTTCTTCCAACTTGCTCAACTCACCGTGATAAGAAATTTAGCACTTTCTCATTTCAAAGACATGCACACATTGGCAGAATTTCAGCCAAATGGCATTCACGGCTCCATGGTATTCAGAGAAACTTTGCAAAATATTGTGGATTTCTTCCAACTCGCTGAACTCATCGAGATAAGCAATTTACCACTTTCTCATTTCATTGAGATACACACATTGGCAGAATATCAGATAAATGTCATTCAGTGCTCGACGGTATTCAGAGAATCTTTGGAACCGAATGTGGATATCTTCCAAATTGCTGAACTCATCGAGATAAGCACGTTACCACTTTCTCATTTCATTGACATATACGCTTTGGCAGAATTTCAGCCAAATAGCATTCACTGCTCGATGGTATTCAGAGAAACTTTGCAACATATGGTCGATTTCGTCCAATTTGCTGAACTCATCGAGATAAGCACATTACCACTTTCTCATTTCATTGAGATACACACATTGGCAGAATATCAGCCAAGTGGCATTCAGTGCTCCAAGGTGTTGAGACAAACTTTGGAACAGATTGTGGATTTCTTCCAACTTGCTCAACTCTTCGAGATAAGCACGTTTCCACTTTCTCATTTCATTGAGATACACACATTGAGAGAATATCAGCCTAGTGGCATTCAGTACCACAAGGTATCCCGCGAAACATTGGAACCGATTGTGGATTTCTTCCAAATTGCATATCTCATCGAGATAAGCACGTTACCACTTTCTGATTTCATTGAGATACACACATTGGAAGAATATCAGCCAAATGGCATTCAGTGCTCCAAGGTATTCAGAGACACTTTGGAACCGATTGTGGATTTCTTCCAACTTGCTCAACTCACCGTGATAAGAAATTTACCACTTTCTCATTTCATTGACATGCACACATTGGCAGAATTTCAGCCAAATGGCATTCACGGCTCGATGGTATTCAGAGAAACTTTGCAAAATATTGTGGATTTCTTCCAACTCGCTGAACTCATCGAGATAAGCAATTTACCACTTTCTCATTTCATTGAGATACACACATTGGCAGAATATCAGATAAACGTCATTCAGTGCTCGACGGTATTCAGAGAATCTTTGGAACCGAATGTGGATATCTTCCAAATTGCTGAACTCATCGAGATAAGCACGTTACCACTTTCTCATTTCATTGACATATACGCTTTGGCACAATTTCAGCCAAATAGCATTCACTGCTCGATGGTATTCAGAGAAACTTTGCAACATATGGTCGATTTCGTCCAATTTGCTGAACTCATCGAGATAAGCACATTACCACTTTCTCATTTCATTGAGATACACACATTGGCAGACTATCAGCCATGTGGCATTCAGTGCTCCAAGGTATTGAGACAAACTTTGGAACAGATTGTGGATTTCTTCCAACTTGCTCAACTCTTCGAGAGAAGCACGTTTCCACTTTCTCATTTCATTGAGATACACACATTGAGAGAATATCAGCCTAGTGGCATTCAGTACCACAAGGTATCCCGCGAAACATTGGAACCGATTGTGGATTTCTTCCAAATTGCATATCTCATCGAGATAAGCATGTTACCACTTTCTCATTTCATTGAGATACACACATTGGAAGAATATCAGCCAAATGGCATTCAGTGCTCCAAGGTATTCAGAGAAACTTTGGAACCGATTATGGATTTCTTCCAACTTGCTCAACTCACCGTGATAAGAAATTTACCACTTTCTCATTTCATTGGCATGCACACATTGGCAGAATTTCAGCCAAATGGCATTCACGGCTCGATAGTATTCAGAGAAACTTTGCAAAATAGTGTGGATTTCTTCCAACTCGCTGAACTCATCGAGATAAGCAATTTACCACTTTCTCATTTCATTGAGATACACACATTGGCAGAATATCAGATAAATGTCATTCAGTGCTCGACGGTATTCAGAGAATCTTTGGAACCGAATGTGGATATCTTCCAAATTGCTGAACTCATCGAGATAAGCACGTTTCCACTTTCTCATTTCATTGAGATACAGGCATTGAGAGAATATCAGCCTAGTGGCATTCAGTACCACAAGGTATCAAGCGAAACATTGGAACCGATTGTGGATTTCTTCCAAATTGCATATCTTATCGAGACAAGCATGTTACCACTTTCTCATTTCATTGAGATACACACATTGGCAGAATATCAGCCAAGTGGCATTCAGTGCTCCAAGGTGTTGAGACAAACTTTGGAACAGATTGTGGATTTCTTCCAACTTGCTCAACTCTTCGAGATAAGCACGTTTCCACTTTCTCATTTCATTGAGATACACACATTGAGAGAATATCAGCCTAGTGGCATTCAGTACCACAAGGTATCCCGCGAAACATTGGAACCGATTGTGGATTTCTTCCAAATTGCATATCTCATCGAGATAAGCACGTTACCACTTTCTCATTTCATTGAGATACACACATTGGAAGAATATCAGCCAAATGGCATTCAGTGCTCCAAGGTATTCAGAGACACTTTGGAACCGATTGTGGATTTCTTCCAACTTGCTCAACTCACCGTGATAAGAAATTTACCACTTTCTCATTTCATTGACATGCACACATTGGCAGAATTTCAGCCAAATGGCATTCACGGCTCGATGGTATTCAGAGAAACTTTGCAAAATATTGTGGATTTCTTCCAACTCGCTGAACTCATCGAGATAAGCAATTTACCACTTTCTCATTTCATTGAGATACACACATTGGCAGAATATCAGATAAACGTCATTCAGTGCTCGACGGTATTCAGAGAATCTTTGGAACCGAATGTGGATATCTTCCAAATTGCTGAACTCATCGAGATAAGCACGTTACCACTTTCTCATTTCATTGACATATACGCTTTGGCACAATTTCAGCCAAATAGCATTCACTGCTCGATGGTATTCAGAGAAACTTTGCAACATATGGTCGATTTCGTCCAATTTGCTGAACTCATCGAGATAAGCACATTACCACTTTCTCATTTCATTGAGATACACACATTGGCAGACTATCAGCCATGTGGCATTCAGTGCTCCAAGGTATTGAGACAAACTTTGGAACAGATTGTGGATTTCTTCCAACTTGCTCAACTCTTCGAGAGAAGCACGTTTCCACTTTCTCATTTCATTGAGATACACACATTGAGAGAATATCAGCCTAGTGGCATTCAGTACCACAAGGTATCCCGCGAAACATTGGAACCGATTGTGGATTTCTTCCAAATTGCATATCTCATCGAGATAAGCATGTTACCACTTTCTCATTTCATTGAGATACACACATTGGAAGAATATCAGCCAAATGGCATTCAGTGCTCCAAGGTATTCAGAGAAACTTTGGAACCGATTATGGATTTCTTCCAACTTGCTCAACTCACCGTGATAAGAAATTTACCACTTTCTCATTTCATTGGCATGCACACATTGGCAGAATTTCAGCCAAATGGCATTCACGGCTCGATAGTATTCAGAGAAACTTTGCAAAATAGTGTGGATTTCTTCCAACTCGCTGAACTCATCGAGATAAGCAATTTACCACTTTCTCATTTCATTGAGATACACACATTGGCAGAATATCAGATAAATGTCATTCAGTGCTCGACGGTATTCAGAGAATCTTTGGAACCGAATGTGGATATCTTCCAAATTGCTGAACTCATCGAGATAAGCACGTTTCCACTTTCTCATTTCATTGAGATACAGGCATTGAGAGAATATCAGCCTAGTGGCATTCAGTACCACAAGGTATCAAGCGAAACATTGGAACCGATTGTGGATTTCTTCCAAATTGCATATCTTATCGAGACAAGCATGTTACCACTTTCTCATTTCATTGAGATACACACATTGGCAGAATATCAGCCAAGTGGCATTCAGTGCTCCAAGGTATTGAGACAAACTTTGGAACAGATTGTAGATTTCTTCCAACTTGCTCAACTCTTCGAGATAAGCACGTTTCCACTTTCTCATTTCATTGAGATACACACATTGAGAGAATATCAGCCTAGTGGCATTCAGTACCACAAGGTATCCCGCGAAACATTGGAACCGATTGTGGATTACTTCCAAATTGCATATCTCATCGAGATAAGCACGTTACCACTTTCTCATTTCATTGAGATACACACATTGGAAGAATATCAGCCAAATGGCATTCAGTGCTCCAAGGTATTCAGAGAAACTTTGGAACCGATTGTGGATTTCTTCCAACTTGCTCAACTCACCGTGATAAGAAATTTAGCACTTTCTCATTTCAAAGACATGCACACATTGGCAGAATTTCAGCCAAATGGCATTCACGGCTCCATGGTATTCAGAGAAACTTTGCAAAATATTGTGGATTTCTTCCAACTCGCTGAACTCATCGAGATAAGCAATTTACCACTTTCTCATTTCATTGAGATACACACATTGGCAGAATATCAGATAAACGTCATTCAGTGCTCGACGGTATTCAGAGAATCTTTGGAACCGAATGTGGATATTTTCCAAATTGCTGAACTCATCGAGATAAGCACGTTACCACTTTCTCATTTCATTGAGATATACGCTTTGGCAGAATTTCAGCCAAATAGCATTCACTGCTCGATGGTATTCAGAGAAACTTTGCAACATATGGTCGATTTCGTCCAATTTGCTGAACTCATCGAGATAAGCACATTACCACTTTCTCATTTCATTGAGATACACACATTGGCAGAATATCAGCCAAGTGGCATTCAGTGCTCCAAGGTGTTGAGACAAACTTTGGAACAGATTGTGGATTTCTTCCAACTTGCTCAACTCTTCGAGATAAGCACGTTTCCACTTTCTCATTTCATTGAGATACACACATTGAGAGAATATCAGCCTAGTGGCATTCAGTACCACAAGGTATCCCGCGAAACATTGGAACCGATTGTGGATTTCTTCCAAATTGCATATCTCATCGAGATAAGCACGTTACCACTTTCTCATTTCATTGAGATACACACATTGGAAGAATATCATCCAAATGGCATTCAGTGCTCCAAGGTATTCAGAGACACTTTGGAACCGATTGTGGATTTCTTCCAACTTGCTCAACTCACCGTGATAAGAAATTTACCACTTTCTCATTTCATTGACATGCACACATTGGCAGAATTTCAGCCAAATGGCATTCACGGCTCGATGGTATTCAGAGAAACTTTGCAAAATATTGTGGATTTCTTCCAACTCGCTGAACTCATCGAGATAAGCAATTTACCACTTTCTCATTTCATTGAGATACACACATTGGCAGAATATCAGATAAACGTCATTCAGTGCTCGACGGTATTCAGAGAATCTTTGGAACCGAATGTGGATATCTTCCAAATTGCTGAACTCATCGAGATAAGCACGTTTCCACTTTCTCATTTCATTGACATATACGCTTTGGCAGAATTTCAGCCAAATAGCATTCACTGCTCGATGGTATTCAGAGAAACTTTGCAACATATGGTCGATTTCGTCCAATTTGCTGAACTCATCGAGATAAGCACATTACCACTTTCTCATTTCATTGAGATACACACATTGGCAGAATATCAGCCAAGTGGCATTCAGTGCTCCAAGGTGTTGAGACAAACTTTGGAACAGATTGTGGATTTCTTCCAACTTGCTCAACTCTTCGAGATAAGCACGTTTCCACTTTCTCATTTCATTGAGATACACACATTGAGAGAATATCAGCCTAGTGGCATTCAGTACCACAAGGTATCCCGCGAAACATTGGAACCGATTGTGGATTTCTTCCAAATTGCATATCTCATCGAGATAAGCACGTTACCACTTTCTCATTTCATTGAGATACACACATTGGAAGAATATCATCCAAATGGCATTCAATGCTCCAAGGTATTCAGAGACACTTTGGAACCGATTGTGGATTTCTTCCAACTTGCTCAACTCACCGTGATAAGAAATTTACCACTTTCTCATTTCATTGACATGCACACATTGGCAGAATTTCAGCCAAATGGCATTCACGGCTCGATGGTATTCAGAGAAACTTTGCAAAATATTGTGGATTTCTTCCAACTCGCTGAACTCATCGAGATAAGCAATTTACCACTTTCTCATTTCATTGAGATACACACATTGGCAGAATATCAGATAAACGTCATTCAGTGCTCGACGGTATTCAGAGAATCTTTGGAACCGAATGTGGATATCTTCCAAATTGCTGAACTCATCGAGATAAGCACGTTACCACTTTCTCATTTCATTGACATATACGCTTTGGCAGAATTTCAGCCAAATAGCATTCACTGCTCGATGGTATTCAGAGAAACTTTGCAACATATGGTCGATTTCGTCCAATTTGCTGAACTCATCGAGATAAGCACATTACCACTTTCTCATTTCATTGAGATACACACATTGGCAGAACATCAGCCAAGTGGCATTCAGTGCTCCAAAGTATTGAGACAAACTTTGGAACAGATTGTGGATTTCTTCCAACTTGCTCAACTCTTCGAGATAAGCACGTTTCCACTTTCTCATTTCATTGAGATACACACATTGAGAGAATATCAGCCTAGTGGCATTCAGTACCACAAGGTATCCCGCGAAGCATTGGAACCGATTGTGGATTTCTTCCAAATTGCATATCTCATCGAGATAAGCATGTTACCACTTTCTCATTTCATTGAGATACACACATTGGAAGAATATCAGCCAAATGGTATTCAGTGCTCCAAGGTATTCAGAGAAACTTTGGAACCGATTGTGGATTTCTTCCAACTTGCTCAACTCACCGTGATAAGAAATTTACCACTTTCTCATTTCATTGACATGCACACATTGGCAGAATATCAGCCAAATGGCATTCACGGCTCGACGGTATTCAGAGAAACTTTGTAAAATAGTGTGGATTTCTTCCAACTCGCTGAACTCATCGAGATAAGCAATTTACCACTTTCTCATTTCATTGAGATACACAAATTGGCAGAATATCAGATAAATGTCATTCAGAGCTCGACGGTATTCAGAGAATCTTTGAACCGAATGTGGATATCTTCCAAATTGCTGAACTCATCGAGATAAGCACGTTACCACTTTCTGATTTCATTGACATAATCGCTTTGGCAGAATTTCAGTCAAATAGCATTCACTGCTCGATGGTATTCAGAGAAACATTGCAACATATTGTCGATTTCGTCCAATATGCTGAACTCATCGAGATAAGCACATTACCACTTTCTCATTTCATTGAGATACACACATTGGCAGAATATCAGCCAAGTGGCATTCAGTGCTCCAAGGTATTGAGACAAACTTTGGAACAGATTGTGGATTTCTTCCAACTTGCTCAACTCTTCGAGAGAAGCACGTTTCCACTTTCTCACTTCATTGAGATACACACATTGAGAGAATATCAGCCTAGTGGCATTCAGTACCACAAGGTATCCCGCGAAACATTGGAACCGATTGTGGATTTCTTCCAAATTGCATATCTCATCGAGATAAGCACGATACCACTTTCTCATTTCATTGAGATACACACATTGGAAGAATATCAGCCAAATGGCATTCAGTGCTCCAAGGTATTCAGAGAAATTTTGGAACCGATTATGGATTTCTTCCAACTTGCTCAACTCACCGTGATAAGAAATTTACCACTTTCTCATTTCATTGACATGCACACATTGGCAGAATTTCAGCCAAATGGCATTCACGGCTCGATGGTATTCAGAGAAACTTTGCAAAATATTGTGGATTTCTTCCAACTCGCTGAACTCATCGAGATAAGCAATTTACCACTTTCTCATTTCATTGAGATACACACATTGGCAGAATATCAGATAAATGTCATTCAGTGCTCGACGGTATTCAGAGAATCTTTGGAACCGAATGTGGATATCTTCCAAATTGCTGAACTCATCGAGATAAGCACGTTTCCACTTTCTGATTTCATTGAGATACAGGCATTGAGAGAATATCAGCCTAGTGGCATTCAGTACCACAAGGTATCAAGCGAAACATTGGAACCGATTGTGGATTTCTTCCAAATTGCATATCTTATCGAGACAAGCATGTTACCACTTTCTCATTTCATTGAGATACACACATTGGCAGAATATCAGCCAAGTGGCATTCAGTGCTCCAAGGTATTGAGACAAACTTTGGAACAGATTGTAGATTTCTTCCAACTTGCTCAACTCTTCGAGATAAGCACGTTTCCACTTTCTCCTTTCATTGAGATACACACATTGAGAGAATATCAGCCTAGTGGCATTCAGTACCACAAGGTATCCCGCGAAACATTGGAACCGATTGTGGATTACTTCCAAATTGCATATCTCATCGAGATAAGCACGTTACCACTTTCTCATTTCATTGAGATACACACATTGGAAGAATATCAGCCAAATGGCATTCAGTGCTCCAAGGTATTCAGAGAAACTTTGGAACCGATTGTGGATTTCTTCCAACTTGCTCAACTCACCGTGATAAGAAATTTAGCACTTTCTCATTTCAAAGACATGCACACATTGGCAGAATTTCAGCCAAATGGCATTCACGGCTCCATGGTATTCAGAGAAACTTTGCAAAATATTGTGGATTTCTTCCAACTCGCTGAACTCATCGAGATAAGCAATTTACCACTTTCTCATTTCATTGAGATACACACATTGGCAGAATATCAGATAAACGTCATTCAGTGCTCGACGGTATTCAGAGAATCTTTGGAACCGAATGTGGATATCTTCCAAATTGCTGAACTCATCGAGATAAGCACGTTACCACTTTCTCATTTCATTGACATATACGCTTTGGCAGAATTTCAGCCAAATAGCATTCACTGCTCGATGGTATTCAGAGAAACTTTGCAACATATGGTCGATTTCGTCCAATTTGCTGAACTCATCGAGATAAGCACATTACCACTTTCTCATTTCATTGAGATACACACATTGGCAGAATATCAGCCAAGTGGCATTCAGTGCTCCAAGATGTTGAGACAAACTTTGGAACAGATTGTGGATTTCTTCCAACTTGCTCAACTCTTCGAGATAAGCACGTTTCCACTTTCTCATTTCATTGAGATACACACATTGAGAGAATATCAGCCTAGTGGCGTTCAGTACCACAAGGTATCCCGCGAAACATTGGAACCGATTGTGGATTTCTTCCAAATTGCATATCTCATCGAGATAAGCACGTTACCACTTTCTCATTTCATTGAGATACACACATTGGAAGAATATCATCCAAATGGCATTCAGTGCTCCAAGGTATTCAGAGACACTTTGGAACCGATTGTGGATTTCTTCCAACTTGCTCAACTCACCGTGATAAGAAATTTACCACTTTCTCATTTCATTGACATGCACACATTGGCAGAATTTCAGCCAAATGGTATTCACGGCTCGATGGTATTCAGAGAAACTTTGCAAAATATTGTGGATTTCTTCCAACTCGCTGAACTCATCGAGATAAGCAATTTACCACTTTCTCATTTCATTGAGATACACACATTGGCAGAATATCAGATAAACGTCATTCAGTGCTCGACGGTATTCAGAGAATCTTTGGAACCGAATGTGGATATCTTCCAAATTGCTGAACTCATCGAGATAAGCACGTTACCACTTTCTCATTTCATTGAGATATACGCTTTGGCAGAATTTCAGCCAAATAGCATTCACTGCTCGATGGTATTCAGAGAAACTTTGCAACATATGGTCGATTTCGTCCAATTTGCTGAACTCATCGAGATAAGCACATTACCACTTTCTCATTTCATTGAGATACACACATTGGCAGAACATCAGCCAAGTGGCATTCAGTGCTCCAAGGTATTGAGACAAACTTTGGAACAGATTGTGGATTTCTTCCAACTTGCTCAACTCTTCGAGATAAGCACGTTTCCACTTTCTCATTTCATTGAGATACACACATTGAGAGAATATCAGCCTAGTGGCATTCAGTACCACAAGGTATCCCGCGAAACATTGGAACCGATTGTGGATTTCTTCCAAATTGCATATCTCATCGAGATAAGCACGTTACCACTTTCTCATTTCATTGAGATACACACATTGGAAGAATATCAGCCAAATGGCATTCAGTGCTCCAAGGTATTCAGAGAAACTTTGGAACCGATTGTGGATTTCTTCCAACTTGCTCAACTCACCGTGATAAGAAATTTACCACTTTCTCATTTCAAAGACATGCACACATTGGCAGAATTTCAGCCAAATGGCATTCACTGCTCGATGGTATTCAGAGAAACTTTGCAAAATATTGTGGATTTCTTCCAACTCGCTGAACTCATCGAGATAAGCAATTTACCACTTTCTCATTTCATTGAGATACACACATTGGCAGAATATCAGATAAATGTCATTCAGTGCTCGACGGTATTCAGAGAATCTTTGGAACCGAATGTGGATATCTTCCAAATTGCTGAACTCATCGAGATAAGCACGTTACCACTTTCTCATTTCATTGACATATACGCTTTGGCAGAATTTCAGCCAAATAGCATTCACTGCTCGATGGTATTCAGAGAAACTTTGCAACATATGGTCGATTTCGTCCAATTTGCTGAACTCATCGAGATAAGCACATTACCACTTTCTCATTTCATTGAGATACACACATTGGCAGAACATCAGCCAAGTGGCATTCAGTGCTCCAAGGTATTGAGACAAACTTTGGAACAGATTGTGGATTTCTTCTAACTTGCTCAACTCTTCGAGATAAGCACGTTTCCACTTTCTCATTTCATTGAGATACACACATTGAGAGAATATCAGCCTAGTGGCATTCAGTACCACAAGGTATCCCGCGAAACATTGGAACCGATTGTGGATTTCTTCCAAATTGCATATCTCATCGAGATAAGCATGTTACCACTTTCTCATTTCATTGAGATACACACATTGGAAGAATATCAGCCAAATGGCATTCAGTGCTCCGAGGTATTCAGAGAAACTTTGGAACCGATTATGGATTTCTTCCAACTTGCTCAACTCACCGTGATAAGAAATTTACCACTTTCTCATTTCATTGACATGCACACATTGGCAGAATTTCAGCCAAATGGCATTCACGGCTCGATAGTATTCAGAGAAACTTTGCAAAATAGTGTGGATTTCTTCCAACTCGCTGAACTCATCGAGATAAGCAATTTACCACTTTCTCATTTCATTGAGATACACAAATTGGCAAAATATCAGATAAATGTCATTCAGAGCTCGACGGTATTCAGAGAATTTTTGCAACCGAATGTGGATATCTTCCAAATTGCTGAACTCATCGAGATAAGCACGTTACCACTTTCTCATTTCATTGACATATACGCTTTGGCAGAATTTCAGCCAAATAGCTTTCACTGCTCGATGGTATTCAGAGAAACTTTGCAACATATGGTCGATTTCGTCCAATTTGCTGAACTGATCGAGATAAGCACATTACCACTTTCTCATTTCATCGAGATACACACATTGGCAGAATATCAGCCAAGTGGCATTCAGTGCTCCAAGGTATTGAGACAAACTTTGGAACAGATTGTGGATTCCTTCCAACTTGCTCAACTCTTCGAGATAAGCACGTTTCCACTTTCTCACTTCATTGAGATACACACATTGAGAGAATATCAGCCTAGTGGCATTCAGTACCACAAGGTATCCCGCGAAACATTGGAACCGATTGTGGATTTCTTCCAAATTGCATATCTCATCGAGATAAGCACGTTACCACTTTCTCATTTCATTGAGATACACACATTGGAAGAATATCAGCCAAATGGCATTCAGTGCTCCAAGGTATTCAGAGAAACTTTGGAACCGATTGTGGATTTCTTCCAACTTGCTCAACTCACCGTGATAAGAAATTTACCACTTTCTCATTTCAAAGACATGCACACATTGGCAGAATTTCAGCCAAATGGCATTCACGGCTCGATGGTATTCAGAGAAACTTTGCAAAATATTGTGGATTTCTTCCAACTCGCTGAACTCATCGAGATAAGCAATTTACCACTTTCTCATTTCATTGAGATACACACATTGGCAGAATATCAGATAAATGTCATTCAGTGCTCGACGGTATTCAGAGAATCTTTGGAACCGAATGTGGATATCTTCCAAATTGCTGAACTCATCGAGATAAGCACGTTACCACTTTCTCATTTCATTGACATATACGCTTTGGCAGAATTTCAGCCAAATAGCATTCACTGCTCGATGGTATTCAGAGAAACTTTGCAACATATGGTCGATTTCGTCCAATTTGCTGAACTCATCGAGATAAGCACATTACCACTTTCTCATTTCATTGAGATACACACATTGGCAGAATATCAGCCAAGTGGCATTCAGTGCCCCAAGGTGTTGAGACAAACTTTGGAACAGATTGTGGATTTCTTCCAACTTGCTCAACTCTTCGACATAAGCACGTTTCCACTTTTTCATTTCATTGAGATACACACATTGAGAGAATATCAGCCTAGTGGCATTCAGTACCACAAGGTATCCCGCGAAACATTGGAACCGATTGTGGATTTCTTCCAAATTGCATATCTCATCGAGATAAGCACGTTACCACTTTCTCATTTCATTGAGATACACACATTGGAAGAATATCAGCCAAATGGCATTCAGTGCTCCAAGGTATTCAGAGAAACTTTGGAACCGATTGTGGATTTCTTCCAACTTGCTCAACTCACCGTGATAAGCAATTTACCACTTTCTGATTTCATTGACATGCACACATTGGCAGAATTTCAGCCAAATGGCATTCACGGCTCGATTGTATTCAGAGAAAATTTGCAAAATATTGTGGATTTCTTCCAACTCGCTGAACTCATCGAGATAAGCAATTTACGACTTTCTCATTTCATTGAGATACACACATTGGCAGAATATCAGATAAATGTCATTCAGTGCTCGACGGTATTCAGAGAATCTTTGGAACCGAATGTGGATATCTTCCAAATTGCTGAACTCATCGAGATAAGCACGTTACCACTTTCTCATTTCATTGACATATACGCTTTGGCAGAATTTCAGCCAAATAGCATTCACTGCTCGATGGTATTCAGAGAAACTTTGCAACATATGGTCGATTTCGTCCAATTTGCTGAGCTCATCGAGATAAGCACATTACCACTTTCTCATTTCATTGAGATACACACATTGGCAGAACATCAGCCAAGTGGCATTCAGTGCTCCAAGGTATTGAGACCAACTTTGGAACAGATTGTGGATTTCTTCCAACTTGCTCAACTCTTCGAGATAAGCACGTTTCCACTTTCTCATTTCATTGAGATACACACATTGAGAGAATATCAGCCTAGTGGCATTCAGTACCACAAGGTATCCCGCGAAACATTGGAACCGATTGTGGATTTCTTCCAAATTGCATATCTCATCGAGATAAGCACGTTACCACTTTCTCATTTCATTGAGATACACACATTGGAAGAATATCAGCCAAATGGCATTCAGTGCTCCAAGGTATTCAGAGAAACTTTGGAACCGATTATGGATTTCTTCCAACTTGCTCAACTCACCGTGATAAGAAATTTACCACTTTCTCATTTCATTGACATGCACACATTGGCAGAATTTCAGCCAAATGGCATTCACGGCTCGATAGTATTCAGAGAAACTTTGCAAAATAGTGTGGATTTCTTCCAACTCGCTGAACTCATCGAGATAAGCAATTTACCACTTTCTCATTTCATTGAGATACATACATTGGCAGAATATCAGATAAATGTCATTCAGTGCTCGACGGTATTCAGAGAATCTTTGGAACCGAATGTGGATATCTTCCAAATTGCTGAACTCATCGAGATAAGCACGTTACCACTTTCTCATTTCATTGAGATATACGCTTTGGCAGAATTTCAGCCAAATAGCATTCACTGCTCGATGGTATTCAGAGAAACTTTGCAACATATGGTCGATTTCGTCCAATTTGCTGAACTCATCGAGATAAGCACATTACCACTTTCTCATTTCATTGAGATACACACATTGGCAGACTATCAGCCAAGTGGCATTCAGTGCTCCAAGGTATTGAGACAAACTTTGGAACAGATTGTGGATTTCTTCCAACTTGCTCAACTCTTCGAGATAAGCACGTTTCCACTTTCTCATTTCATTGAGATACACACATTGAGAGAATATCAGCCTAGTGGCATTCAGTACCACAAGGTATCCCGCGAAACATTGGAACCGATTGTGGATTTCTTCCAAATTGCATATCTCATCGAGATAAGCATGTTACCACTTTCTCATTTCATTGAGATACACACATTGGAAGAATATCAGCCAAATGGTATTCAGTGCTCCAAGGTATTCAGAGAAACTTTGGAACCGATTGTGGATTTCTTCCAACTTGCTCAACTCACCGTGATAAGAAATTTACCACTTTCTCATTTCATTGACATGCACACATTGGCAGAATATCAGCCAAATGGCATTCACGGCTCGACGGTATTCAGAGAAACTTTGTAAAATATTGTGGATTTCTTCCAACTCGCTGAACTCATCGAGATAAGCAATTTACCACTTTCTCATTTCATTGAGATACACAAATTGGCAGAATATCAGATAAATGTCATTCAGAGCTCGACGGTATTCAGAGAATCTTTGGAACCGAATGTGGATATCTTCCAAATTGCTGAACTCATCGAGATAAGCACGTTACCACTTTCTGATTTCATTGACATAATCGCTTTGGCAGAATTTCAGTCAAATAGCATTCACTGCTCGATGGTATTCAGAGAAACATTGCAACATATTGTCGATTTCGTCCAATTTGCTGAACTCATCGAGATAAGCACATTACCACTTTCTCATTTCATTGAGATACACACATTGGCAGAATATCAGCCAAGTGGCATTCAGTGCTCCAAGGTATTGAGACAAACTTTGGAACAGATTGTGGATTTCTTCCAACTTGCTCAACTCTTCGAGAGAAGCACGTTTCCACTTTCTCACTTCATTGAGATACACACATTGAGAGAATATCAGCCTAGTGGCATTCAGTACCACAAGGTATCCCGCGAAACATTGGAACCGATTGTGGATTTCTTCCAAATTGCATATCTCATCGAGATAAGCACGATACCACTTTCTCATTTCATTGAGATACACACATTGGAAGAATATCAGCCAAATGGCATTCAGTGCTCCAAGGTATTCAGAGAAACTTTGGAACCGATTATGGATTTCTTCCAACTTGCTCAACTCACCGTGTTAAGAAATTTGCCACTTTCTCATTTCATTGACATGCACACATTGGCAGAATTTCAGCCAAATGGCATTCACGGCTCGATGGTATTCAGAGAAACTTTGCAAAATATTGTGGATTTCTTCCAACTCGCTGAACTCATCGAGATAAGCAATTTACCACTTTCTCATTTCATTGAGATACACACATTGGCAGAATATCAGATAAATGTCATTCAGTGCTCGACGGTATTCAGAAAATCTTTGGAACCGAATGTGGATATCTTCCAAATTGCTGAACTCATCGAGATAAGCACGTTTCCACTTTCTCATTTCATTGAGATACAGACATTGAGAGAATATCAGCCTAGTGGCATTCAGTACCACAAGGTATCAAGCGAAACATTGGAACCGATTGTGGATTTCTTCCAAATTGCATATCTTATCGAGACAAGCATGTTACCACTTTCTCATTTCATTGAGATACACACATTGGCAGAATATCAGCCAAGTGGCATTCAGTGCTCCAAGGTACTGAGACAAACTTTGGAACAGATTGTAGATTTCTTCCAACTTGCTCAACTCTTCGAGATAAGCACGTTTCCACTTTCTCATTTCATTGAGATACACACATTGAGAGAATATCAGCCTAGTGGCGTTCAGTACCACAAGGTATCCCGCGAAACATTGGAACCGATTGTGGATTACTTCCAAATTGCATATCTCATCGAGATAAGCACGTTACCACTTTCTCATTTCATTGAGATACACACATTGGAAGAATATCAGCCAAATGGCATTCAGTGCTCCAAGGTATTCAGAGAAACTTTGGAACCGATTGTGGATTTCTTCCAACTTGCTCAACTCACCGTGATAAGAAATTTAGCACTTTCTCATTTCAAAGACATGCACACATTGGCAGAATTTCAGCCAAATGGCATTCACGGCTCGATGGTATTCAGAGAAACTTTGCAAAATATTGTGGATTTCTTCCAACTCGCTGAACTCATCGAGATAAGCAATTTACCACTTTCTCATTTCATTGAGATACACACATTGGCAGAATATCAGATAAACGTCATTCAGTGCTCGACGGTATTCAGAGAATCTTTGGAACCGAATGTGGATATCTTCCAAATTGCTGAACTCATCGAGATAAGCACGTTACCACTTTCTCATTTCATTGAGATATACGCTTTGGCAGAATTTCAGCCAAATAGCATTCACTGCTCGATGGTATTCAGAGAAACTTTGCAACATATGGTCGATTTCGTCCAATTTGCTGAACTCATCGAGATAAGCACATTACCACTTTCTCATTTCATTGAGATACACACATTGGCAGAATATCAGCCAAGTGGCATTCAGTGCTCCAAGGTGTTGAGACAAACTTTGGAACAGATTGTGGATTTCTTCCAACTTGCTCAACTCTTCGAGATAAGCACGTTTCCACTTTCTCATTTCATTGAGATACACACATTGAGAGAATATCAGCCTAGTGGCATTCAGTACCACAAGGTTCCCCGCGAAACATTGGAACCGATTGTGGATTTCTTCCAAATTGCATATCTCATCGAGATAAGCACGTTACCACTTTCTCATTTCATTGAGATACACACATTGGAAGAATATCATCCAAATGGCATTCAGTGCTCCAAGGTATTCAGAGACACTTTGGAACCGATTGTGGATTTCTTCCAACTTGCTCAACTCACCGTGATAAGAAATTTACCACTTTCTCATTTCATTGACATGCACACATTGGCAGAATTTCAGCCAAATGGCATTCACGGCTCGATGGTATTCAGAGAAACTTTGCAAAATATTGTGGATTTCTTCCAACTCGCTGAACTCATCGAGATAAGCAATTTACCACTTTCTCATTTCATTGAGATACACACATTGGCAGAATATCAGATAAACGTCATTCAGTGCTCGACGGTATTCAGAGAATCTTTGGAACCGAATGTGGATATCTTCCAAATTGCTGAACTCATCGAGATAAGCACGTTACCACTTTCTCATTTCATTGACATATACGCTTTGGCAGAATTTCAGCCAAATAGCATTCACTGCTCGATGGTATTCAGAGAAACTTTGCAACATATGGTCGATTTCGTCCAATTTGCTGAACTCATCGAGATAAGCACATTACCACTTTCTCATTTCATTGAGATACACACATTGGCAGAATATCAGCCAAGTGGCATTCAGTGCTCCAAGATGTTGAGACAAACTTTGGAACAGATTGTGGATTTCTTCCAACTTGCTCAACTCTTCGAGATAAGCACGTTTCCACTTTCTCATTTCATTGAGATACACACATTGAGAGAATATCAGCCTAGTGGCGTTCAGTACCACAAGGTATCCCGCGAAACATTGGAACCGATTGTGGATTTCTTCCAAATTGCATATCTCATCGAGATAAGCACGTTACCACTTTCTCATTTCATTGAGATACACACATTGGAAGAATATCATCCAAATGGCATTCAGTGCTCCAAGGTATTCAGAGACACTTTGGAACCGATTGTGGATTTCTTCCAACTTGCTCAACTCACCGTGATAAGAAATTTACCACTTTCTCATTTCATTGACATGCACACATTGGCAGAATTTCAGCCAAATGGTATTCACGGCTCGATGGTATTCAGAGAAACTTTGCAAAATATTGTGGATTTCTTCCAACTCGCTGAACTCATCGAGATAAGCAATTTACCACTTTCTCATTTCATTGAGATACACACATTGGCAGAATATCAGATAAACGTCATTCAGTGCTCGACGGTATTCAGAGAATCTTTGGAACCGAATGTGGATATCTTCCAAATTGCTGAACTCATCGAGATAAGCACGTTACCACTTTCTCATTTCATTGAGATATACGCTTTGGCAGAATTTCAGCCAAATAGCATTCACTGCTCGATGGTATTCAGAGAAACTTTGCAACATATGGTCGATTTCGTCCAATTTGCTGAACTCATCGAGATAAGCACATTACCACTTTCTCATTTCATTGAGATACACACATTGGCAGAACATCAGCCAAGTGGCATTCAGTGCTCCAAGGTATTGAGACAAACTTTGGAACAGATTGTGGATTTCTTCCAACTTGCTCAACTCTTCGAGATAAGCACGTTTCCACTTTCTCATTTCATTGAGATACACACATTGAGAGAATATCAGCCTAGTGGCATTCAGTACCACAAGGTATCCCGCGAAACATTGGAACCGATTGTGGATTTCTTCCAAATTGCATATCTCATCGAGATAAGCACGTTACCACTTTCTCATTTCATTGAGATACACACATTGGAAGAATATCAGCCAAATGGCATTCAGTGCTCCAAGGTATTCAGAGAAACTTTGGAACCGATTGTGGATTTCTTCCAACTTGCTCAACTCACCGTGATAAGAAATTTACCACTTTCTCATTTCAAAGACATGCACACATTGGCAGAATTTCAGCCAAATGGCATTCACTGCTCGATGGTATTCAGAGAAACTTTGCAAAATATTGTGGATTTCTTCCAACTCGCTGAACTCATCGAGATAAGCAATTTACCACTTTCTCATTTCATTGAGATACACACATTGGCAGAATATCAGATAAATGTCATTCAGTGCTCGACGGTATTCAGAGAATCTTTGGAACCGAATGTGGATATCTTCCAAATTGCTGAACTCATCGAGATAAGCACGTTACCACTTTCTCATTTCATTGACATATACGCTTTGGCAGAATTTCAGCCAAATAGCATTCACTGCTCGATGGTATTCAGAGAAACTTTGCAACATATGGTCGATTTCGTCCAATTTGCTGAACTCATCGAGATAAGCACATTACCACTTTCTCATTTCATTGAGATACACACATTGGCAGAACATCAGCCAAGAGGCATTCAGTGCTCCAAGGTATTGAGACAAACTTTGGAACAGATTGTGGATTTCTTCTAACTTGCTCAACTCTTCGAGATAAGCACGTTTCCACTTTCTCATTTCATTGAGATACACACATTGAGAGAATATCAGCCTAGTGGCATTCAGTACCACAAGGTATCCCGCGAAACATTGGAACCGATTGTGGATTTCTTCCAAATTGCATATCTCATCGAGATAAGCATGTTACCACTTTCTCATTTCATTGAGATACACACATTGGAAGAATATCAGCCAAATGGCATTCAGTGCTCCGAGGTATTCAGAGAAACTTTGGAACCGATTATGGATTTCTTCCAACTTGCTCAACTCACCGTGATAAGAAATTTACCACTTTCTCATTTCATTGACATGCACACATTGGCAGAATTTCAGCCAAATGGCATTCACGGCTCGATAGTATTCAGAGAAACTTTGCAAAATAGTGTGGATTTCTTCCAACTCGCTGAACTCATCGAGATAAGCAATTTACCACTTTCTCATTTCATTGAGATACACAAATTGGCAAAATATCAGATAAATGTCATTCAGAGCTCGACGGTATTCAGATAATTTTTGCAACCGAATGTGGATATCTTCCAAATTGCTGAACTCATCGAGATAAGCACGTTACCACTTTCTCATTTCATTGACATATACGCTTTGGCAGAATTTCAGCCAAATAGCTTTCACTGCTCGATGGTATTCAGAGAAACTTTGCAACATATGGTCGATTTCGTCCAATTTGCTGAACTGATCGAGATAAGCACATTACCACTTTCTCATTTCATCGAGATACACACATTGGCAGAATATCAGCCAAGTGGCATTCAGTGCTCCAAGGTATTGAGACAAACTTTGGAACAGATTGTGGATTCCTTCCAACTTGCTCAACTCTTCGAGATAAGCACGTTTCCACTTTCTCACTTCATTGAGATACACACATTGAGAGAATATCAGCCTAGTGGCATTCAGTACCACAAGGCATCCCGCGAAACATTGGAACCGATTGTGGATTTCTTCCAAATTGCATATCTCATCGAGATAAGCACGTTACCACTTTCTCATTTCATTGAGATACACACATTGGAAGAATATCAGCCAAATGGCATTCAGTGCTCCAAGGTATTCAGAGAAACTTTGGAACCGATTGTGGATTTCTTCCAACTTGCTCAACTCACCGTGATAAGAAATTTACCACTTTCTCATTTCAAAGACATGCACACATTGGCAGAATTTCAGCCAAATGGCATTCACGGCTCGATGGTATTCAGAGAAACTTTGCAAAATATTGTGGATTTCTTCCAACTCGCTGAACTCATCGAGATAAGCAATTTACCACTTTCTCATTTCATTGAGATACACACATTGGCAGAATATCAGATAAATGTCATTCAGTGCTCGACGGTATTCAGAGAATCTTTGGAACCGAATGTGGATATCTTCCAAATTGCTGAATTCATCGAGATAAGCACGTTACCACTTTCTCATTTCATTGACATATACGCTTTGGCAGAATTTCAGCCAAATAGCATTCACTGCTCGATGGTATTCAGAGAAACTTTGCAACATATGGTCGATTTCGTCCAATTTGCTGAACTCATCGAGATAAGCACATTACCACTTTCTCATTTCATTGAGATACACACATTGGCAGAATATCAGCCAAGTGGCATTCAGTGCCCCAAGGTGTTGAGACAAACTTTGGAACAGATTGTGGATTTCTTCCAACTTGCTCAACTCTTCGACATAAGCACGTTTCCACTTTTTCATTTCATTGAGATACACACATTGAGAGAATATCAGCCTAGTGGCATTCAGTACCACAAGGTATCCCGCGAAACATTGGAACCGATTGTGGATTTCTTCCAAATTGCATATCTCATCGAGATAAGCACGTTACCACTTTCTCATTTCATTGAGATACACACATTGGAAGAATATCAGCCAAATGGTATTCAGTGCTCCAAGGTATTCAGAGAAACTTTGGAACCGATTGTGGATTTCTTCCAACTTGCTCAACTCTTCGAGATAAGCACGTTTCCACTTTCTCATTTCATTGAGATACACACATTGAGAGAATATCAGCCTAGTGGCATTCAGTACCACAAGGTATCCCGCGAAACATTGGAACCGATTGTGGATTTCTTCCAAATTGCATATCTCATCGAGATAAGCATGTTACCACTTTCTCATTTCATTGAGATACACACATTGGAAGAATATCAGCCAAATGGTATTCAGTGCTCCAAGGTATTCAGAGAAACTTTGGAACCGATTGTGGATTTCTTCCAACTTGCTCAACTCACCGTGATAAGAAATTTACCACTTTCTCATTTCATTGACATGCACACATTGGCAGAATATCAGCCAAATGGCATTCACGGCTCGACGGTATTCAGAGAAACTTTGTAAAATATTGTGGATTTCTTCCAACTCGCTGAACTCATCGAGATAAGCAATTTACCACTTTCTCATTTCATTGAGATACACAAATTGGCAGAATATCAGATAAATGTCATTCAGAGCTCGACGGTATTCAGAGAATCTTTGGAACCGAATGTGGATATCTTCCAAATTGCTGAACTCATCGAGATAAGCACGTTACCACTTTCTGATTTCATTGACATAATCGCTTTGGCAGAATTTCAGTCAAATAGCATTCACTGCTCGATGGTATTCAGAGAAACATTGCAACATATTGTCGATTTCGTCCAATTTGCTGAACTCATCGAGATAAGCACATTACCACTTTCTCATTTCATTGAGATACACACATTGGCAGAATATCAGCCAAGTGGCATTCAGTGCTCCAAGGTATTGAGACAAACTTTGGAACAGATTGTGGATTTCTTCCAACTTGCTCAACTCTTCGAGAGAAGCACGTTTCCACTTTCTCACTTCATTGAGATACACACATTGAGAGAATATCAGCCTAGTGGCATTCAGTACCACAAGGTATCCCGCGAAACATTGGAACCGATTGTGGATTTCTTCCAAATTGCATATCTCATCGAGATAAGCACGATACCACTTTCTCATTTCATTGAGATACACACATTGGAAGAATATCAGCCAAATGGCATTCAGTGCTCCAAGGTATTCAGAGAAACTTTGGAACCGATTATGGATTTCTTCCAACTTGCTCAACTCACCGTGTTAAGAAATTTGCCACTTTCTCATTTCATTGACATGCACACATTGGCAGAATTTCAGCCAAATGGCATTCACGGCTCGATGGTATTCAGAGAAACTTTGCAAAATATTGTGGATTTCTTCCAACTCGCTGAACTCATCGAGATAAGCAATTTACCACTTTCTCATTTCATTGAGATACACACATTGGCAGAATATCAGATAAATGTCATTCAGTGCTCGACGGTATTCAGAAAATCTTTGGAACCGAATGTGGATATCTTCCAAATTGCTGAACTCATCGAGATAAGCACGTTTCCACTTTCTCATTTCATTGAGATACAGACATTGAGAGAATATCAGCCTAGTGGCATTCAGTACCACAAGGTATCAAGCGAAACATTGGAACCGATTGTGGATTTCTTCCAAATTGCATATCTTATCGAGACAAGCATGTTACCACTTTCTCATTTCATTGAGATACACACATTGGCAGAATATCAGCCAAGTGGCATTCAGTGCTCCAAGGTACTGAGACAAACTTTGGAACAGATTGTAGATTTCTTCCAACTTGCTCAACTCTTCGAGATAAGCACGTTTCCACTTTCTCATTTCATTGAGATACACACATTGAGAGAATATCAGCCTAGTGGCGTTCAGTACCACAAGGTATCCCGCGAAACATTGGAACCGATTGTGGATTACTTCCAAATTGCATATCTCATCGAGATAAGCACGTTACCACTTTCTCATTTCATTGAGATACACACATTGGAAGAATATCAGCCAAATGGCATTCAGTGCTCCAAGGTATTCAGAGAAACTTTGGAACCGATTGTGGATTTCTTCCAACTTGCTCAACTCACCGTGATAAGAAATTTAGCACTTTCTCATTTCAAAGACATGCACACATTGGCAGAATTTCAGCCAAATGGCATTCACGGCTCGATGGTATTCAGAGAAACTTTGCAAAATATTGTGGATTTCTTCCAACTCGCTGAACTCATCGAGATAAGCAATTTACCACTTTCTCATTTCATTGAGATACACACATTGGCAGAATATCAGATAAACGTCATTCAGTGCTCGACGGTATTCAGAGAATCTTTGGAACCGAATGTGGATATCTTCCAAATTGCTGAACTCATCGAGATAAGCACGTTACCACTTTCTCATTTCATTGAGATATACGCTTTGGCAGAATTTCAGCCAAATAGCATTCACTGCTCGATGGTATTCAGAGAAACTTTGCAACATATGGTCGATTTCGTCCAATTTGCTGAACTCATCGAGATAAGCACATTACCACTTTCTCATTTCATTGAGATACACACATTGGCAGAATATCAGCCAAGTGGCATTCAGTGCTCCAAGGTGTTGAGACAAACTTTGGAACAGATTGTGGATTTCTTCCAACTTGCTCAACTCTTCGAGATAAGCACGTTTCCACTTTCTCATTTCATTGAGATACACACATTGAGAGAATATCAGCCTAGTGGCATTCAGTACCACAAGGTTCCCCGCGAAACATTGGAACCGATTGTGGATTTCTTCCAAATTGCATATCTCATCGAGATAAGCACGTTACCACTTTCTCATTTCATTGAGATACACACATTGGAAGAATATCATCCAAATGGCATTCAGTGCTCCAAGGTATTCAGAGACACTTTGGAACCGATTGTGGATTTCTTCCAACTTGCTCAACTCACCGTGATAAGAAATTTACCACTTTCTCATTTCATTGACATGCACACATTGGCAGAATTTCAGCCAAATGGCATTCACGGCTCGATGGTATTCAGAGAAACTTTGCAAAATATTGTGGATTTCTTCCAACTCGCTGAACTCATCGAGATAAGCAATTTACCACTTTCTCATTTCATTGAGATACACACATTGGCAGAATATCAGATAAACGTCATTCAGTGCTCGACGGTATTCAGAGAATCTTTGGAACCGAATGTGGATATCTTCCAAATTGCTGAACTCATCGAGATAAGCACGTTACCACTTTCTCATTTCATTGACATATACGCTTTGGCAGAATTTCAGCCAAATAGCATTCACTGCTCGATGGTATTCAGAGAAACTTTGCAACATATGGTCGATTTCGTCCAATTTGCTGAACTCATCGAGATAAGCACATTACCACTTTCTCATTTCATTGAGATACACACATTGGCAGAATATCAGCCAAGTGGCATTCAGTGCTCCAAGATGTTGAGACAAACTTTGGAACAGATTGTGGATTTCTTCCAACTTGCTCAACTCTTCGAGATAAGCACGTTTCCACTTTCTCATTTCATTGAGATACACACATTGAGAGAATATCAGCCTAGTGGCGTTCAGTACCACAAGGTATCCCGCGAAACATTGGAACCGATTGTGGATTTCTTCCAAATTGCATATCTCATCGAGATAAGCACGTTACCACTTTCTCATTTCATTGAGATACACACATTGGAAGAATATCATCCAAATGGCATTCAGTGCTCCAAGGTATTCAGAGACACTTTGGAACCGATTGTGGATTTCTTCCAACTTGCTCAACTCACCGTGATAAGAAATTTACCACTTTCTCATTTCATTGACATGCACACATTGGCAGAATTTCAGCCAAATGGTATTCACGGCTCGATGGTATTCAGAGAAACTTTGCAAAATATTGTGGATTTCTTCCAACTCGCTGAACTCATCGAGATAAGCAATTTACCACTTTCTCATTTCATTGAGATACACACATTGGCAGAATATCAGATAAACGTCATTCAGTGCTCGACGGTATTCAGAGAATCTTTGGAACCGAATGTGGATATCTTCCAAATTGCTGAACTCATCGAGATAAGCACGTTACCACTTTCTCATTTCATTGAGATATACGCTTTGGCAGAATTTCAGCCAAATAGCATTCACTGCTCGATGGTATTCAGAGAAACTTTGCAACATATGGTCGATTTCGTCCAATTTGCTGAACTCATCGAGATAAGCACATTACCACTTTCTCATTTCATTGAGATACACACATTGGCAGAACATCAGCCAAGTGGCATTCAGTGCTCCAAGGTATTGAGACAAACTTTGGAACAGATTGTGGATTTCTTCCAACTTGCTCAACTCTTCGAGATAAGCACGTTTCCACTTTCTCATTTCATTGAGATACACACATTGAGAGAATATCAGCCTAGTGGCATTCAGTACCACAAGGTATCCCGCGAAACATTGGAACCGATTGTGGATTTCTTCCAAATTGCATATCTCATCGAGATAAGCACGTTACCACTTTCTCATTTCATTGAGATACACACATTGGAAGAATATCAGCCAAATGGCATTCAGTGCTCCAAGGTATTCAGAGAAACTTTGGAACCGATTGTGGATTTCTTCCAACTTGCTCAACTCACCGTGATAAGAAATTTACCACTTTCTCATTTCAAAGACATGCACACATTGGCAGAATTTCAGCCAAATGGCATTCACTGCTCGATGGTATTCAGAGAAACTTTGCAAAATATTGTGGATTTCTTCCAACTCGCTGAACTCATCGAGATAAGCAATTTACCACTTTCTCATTTCATTGAGATACACACATTGGCAGAATATCAGATAAATGTCATTCAGTGCTCGTCGGTATTCAGAGAATCTTTGGAACCGAATGTGGATATCTTCCAAATTGCTGAACTCATCGAGATAAGCACGTTACCACTTTCTCATTTCATTGACATATACGCTTTGGCAGAATTTCAGCCAAATAGCATTCACTGCTCGATGGTATTCAGAGAAACTTTGCAACATATGGTCGATTTCGTCCAATTTGCTGAACTCATCGAGATAAGCACATTACCACTTTCTCATTTCATTGAGATACACACATTGGCAGAACATCAGCCAAGAGGCATTCAGTGCTCCAAGGTATTGAGACAAACTTTGGAACAGATTGTGGATTTCTTCTAACTTGCTCAACTCTTCGAGATAAGCACGTTTCCACTTTCTCATTTCATTGAGATACACACATTGAGAGAATATCAGCCTAGTGGCATTCAGTACCACAAGGTATCCCGCGAAACATTGGAACCGATTGTGGATTTCTTCCAAATTGCATATCTCATCGAGATAAGCATGTTACCACTTTCTCATTTCATTGAGATACACACATTGGAAGAATATCAGCCAAATGGCATTCAGTGCTCCGAGGTATTCAGAGAAACTTTGGAACCGATTATGGATTTCTTCCAACTTGCTCAACTCACCGTGATAAGAAATTTACCACTTTCTCATTTCATTGACATGCACACATTGGCAGAATTTCAGCCAAATGGCATTCACGGCTCGATAGTATTCAGAGAAACTTTGCAAAATAGTGTGGATTTCTTCCAACTCGCTGAACTCATCGAGATAAGCAATTTACCACTTTCTCATTTCATTGAGATACACAAATTGGCAAAATATCAGATAAATGTCATTCAGAGCTCGACGGTATTCAGATAATTTTTGCAACCGAATGTGGATATCTTCCAAATTGCTGAACTCATCGAGATAAGCACGTTACCACTTTCTCATTTCATTGACATATACGCTTTGGCAGAATTTCAGCCAAATAGCTTTCACTGCTCGATGGTATTCAGAGAAACTTTGCAACATATGGTCGATTTCGTCCAATTTGCTGAACTGATCGAGATAAGCACATTACCACTTTCTCATTTCATCGAGATACACACATTGGCAGAATATCAGCCAAGTGGCATTCAGTGCTCCAAGGTATTGAGACAAACTTTGGAACAGATTGTGGATTCCTTCCAACTTGCTCAACTCTTCGAGATAAGCACGTTTCCACTTTCTCACTTCATTGA
The DNA here is from genome assembly GCF_965287045.1 of Carcharhinus amblyrhynchos. Lineage (NCBI taxonomy): Eukaryota > Metazoa > Chordata > Chondrichthyes > Carcharhiniformes > Carcharhinidae > Carcharhinus > Carcharhinus amblyrhynchos. The sequence goes on along the minus strand of NC_137341.1, from coordinate 78,438 downwards.
GATACACACATTGAGAGAATATCAGCCTAGTGGCATTCAGTACCACAAGGCATCCCGCGAAACATTGGAACCGATTGTGGATTTCTTCCAAATTGCATATCTCATCGAGATAAGCACGTTACCACTTTCTCATTTCATTGAGATACACACATTGGAAGAATATCAGCCAAATGGCATTCAGTGCTCCAAGGTATTCAGAGAAACTTTGGAACCGATTGTGGATTTCTTCCAACTTGCTCAACTCACCGTGATAAGAAATTTACCACTTTCTCATTTCAAAGACATGCACACATTGGCAGAATTTCAGCCAAATGGCATTCACGGCTCGATGGTATTCAGAGAAACTTTGCAAAATATTGTGGATTTCTTCCAACTCGCTGAACTCATCGAGATAAGCAATTTACCACTTTCTCATTTCATTGAGATACACACATTGGCAGAATATCAGATAAATGTCATTCAGTGCTCGACGGTATTCAGAGAATCTTTGGAACCGAATGTGGATATCTTCCAAATTGCTGAATTCATCGAGATAAGCACGTTACCACTTTCTCATTTCATTGACATATACGCTTTGGCAGAATTTCAGCCAAATAGCATTCACTGCTCGATGGTATTCAGAGAAACTTTGCAACATATGGTCGATTTCGTCCAATTTGCTGAACTCATCGAGATAAGCACATTACCACTTTCTCATTTCATTGAGATACACACATTGGCAGAATATCAGCCAAGTGGCATTCAGTGCCCCAAGGTGTTGAGACAAACTTTGGAACAGATTGTGGATTTCTTCCAACTTGCTCAACTCTTCGACATAAGCACGTTTCCACTTTTTCATTTCATTGAGATACACACATTGAGAGAATATCAGCCTAGTGGCATTCAGTACCACAAGGTATCCCGCGAAACATTGGAACCGATTGTGGATTTCTTCCAAATTGCATATCTCATCGAGATAAGCACGTTACCACTTTCTCATTTCATTGAGATACACACATTGGAAGAATATCAGCCAAATGGCATTCAGTGCTCCAAGGTATTCAGAGAAACTTTGGAACCGATTGTGGATTTCTTCCAACTTGCTCAACTCACCGTGATAAGCAATTTACCACTTTCTGATTTCATTGACATGCACACATTGGCAGAATTTCAGCCAAATGGCATTCACGGCTCGATTGTATTCAGAGAAAATTTGCAAAATATTGTGGATTTCTTCCAACTCGCTGAACTCATCGAGATAAGCAATTTACGACTTTCTCATTTCATTGAGATACACACATTGGCAGAATATCAGATAAATGTCATTCAGTGCTCGACGGTATTCAGAGAATCTTTGGAACCGAATGTGGATATCTTCCAAATTGCTGAACTCATCGAGATAAGCACGTTACCACTTTCTCATTTCATTGACATATACGCTTTGGCAGAATTTCAGCCAAATAGCATTCACTGCTCGATGGTATTCAGAGAAACTTTGCAACATATGGTCGATTTCGTCCAATTTGCTGAGCTCATCGAGATAAGCACATTACCACTTTCTCATTTCATTGAGATACACACATTGGCAGAACATCAGCCAAGTGGCATTCAGTGCTCCAAGGTATTGAGACCAACTTTGGAACAGATTGTGGATTTCTTCCAACTTGCTCAACTCTTCGAGATAAGCACGTTTCCACTTTCTCATTTCATTGAGATACACACATTGAGAGAATATCAGCCTAGTGGCATTCAGTACCACAAGGTATCCCGCGAAACATTGGAACCGATTGTGGATTTCTTCCAAATTGCATATCTCATCGAGATAAGCATGTTACCACTTTCTCATTTCATTGAGATACACACATTGGAAGAATATCAGCCAAATGGCATTCAGTGCTCCAAGGTATTCAGAGAAACTTTGGAACCGATTGTGGATTTCTTCCAACTTGCTTAACTCACCGTGATAAGAAATTTACCACTTTCTCATTTCATTGACATGCACACATTGGCAGAATTTCAGCCAAATGGCATTCACGGCTCGATAGTATTCAGAGAAACTTTGCAAAATAGTGTGGATTTCTTCCAACTCGCTGAACTCATCGAGATAAGCAATTTACCACTTTCTCATTTCATTGAGATACATACATTGGCAGAATATCAGATAAATGTCATTCAGTGCTCGACGGTATTCAGAGAATCTTTGGAACCGAATGTGGATATCTTCCAAATTGCTGAACTCATCGAGATAAGCACGTTTCCACTTTCTCATTTCATTGAGATACAGACATTGAGAGAATATCAGCCTAGTGGCATTCAGTACCACAAGGTATCAAGCGAAACATTGGAACCGATTGTGGATTTCTTCCAAATTGCATATCTTATCGAGACAAGCATGTTACCACTTTCTCATTTCATTGAGATACACACATTGGCAGAATATCAGCCAAGTGGCATTCAGTGCTCCAAGGTACTGAGACAAACTTTGGAACAGATTGTAGATTTCTTCCAACTTGCTCAACTCTTCGAGATAAGCACGTTTCCACTTTCTCATTTCATTGAGATACACACATTGAGAGAATATCAGCCTAGTGGCATTCAGTACCACAAGGTATCCCGCGAAACATTGGAACCGATTGTGGATTACTTCCAAATTGCATATCTCATCGAGATAAGCACGTTACCACTTTCTCATTTCATTGAGATACACACATTGGAAGAATATCAGCCAAATGGCATTCAGTGCTCCAAGGTATTCAGAGAAACTTTGGAACCGATTGTGGATTTCTTCCAACTTGCTCAACTCACCGTGATAAGAAATTTAGCACTTTCTCATTTCAAAGACATGCACACATTGGCTGAATTTCAGCCAAATGGCATTCACGGCTCCATGGTATTCAGAGAAACTTTGCAAAATATTGTGGATTTCTTCCAACTCGCTGAACTCATCGAGATAAGCAATTTACCACTTTCTCATTTCATTGAGATACACACATTGGCAGAATATCAGATAAATGTCATTCAGTGCTCGACGGTATTCAGAGAATCTTTGGAACCGAATGTGGATATCTTCCAAATTGCTGAACTCATCGAGATAAGCACGTTACCACTTTCGCATTTCATTGACATATACGCTTTGGCAGAATTTCAGCCAAATAGCATTCACTGCTCGATGGTATTCAGAGAAACTTTGCAACATATGGTCGATTTCGTCCAATTTGCTGAACTCATCGAGATAAGCACATTACCACTTTCTCATTTCATTGAGATACACACATTGGCAGAATATCAGCCAAGTGGCATTCAGTGCTCCAAGGTGTTGAGACAAACTTTGGAACAGATTGTGGATTTCTTCCAACTTGCTCAACTCTTCGAGATAAGCACGTTTCCACTTTCTCATTTCATTGAGATACACACATTGAGAGAATATCAGCCTAGTGGCATTCAGTACCACAAGGTATCCCGCGAAACATTGGAACCGATTGTGGATTTCTTCCAAATTGCATATCTCATCGAGATAAGCACGTTACCACTTTCTGATTTCATTGAGATACACACATTGGAAGAATATCAGCCAAATGGCATTCAGTGCTCCAAGGTATTCAGAGACACTTTGGAACTGATTGTGGATTTCTTCCAACTTGCTCAACTCACCGTGATAAGAAATTTACCACTTTCTCATTTCATTGACATGCACACATTGGCAGAATTTCAGCCAAATGGCATTCACGGCTCGATGGTATTCAGAGAAACTTTGCAAAATATTGTGGATTTCTTCCAACTCGCTGAACTCATCGAGATAAGCAATTTACCACTTTCTCATTTCATTGAGATACACACATTGGCAGAATATCAGATAAACGTCATTCAGTGCTCGACGGTATTCAGAGAATCTTTGGAACCGAATGTGGATATCTTCCAAATTGCTGAACTCATCGAGATAAGCACGTTACCACTTTCTCATTTCATTGACATATACGCTTTGGCAGAATTTCAGCCAAATAGCATTCACTGCTCGATGGTATTCAGAGAAACTTTGCAACATATGGTCGATTTCGTCCAATTTGCTGAACTCATCGAGATAAGCACATTACCACTTTCTCATTTCATTGAGATACACACATTGGCAGACTATCAGCCATGTGGCATTCAGTGCTCCAAGGTATTGAGACAAACTTTGGAACAGATTGTGGATTTCTTCCAACTTGCTCAACTCTTCGAGATAAGCACGTTTCCACTTTCTCATTTCATTGAGATACACACATTGAGAGAATATCAGCCTAGTGGCATTCAGTACCACAAGGTATCCCGCGAAACATTGGAACCGATTGTGGATTTCTTCCAAATTGCATATCTCATCGAGATAAGCATGTTACCACTTTCTCATTTCATTGAGATACACACATTGGAAGAATATCAGCCAAATGGCATTCAGTGCTCCAAGGTATTCAGAGAAACTTTGGAACCGATTATGGATTTCTTCCAACTTGCTCAACTCACCGTGATAAGAAATTTACCACTTTCTCATTTCATTGGCATGCACACATTGGCAGAATTTCAGCCAAATGGCATTCACGGCTCGATAGTATTCAGAGAAACTTTGCAAAATAGTGTGGATTTCTTCCAACTCGCTGAACTCATCGAGATAAGCAATTTACCACTTTCTCATTTCATTGAGATACATACATTGGCAGAATATCAGATAAATGTCATTCAGTGCTCGACGGTATTCAGAGAATCTTTGGAACCGAATGTGGATATCTTCCAAATTGCTGAACTCATCGAGATAAGCACGTTTCCACTTTCTCATTTCATTGAGATACAGGCATTGAGAGAATATCAGCCTAGTGGCATTCAGTACCACAAGGTATCAAGCGAAACATTGGAACCGATTGTGGATTTCTTCCAAATTGCATATCTTATCGAGACAAGCATGTTACCACTTTCTCATTTCATTGAGATACACACATTGGCAGAATATCAGCCAAGTGGCATTCAGTGCTCCAAGGTATTGAGACAAACTTTGGAACAGATTGTAGATTTCTTCCAACTTGCTCAACTCTTCGAGATAAGCACGTTTCCACTTTCTCATTTCATTGAGATACACACATTGAGAGAATATCAGCCTAGTGGCATTCAGTACCACAAGGTATCCCGCGAAACATTGGAACCGATTGTGGATTACTTCCAAATTGCATATCTCATCGAGATAAGCACGTTACCACTTTCTCATTTCATTGAGATACACACATTGGAAGAATATCAGCCAAATGGCATTCAGTGCTCCAAGGTATTCAGAGAAACTTTGGAACCGATTGTGGATTTCTTCCAACTTGCTCAACTCACCGTGATAAGAAATTTAGCACTTTCTCATTTCAAAGACATGCACACATTGGCAGAATTTCAGCCAAATGGCATTCACGGCTCCATGGTATTCAGAGAAACTTTGCAAAATATTGTGGATTTCTTCCAACTCGCTGAACTCATCGAGATAAGCAATTTACCACTTTCTCATTTCATTGAGATACACACATTGGCAGAATATCAGATAAACGTCATTCAGTGCTCGACGGTATTCAGAGAATCTTTGGAACCGAATGTGGATATCTTCCAAATTGCTGAACTCATCGAGATAAGCACGTTACCACTTTCTCATTTCATTGAGATATACGCTTTGGCAGAATTTCAGCCAAATAGCATTCACTGCTCGATGGTATTCAGAGAAACTTTGCAACATATGGTCGATTTCGTCCAATTTGCTGAACTCATCGAGATAAGCACATTACCACTTTCTCATTTCATTGAGATACACACATTGGCAGAATATCAGCCAAGTGGCATTCAGCGCTCCAAGGTGTTGAGACAAACTTTGGAACAGATTGTGGATTTCTTCCAACTTGCTCAACTCTTCGAGATAAGCACGTTTCCACTTTCTCATTTCATTGAGATACACACATTGAGAGAATATCAGCCTAGTGGCATTCAGTACCACAAGGTATCCGGCGAAACATTGGAACCGATTGTGGATTTCTTCCAAATTGCATATCTCATCGAGATAAGCACGTTACCACTTTCTCATTTCATTGAGATACACACATTGGAAGAATATCATCCAAATGGCATTCAGTGCTCCAAGGTATTCAGAGACACTTTGGAACCGATTGTGGATTTCTTCCAACTTGCTCAACTCACCGTGATAAGAAATTTACCACTTTCTCATTTCATTGACATGCACACATTGGCAGAATTTCAGCCAAATGGCATTCACGGCTCCATGGTATTCAGAGATACTTTGCAAAATATTGTGGATTTCTTCCAACTCGCTGAACTCATCGAGATAAGCAATTTACCACTTTCTCATTTCACTGAGATACACACATTGGCAGAATATCAGATAAACGTCATTCAGTGCTCGACGGTATTCAGAGAATCTTTGGAACCGAATGTGGATATCTTCCAAATTGCTGAACTCATCGAGATAAGCACGTTACCACTTTCTCATTTCATTGACATATACGCTTTGGCAGAATTTCAGCCAAATAGCATTCACTGCTCGATGGTATTCAGAGAAACTTTGCAACATATGGTCGATTTCGTCCAATTTGCTGAACTCATCGAGATAAGCACATTACCACTTTCTCATTTCATTGAGATACACACATTGGCAGAATATCAGCCAAGTGGCATTCAGTGCTCCAAGATGTTGAGACAAACTTTGGAACAGATTGTGGATTTCTTCCAACTTGCTCAACTCTTCGAGATAAGCACGTTTCCACTTTCTCATTTCATTGAGATACACACATTGAGAGAATATCAGCCTAGTGGCGTTCAGTACCACAAGGTATCCCGCGAAACATTGGAACCGATTGTGGATTTCTTCCAAATTGCATATCTCATCGAGATAAGCACGTTACCACTTTCTCATTTCATTGAGATACACACATTGGAAGAATATCATCCAAATGGCATTCAGTGCTCCAAGGTATTCAGAGACACTTTGGAACCGATTGTGGATTTCTTCCAACTTGCTCAACTCACCGTGATAAGAAATTTACCACTTTCTCATTTCATTGACATGCACACATTGGCAGAATTTCAGCCAAATGGTATTCACGGCTCGATGGTATTCAGAGAAACTTTGCAAAATATTGTGGATTTCTTCCAACTCGCTGAACTCATCGAGATAAGCAATTTACCACTTTCTCATTTCATTGAGATACACACATTGGCAGAATATCAGATAAACGTCATTCAGTGCTCGACGGTATTCAGAGAATCTTTGGAACCGAATGTGGATATCTTCCAAATTGCTGAACTCATCGAGATAAGCACGTTACCACTTTCTCATTTCATTGACATATACGCTTTGGCAGAATTTCAGCCAAATAGCATTCACTGCTCGATGGTATTCAGAGAAACTTTGCAACATATGGTCGATTTCGTCCAATTTGCTGAACTCATCGAGATAAGCACATTACCACTTTCTCATTTCATTGAGATACACACATTGGCAGAACATCAGCCAAGTGGCATTCAGTGCTCCAAGGTATTGAGACAAACTTTGGAACAGATTGTGGATTTCTTCCAACTTGCTCAACTCTTCGAGATAAGCACGTTTCCACTTTCTCATTTCATTGAGATACACACATTGAGAGAATATCAGCCTAGTGGCATTCAGTACCACAAGGTATCCCGCGAAACATTGGAACCGATTGTGGATTTCTTCCAAATTGCATATCTCATCGAGATAAGCACGTTACCACTTTCTCATTTCATTGAGATACACACATTGGAAGAATATCAGCCAAATGGCATTCAGTGCTCCAAGGTATTCAGAGAAACTTTGGAACCGATTGTGGATTTCTTCCAACTTGCTCAACTCACCGTGATAAGAAATTTACCACTTTCTCATTTCAAAGACATGCACACATTGGCAGAATTTCAGCCAAATGGCATTCACTGCTCGATGGTATTCAGAGAAACTTTGCAAAATATTGTGGATTTCTTCCAACTCGCTGAACTCATCGAGATAAGCAATTTACCACTTTCTCATTTCATTGAGATACACACATTGGCAGAATATCAGATAAATGTCATTCAGTGCTCGACGGTATTCAGAGAATCTTTGGAACCGAACGTGGATATCTTCCAAATTGCTGAACTCATCGAGATAAGCACGTTACCACTTTCTCATTTCATTGACATATACGCTTTGGCAGAATTTCAGCCAAATAGCATTCACTGCTCGATGGTATTCAGAGAAACTTTGCAACATATGGTCGATTTCGTCCAATTTGCTGAACTCATCGAGATAAGCACATTACCACTTTCTCATTTCATTGAGATACACACATTGGCAGAACATCAGCCAAGTGGCATTCAGTGCTCCAAGGTATTGAGACAAACTTTGGAACAGATTGTGGATTTCTTCTAACTTGCTCAACTCTTCGAGATAAGCACGTTTCCACTTTCTCATTTCATTGAGATACACACATTGAGAGAATATCAGCCTAGTGGCATTCAGTACCACAAGGTATCCCGCGAAACATTGGAACCGATTGTGGATTTCTTCCAAATTGCATATCTCATCGAGATAAGCATGTTACCACTTTCTCATTTCATTGAGATACACACATTGGAAGAATATCAGCCAAATGGCATTCAGTGCTCCGAGGTATTCAGAGAAACTTTGGACCCGATTATGGATTTCTTCCAACTTGCTCAACTCACCGTGATAAGAAATTTACCACTTTCTCATTTCATTGACATGCACACATTGGCAGAATTTCAGCCAAATGGCATTCACGGCTCGATAGTATTCAGAGAAACTTTGCAAAATAGTGTGGATTTCTTCCAACTCGCTGAACTCATCGAGATAAGCAATTTACCACTTTCTCATTTCATTGAGATACACAAATTGGCAAAATATCAGATAAATGTCATTCAGAGCTCGACGGTATTCAGAGAATTTTTGCAACCGAATGTGGATATCTTCCAAATTGCTGAACTCATCGAGATAAGCACGTTACCACTTTCTCATTTCATTGACATATACGCTTTGGCAGAATTTCAGCCAAATAGCTTTCACTGCTCGATGGTATTCAGAGAAACTTTGCAACATATGGTCGATTTCGTCCAATTTGCTGAACTGATCGAGATAAGCACATTACCACTTTCTCATTTCATCGAGATACACACATTGGCAGAATATCAGCCAAGTGGCATTCAGTGCTCCAAGGTATTGAGACAAACTTTGGAACAGATTGTGGATTCCTTCCAACTTGCTCAACTCTTCGAGATAAGCACGTTTCCACTTTCTCACTTCATTGAGATACACACATTGAGAGAATATCAGCCTAGTGGCATTCAGTACCACAAGGTATCCCGCGAAACATTGGAACCGATTGTGGATTTCTTCCAAATTGCATATCTCATCGAGATAAGCACGTTACCACTTTCTCATTTCATTGAGATACACACATTGGAAGAATATCAGCCAAATGGCATTCAGTGCTCCAAGGTATTCAGAGAAACTTTGGAACCGATTGTGGATTTCTTCCAACTTGCTCAACTCACCGTGATAAGAAATTTAGCACTTTCTCATTTCAAAGACATGCACACATTGGCAGAATTTCAGCCAAATGGCATTCACGGCTCGATGGTATTCAGAGAAACTTTGCAAAATATTGTGGATTTCTTCCAACTCGCTGAACTCATCGAGATAAGCAATTTACCACTTTCTCATTTCATTGAGATACACACATTGGCAGAATATCAGATAAATGTCATTCAGTGCTCGACGGTATTCAGAGAATCTTTGGAACCGAATGTGGATATCTTCCAAATTGCTGAACTCATCGAGATAAGCACGTTACCACTTTCTCATTTCATTGACATATACGCTTTGGCAGAATTTCAGCCAAATAGCATTCACTGCTCGATGGTATTCAGACAAACTTTGCAACATATGGTCGATTTCGTCCAATTTGCTGAACTCATCGAGATAAGCACATTACCACTTTCTCATTTCATTGAGATACACACATTGGCAGAATATCAGCCAAGTGGCATTCAGTGCCCCAAGGTGTTGAGACAAACTTTGGAACAGATTGTGGATTTCTTCCAACTTGCTCAACTCTTCGACATAAGCACGTTTCCACTTTTTCATTTCATTGAGATACACACATTGAGAGAATATCAGCCTAGTGGCATTCAGTACCACAAGGTATCCCGCGAAACATTGGAACCGATTGTGGATTTCTTCCAAATTGCATATCTCATCGAGATAAGCACGTTACCACTTTCTCATTTCATTGAGATACACACATTGGAAGAATATCAGCCAAATGGCATTCAGTGCTCCAAGGTATTCTGAGAAACTTTGGAACCGATTGTGGATTTCTTCCAACTTGCTCAACTCACCGTGATAAGCAATTTACCACTTTCTGATTTCATTGACATGCACACATTGGCAGAATTTCAGCCAAATGGCATTCACGGCTCGATGGTATTCAGAGAAAATTTGCAAAATATTGTGGATTTCTTCCAACTCGCTGAACTCATCGAGATAAGCAATTTACCACTTTCTCATTTCATTGAGATACACACATTGGCAGAATATCAGATAAATGTCATTCAGTGCTCGACGGTATTCAGAGAATCTTTGGAACCGAATGTGGATATCTTCCAAATTGCTGAACTCATCGAGATAAGCACGTTACCACTTTCTCATTTCATTGACATATACGCTTTGGCAGAATTTCAGCCAAATAGCATTCACTGCTCGATGGTATTCAGAGAAACTTTGCAACATATGGTCGATTTCGTCCAATTTGCTGAGCTCATCGAGATAAGCACATTACCACTTTCTCATTTCATTGAGATACACACATTGGCAGAACATCAGCCAAGTGGCATTCAGTGCTCCAAGGTATTGAGACCAACTTTGGAACAGATTGTGGATTTCTTCCAACTTGCTCAACTCTTCGAGATAAGCACGTTTCCACTTTCTCATTTCATTGAGATACACACATTGAGAGAATATCAGCCTAGTGGCATTCAGTACCACAAGGTATCCCGCGAAACATTGGAACCGATTGTGGATTTCTTCCAAATTGCATATCTCATCGAGATAAGCATGTTACCACTTTCTCATTTCATTGAGATACACACATTGGAAGAATATCAGCCAAATGGCATTCAGTGCTCCAAGGTATTCAGAGAAACTTTGGAACCGATTATGGATTTCTTCCAACTTGCTCAACTCACCGTGATAAGAAATTTACCACTATCTCATTTCATTGACATGCACACATTGGCAGAATTTCAGCCAAATGGCATTCACGGCTCGATAGTATTCAGAGAAACTTTGCAAAATAGTGTGGATTTCTTCCAACTCGCTGAACTCATCGAGATAAGCAATTTACCACTTTCTCATTTCATTGAGATACATACATTGGCAGAATATCAGATAAATGTCATTCAGTGCTCGACGGTATTCAGAGAATCTTTGGAACCGAATGTGGATATCTTCCAAATTGCTGAACTCATCGAGATAAGCACGTTACCACTTTCTCATTTCATTGAGATATACGCTTTGGCAGAATTTCAGCCAAATAGCATTCACTGCTCGATGGTATTCAGAGAAACTTTGCAACATATGGTCGATTTCGTCCAATTTGCTGAACTCATCGAGATAAGCACATTACCACTTTCTCATTTCATTGAGATACACACATTGGCAGACTATCAGCCAAGTGGCATTCAGTGCTCCAAGGTATTGAGACAAACTTTGGAACATATTGTGGATTTCTTCCAACTTGCTCAACTCTTCGAGATAAGCACGTTTCCACTTTCTCATTTCATTGAGATACACACATTGAGAGAATATCAGCCTAGTGGCATTCAGTACCACAAGGTATCCCGCGAAACATTGGAACCGATTGTGGATTTCTTCCAAATTGCATATCTCATCGAGATAAGCACGTTACCACTTTCTCATTTCATTGAGATACACACATTGGAAGAATATCAGCCAAATGGCATTCAGTGCTCCAAGGTATTCAGAGAAACTTTGGAACCGATTGTGGATTTCTTCCAACTTGCTCAACTCACCGTGATAAGAAATTTACCACTTTCTCATTTCAAAGACATGCACACATTGGCAGAATTTCAGCCAAATGGCATTCACTGCTCGATGGTATTCAGAGAAACTTTGCAAAATATTGTGGATTTCTTCCAACTCGCTGAACTCATCGAGATAAGCAATTTACCACTTTCTCATTTCATTGAGATACACACATTGGCAGAATATCAGATAAATGTCATTCAGTGCTCGACGGTATTCAGAGAATCTTTGGAACCGAATGTGGATATCTTCCAAATTGCTGAACTCATCGAGATAAGCACGTTACCACTTTCTCATTTCATTGAGATATACGCTTTGGCAGAATTTCAGCCAAATAGCATTCACTGCTCGATGGTATTCAGAGAAACTTTGCAACATATGGTCGATTTCGTCCAATTTGCTGAACTCATCGAGATAAGCACATTACCACTTTCTCATTTCATTGAGATACACACATTGGCAGAACATCAGCCAAGTGGCATTCAGTGCTCCAAGGTATTGAGACAAACTTTGGAACAGATTGTGGATTTCTTCTAACTTGCTCAACTCTTCGAGATAAGCACGTTTCCACTTTCTCATTTCATTGAGATACACACATTGAGAGAATATCAGCCTAGTGGCATTCAGTACCACAAGGTATCCCGCGAAACATTGGAACCGATTGTGGATTTCTTCCAAATTGCATATCTCATCGAGATAAGCATGTTACCACTTTCTCATTTCATTGAGATACACACATTGGAAGAATATCAGCCAAATGGCATTCAGTGCTCCAAGGTATTCAGAGAAACTTTGGAACCGATTATGGATTTCTTCCAACTTGCTCAACTCACCGTGATAAGAAATTTACCACTTTCTCATTTCATTGACATGCACACATTGGCAGAATTTCAGCCAAATGGCATTCACGGCTCGATAGTATTCAGAGAAACTTTGCAAAATAGTGTGGATTTCTTCCAACTCGCTGAACTCATCGAGATAAGCAATTTACCACTTTCTCATTTCATTGAGATACACAAATTGGCAAAATATCAGATAAATGTCATTCAGAGCTCGACGGTATTCAGAGAATTTTTGCAACCGAATGTGGATATCTTCCAAATTGCTGAACTCATCGAGATAAGCACGTTACCACTTTCTCCACTTTCTCCATTGACATATACGCTTTGGCAGAATTTCAGCCAAATAGCTTTCACTGCTCGATGGTATTCAGAGAAACTTTGCAACATATGGTCGATTTCGTCCAATTTGCTGAACTGATCGAGATAAGCACATTACCACTTTCTCATTTCATCGAGATACACACATTGGCAGAATATCAGCCAAGTGGCATTCAGTGCTCCAAGGTATTGAGACAAACTTTGGAACAGATTGTGGATTCCTTCCAACTTGCTCAACTCTTCGAGATAAGCACGTTTCCACTTTCTCACTTCATTGAGATACACACATTGAGAGAATATCAGCCTGGTGGCATTCAGTACCACAAGGTATCCCGCGAAACATTGGAACCGATTGTGGATTTCTTCCAAATTGCATATCTCATCGAGATAAGCACGTTACCACTTTCTCATTTCATTGAGATACACACATTGGAAGAATATCAGCCAAATGGCATTCAGTGCTCCAAGGTATTCAGAGAAACTTTGGAACCGATTGTGGATTTCTTCCAACTTGCTCAACTCACCGTGATAAGAAATTTACCACTTTCTCATTTCAAAGACATGCACACATTGGCAGAATTTCAGCCAAATGGCATTCACGGCTCGATGGTATTCAGAGAAACTTTGCAAAATATTGTGGATTTCTTCCAACTCGCTGAACTCATCGAGATAAGCAATTTACCACTTTCTCATTTCATTGAGATACACACATTGGCAGAATATCAGATAAATGTCATTCAGTGCTCGACGGTATTCAGAGAATCTTTGGAACCGAATGTGGATATCTTCCAAATTGCTGAACTCATCGAGATAAGCACGTTACCACTTTCTCATTTCATTGACATATACGCTTTGGCAGAATTTCAGCCAAATAGCATTCACTGCTCGATGGTATTCAGAGAAACTTTGCAACATATGGTCGATTTCGTCCAATTTGCTGAACTCATCGAGATAAGCACATTACCACTTTCTCATTTCATTGAGATACACACATTGGCAGAATATCAGCCAAGTGGCATTCAGTGCCCCAAGGTGTTGAGACAAACTTTGGAACAGATTGTGGATTTCTTCCAACTTGCTCAACTCTTCGACATAAGCACGTTTCCACTTTTTCATTTCATTGAGATACACACATTGAGAGAATATCAGCCTAGTGGCATTCAGTACCACAAGGTATCCCGCGAAACATTGGAACCGATTGTGGATTTCTTCCAAATTGCATATCTCATCGAGATAAGCACGTTACCACTTTCTCATTTCATTGAGATACACACATTGGAAGAATATCAGCCAAATGGCATTCAGTGCTCTAAGGTATTCAGAGAAACTTTGGAACCGATTGTGGATTTCTTCCAACTTGCTCAACTCACCGTGATAAGCAATTTACCACTTTCTGATTTCATTGACATGCACACATTGGCAGAATTTCAGCCAAATGGCATTCACGGCTCGATTGTATTCAGAGAAAATTTGCAAAATATTGTGGATTTCTTCCAACTCGCTGAACTCATCGAGATAAGCAATTTACCACTTTCTCATTTCATTGAGATACACACATTGGCAGAATATCAGATAAATGTCATTCAGTGCTCGACGGTATTCAGAGAATCTTTGGAACCGAATGTGGATATCTTCCAAATTGCTGAACTCATCGAGATAAGCACGTTACCACTTTCTCATTTCATTGACATATACGCTTTGGCAGAATTTCAGCCAAATAGCATTCACTGCTCGATGGTATTCAGAGAAACTTTGCAACATATGGTCGATTTCGTCCAATTTGCTGAGCTCATCGAGATAAGCACATTACCACTTTCTCATTTCATTGAGATACACACATTGGCAGAACATCAGCCAAGTGGCATTCAGTGCTCCAAGGTATTGAGACCAACTTTGGAACAGATTGTGGATTTCTTCCAACTTGCTCAACTCTTCGAGATAAGCACGTTTCCACTTTCTCATTTCATTGAGATACACACATTGAGAGAATATCAGCCTAGTGGCATTCAGTACCACAAGGTATCCCGCGAAACATTGGAACCGATTGTGGATTTCTTCCAAATTGCATATCTCATCGAGATAAGCATGTTACCACTTTCTCATTTCATTGAGATACACACATTGGAAGAATATCAGCCAAATGGCATTCAGTGCTCCAAGGTATTCAGAGAAACTTTGGAACCGATTATGGATTTCTTCCAACTTGCTCAACTCACCGTGATAAGAAATTTACCACTATCTCATTTCATTGACATGCACACATTGGCAGAATTTCAGCCAAATGGCATTCACGGCTCGATAGTATTCAGAGAAACTTTGCAAAATAGTGTGGATTTCTTCCAACTCGCTGAACTCATCGAGATAAGCAATTTACCACTTTCTCATTTCATTGAGATACATACATTGGCAGAATATCAGATAAATGTCATTCAGTGCTCGACGGTATTCAGAGAATCTTTGGAACCGAATGTGGATATCTTCCAAATTGCTGAACTCATCGAGATAAGCACGTTACCACTTTCTCATTTCATTGAGATATACGCTTTGGCAGAATTTCAGCCAAATAGCATTCACTGCTCGATGGTATTCAGAGAAACTTTGCAACATATGGTCGATTTCGTCCAATTTGCTGAACTCATCGAGATAAGCACATTACCACTTTCTCATTTCATTGAGATACACACATTGGCAGACTATCAGCCAAGTGGCATTCAGTGCTCCAAGGTATTGAGACAAACTTTGGAACAGATTGTGGATTTCTTCCAACTTGCTCAACTCTTCGAGATAAGCACGTTTCCACTTTCTCATTTCATTGAGATACACACATTGAGAGAATATCAGCCTAGTGGCATTCAGTACCACAAGGTATCCCGCGAAACATTGGAACCGATTGTGGATTTCTTCCAAATTGCATATCTCATCGAGATAAGCATGTTACCACTTTCTCATTTCATTGAGATACACACATTGGAAGAATATCAGCCAAATGGTATTCAGTGCTCCAAGGTATTCAGAGAAACTTTGGAACCGATTGTGGATTTCTTCCAACTTGCTCAACTCACCGTGATAAGATTTTTACCACTTTCTCATTTCATTGACATGCACACATTGGCAGAATATCAGCCAAATGGCATTCACGGCTCGACGGTATTCAGAGAAACTTTGTAAAATATTGTGGATTTCTTCCAACTCGCTGAACTCATCGAGATAAGCAATTTACCACTTTCTCATTTCATTGAGATACACAAATTGGCAGAATATCAGATAAATGTCATTCAGAGCTCGACGGTATTCAGAGAATCTTTGGAACCGAATGTGGATATCTTCCAAATTGCTGAACTCATCGAGATAAGCACGTTACCACTTTCTGATTTCATTGACATAATCGGTTTGGCAGAATTTCAGTCAAATAGCATTCACTGCTCGATGGTATTCAGAGAAACATTGCAACATATTGTCGATTTCGTCCAATTTGCTGAACTCATCGAGATAAGCACATTACCACTTTCTCATTTCATTGAGATACACACATTGGCAGAATATCAGCCAAGTGGCATTCAGTGCTCCAAGGTATTGAGAGAAACTTTGGAACAGATTGTGGATTTCTTCCAACTTGCTCAACTCTTCGAGAGAAGCACGTTTCCACTTTCTCACTTCATTGAGATACACACATTGAGAGAATATCAGCCTAGTGGCATTCAGTACCACAAGGTATCCCGCGAAACATTGGAACCGATTGTGGATTTCTTCCAAATTGCATATCTCATCGAGATAAGCACGATACCACTTTCTCATTTCATTGAGATACACACATTGGAAGAATATCAGCCAAATGGCATTCAGTGCTCCAAGGTATTCAGAGAAACTTTGGAACCGATTATGGATTTCTTCCAACTTGCTCAACTCACCGTGTTAAGAAATTTACCACTTTCTCATTTCATTGACATGCACACATTGGCAGAATATCAGCCAAATGGCATTCACGGCTCCATGGTATTCAGAGAAACTTTGCAAAATATTGTGGATTTCTTCCAACTCGCTGAACTCATCGAGATAAGCAATTTACCACTTTCTCATTTCATTGAGATACACACATTGGCAGAATATCAGATAAATGTCATTCAGTGCTCGACGGTATTCAGCGAATCTTTGGAACCGAATGTGGATATCTTCCAAATTGCTGAACTCATCGAGATAAGCACGTTTCCACTTTCTCATTTCATTGAGATACAGACATTGAGAGAATATCAGCCTAGTGGCATTCAGTACCACAAGGTATCAAGCGAAACATTGGAACCGATTGTGGATATCTTCCAAATTGCATATCTTATCGAGACAAGCATGTTACCACTTTCTCATTTCATTGAGATACACACATTGGCAGAATATCAGCCAAGTGGCATTCAGTGCTCCAAGGTACTGAGACAAACTTTGGAACAGATTGTAGATTTCTTCCAACTTGCTCAACTCTTCGAGATAAGCACGTTTCCACTTTCTCATTTCATTGAGATACACACATTGAGAGAATATCAGCCTAGTGGCATTCAGTACCACAAGGTATCCCGCGAAACATTGGAACCGATTGTGGATTACTTCCAAATTGCATATCTCATCGAGATAAGCACGTTACCACTTTCTCATTTCATTGAGATACACACATTGGAAGAATATCAGCCAAATGGCATTCAGTGCTCCAAGGTATTCAGAGAAACTTTGGAACCGATTGTGGATTTCTTCCAACTTGCTCAACTCACCGTGATAAGAAATTTAGCACTTTCTGATTTCAAAGACATGCACACATTGGCAGAATTTCAGCCAAATGGCATTCACGGCTCCATGGTATTCAGAGAAACTTTGCAAAATATTGTGGATTTCTTCCAACTCGCTGAACTCATCGAGATAAGCAATTTACCACTGTCTCATTTCATTGAGATACACACATTGGCAGAATATCAGATAAATGTCATTCAGTGCTCGACGGTATTCAGAGAATCTTTGGAACCGAATGTGGATATCTTCCAAATTGCTGAACTCATCGAGATAAGCACGTTACCACTTTCTCATTTCATTGACATATACGCTTTGGCAGAATTTCAGCCAAATAGCATTCACTGCTCGATGGTATTCAGAGAAACTTTGCAACATATGGTCGATTTCGTCCAATTTGCTGAACTCATCGAGATAAGCACATTACCACTTTCTCATTTCATTGAGATACACACATTGGCAGAATATCAGCCAAGTGGCATTCAGTGCTCCAAGGTGTTGAGACAAACTTTGGAACAGATTGTGGATTTCTTCCAACTTGCTCAACTCTTCGAGATAAGCACGTTTCCACTTTCTCATTTCATTGAGATACACACATTGAGAGAATATCAGCCTAGTGGCATTCAGTACCACAAGGTATCCCGCGAAACATTGGAACCGATTGTGGATTTCTTCCAAATTGCATATCTCATCGAGATAAGCACGTTACCACTTTCTGATTTCATTGAGATACACACATTGGAAGAATATCAGCCAAATGGCATTCAGTGCTCCAAGGTATTCAGAGACACTTTGGAACCGATTGTGGATTTCTTCCAACTTGCTCAACTCACCGTGATAAGAAATTTACCACTTTCTCATTTCATTGACATGCACACATTGGCAGAATTTCAGCCAAATGGCATTCACGGCTCGATGGTATTCAGAGAAACTTTGCAAAATATTGTGGATTTCTTCCAACTCGCTGAACTCATCGAGATAAGCAATTTACCACTTTCTCATTTCATTGAGATACACACATTGGCAGAATATCAGATAAACGTCATTCAGTGCTCGACGGTATTCAGAGAATCTTTGGAACCGAATGTGGATATCTTCCAAATTGCTGAACTCATCGAGATAAGCACGTTACCACTTTCTCATTTCATTGACATATACGCTTTGGCAGAATTTCAGCCAAATAGCATTCACTGCTCGATGGTATTCAGAGAAACTTTGCAACATATGGTCGATTTCGTCCAATTTGCTGAACTCATCGAGATAAGCACATTACCACTTTCTCATTTCATTGAGATACACACATTGGCAGACTATCAGCCATGTGGCATTCAGTGCTCCAAGGTATTGAGACAAACTTTGGAACCGATTATGGATTTCTTCCAACATGCTCAACTCACCGTGATAAGAAATTTACCACTTTCTCATTTCATTGGCATGCACACATTGGCAGAATTTCAGCCAAATGGCAATCACGGCTCGATAGTATTCAGAGAAACTTTGCAAAATAGTGTGGATTTCTTCCAACTCGCTGAACTCATCGAGATAAGCAATTTACCACTTTCTCATTTCATTGAGATACATACATTGGCAGAATATCAGATAAATGTCATTCAGTGCTCGACGGTATTCAGAGAATCTTTGGAACCGAATGTGGATATCTTCCAAATTGCTGAACTCATCGAGATAAGCACGTTTCCACTTTCTCATTTCATTGAGATACAGGCATTGAGAGAATATCAGCCTAGTGGCATTCAGTACCACAAGGTATCAAGCGAAACATTGGAACCGATTGTGGATTTCTTCCAAATTGCATATCTTATCGAGACAAGCATGTTACCACTTTCTCTTTTCATTGAGATACACACATTGGCAGAATATCAGCCAAGTGGCATTCAGTGCTCCAAGGTATTGAGACAAACTTTGGAACAGATTGTAGATTTCTTCCAACTTGCTCAACTCTTCGAGATAAGCACGTTTCCACTTTCTCATTTCATTGAGATACACACATTGAGAGAATATCAGCCTAGTGGCATTCAGTACCACAAGGTATCCCGCGAAACATTGGAACCGATTGTGGATTACTTCCAAATTGCATATCTCATCGAGATAAGCACGTTACCACTTTCTCATTTCATTGAGATACACACATTGGAAGAATATCAGCCAAATGGCATTCAGTGCTCCAAGGTATTCAGAGAAACTTTGGAACCGATTGTGGATTTCTTCCAACTTGCTCAACTCACCGTGATAAGAAATTTAGCACTTTCTCATTTCAAAGACATGCACACATTGGCAGAATTTCAGCCAAATGGCATTCACGGCTCCATGGTATTCAGAGAAACTTTGCAAAATATTGTGGATTTCTTCCAACTCGCTGAACTCATCGAGATAAGCAATTTACCACTTTCTCATTTCATTGAGATACACACATTGGCAGAATATCAGATAAACGTCATTCAGTGCTCGACGGTATTCAGAGAATCTTTGGAACCGAATGTGGATATCTTCCAAATTGCTGAACTCATCGAGATAAGCACGTTACCACTTTCTCATTTCATTGAGATATACGCTTTGGCAGAATTTCAGCCAAATAGCATTCACTGCTCGATGGTATTCAGAGAAACTTTGCAACATATGGTCGATTTCGTCCAATTTGCTGAACTCATCGAGATAAGCACATTACCACTTTCTCATTTCATTGAGATACACACATTGGCAGAATATCAGCCAAGTGGCATTCAGTGCTCCAAGGTGTTGAGACAAACTTTGGAACAGATTGTGGATTTCTTCCAACTTGCTCAACTCTTCGAGATAAGCACGTTTCCACTTTCTCATTTCATTGAGATACACACATTGAGAGAATATCAGCCTAGTGGCATTCAGTACCACAAGGTATCCCGCGAAACATTGGAACCGATTGTGGATTTCTTCCAAATTGCATATCTCATCGAGATAAGCACGTTACCACTTTCTCATTTCATTGAGATACACACATTGGAAGAATATCATCCAAATGGCATTCAGTGCTCCAAGGTATTCAGAGACACTTTGGAACCGATTGTGGATTTCTTCCAACTTGCTCAACTCACCGTGATAAGAAATTTACCACTTTCTCATTTCATTGACATGCACACATTGGCAGAATTTCAGCCAAATGGCATTCACGGCTCGATGGTATCCAGAGAAACTTTGCAAAATATTGTGGATTTCTTCCAACTCGCTGAACTCATCGAGATAAGCAATTTACCACTTTCTCATTTCATTGAGATACACACATTGGCAGAATATCAGATAAACGTCATTCAGTGCTCGACGGTATTCAGAGAATCTTTGGAACCGAATGTGGATATCTTCCAAATTGCTGAACTCATCGAGATAAGCACGTTACCACTTTCTCATTTCATTGACATATACGCTTTGGCAGAATTTCAGCCAAATAGCATTCACTGCTCGATGGTATTCAGAGAAACTTTGCAACATATGGTCGATTTCGTCCAATTTGCTGAGCTCATCGAGATAAGCACATTACCACTTTCTCATTTCATTGAGATACACACATTGGCAGAACATCAGCCAAGTGGCATTCAGTGCTCCAAGGTATTGAGACCAACTTTGGAACAGATTGTGGATTTCTTCCAACTTGCTCAACTCTTCGAGATAAGCACGTTTCCACTTTCTCATTTCATTGAGATACACACATTGAGAGAATATCAGCCTAGTGGCATTCAGTACCACAAGGTATCCCGCGAAACATTGGAACCGATTGTGGATTTCTTCCAAATTGCATATCTCATCGAGATAAGCATGTTACCACTTTCTCATTTCATTGAGATACACACATTGGAAGAATATCAGCCAAATGGCATTCAGTGCTCCAAGGTATTCAGAGAAACTTTGGAACCGATTATGGATTTCTTCCAACTTGCTCAACTCACCGTGATAAGAAATTTACCACTATCTCATTTCATTGACATGCACACATTGGCAGAATTTCAGCCAAATGGCATTCACGGCTCGATAGTATTCAGAGAAACTTTGCAAAATAGTGTGGATTTCTTCCAACTCGCTGAACTCATCGAGATAAGCAATTTACCACTTTCTCATTTCATTGAGATACATACATTGGCAGAATATCAGATAAATGTCATTCAGTGCTCGACGGTATTCAGAGAATCTTTGGAACCGAATGTGGATATCTTCCAAATTGCTGAACTCATCGAGATAAGCACGTTACCACTTTCTCATTTCATTGAGATATACGCTTTGGCAGAATTTCAGCCAAATAGCATTCACTGCTCGATGGTATTCAGAGAAACTTTGCAACATATGGTCGATTTCGTCCAATTTGCTGAACTCATCGAGATAAGCACATTACCACTTTCTCATTTCATTGAGATACACACATTGGCAGACTATCAGCCAAGTGGCATTCAGTGCTCCAAGGTATTGAGACAAACTTTGGAACATATTGTGGATTTCTTCCAACTTGCTCAACTCTTCGAGATAAGCACGTTTCCACTTTCTCATTTCATTGAGATACACACATTGAGAGAATATCAGCCTAGTGGCATTCAGTACCACAAGGTATCCCGCGAAACATTGGAACCGATTGTGGATTTCTTCCAAATTGCATATCTCATCGAGATAAGCACGTTACCACTTTCTCATTTCATTGAGATACACACATTGGAAGAATATCAGCCAAATGGCATTCAGTGCTCCAAGGTATTCAGAGAAACTTTGGAACCGATTGTGGATTTCTTCCAACTTGCTCAACTCACCGTGATAAGAAATTTACCACTTTCTCATTTCAAAGACATGCACACATTGGCAGAATTTCAGCCAAATGGCATTCACTGCTCGATGGTATTCAGAGAAACTTTGCAAAATATTGTGGATTTCTTCCAACTCGCTGAACTCATCGAGATAAGCAATTTACCACTTTCTCATTTCATTGAGATACACACATTGGCAGAATATCAGATAAATGTCATTCAGTGCTCGACGGTATTCAGAGAATCTTTGGAACCGAATGTGGATATCTTCCAAATTGCTGAACTCATCGAGATAAGCACGTTACCACTTTCTCATTTCATTGAGATATACGCTTTGGCAGAATTTCAGCCAAATAGCATTCACTGCTCGATGGTATTCAGAGAAACTTTGCAACATATGGTCGATTTCGTCCAATTTGCTGAACTCATCGAGATAAGCACATTACCACTTTCTCATTTCATTGAGATACACACATTGGCAGAACATCAGCCAAGTGGCATTCAGTGCTCCAAGGTATTGAGACAAACTTTGGAACAGATTGTGGATTTCTTCTAACTTGCTCAACTCTTCGAGATAAGCACGTTTCCACTTTCTCATTTCATTGAGATACACACATTGAGAGAATATCAGCCTAGTGGCATTCAGTACCACAAGGTATCCCGCGAAACATTGGAACCGATTGTGGATTTCTTCCAAATTGCATATCTCATCGAGATAAGCATGTTACCACTTTCTCATTTCATTGAGATACACACATTGGAAGAATATCAGCCAAATGGCATTCAGTGCTCCAAGGTATTCAGAGAAACTTTGGAACCGATTATGGATTTCTTCCAACTTGCTCAACTCACCGTGATAAGAAATTTACCACTTTCTCATTTCATTGACATGCACACATTGGCAGAATTTCAGCCAAATGGCATTCACGGCTCGATAGTATTCAGAGAAACTTTGCAAAATAGTGTGGATTTCTTCCAACTCGCTGAACTCATCGAGATAAGCAATTTACCACTTTCTCATTTCATTGAGATACACAAATTGGCAAAATATCAGATAAATGTCATTCAGAGCTCGACGGTATTCAGAGAATTTTTGCAACCGAATGTGGATATCTTCCAAATTGCTGAACTCATCGAGATAAGCACGTTACCACTTTCTCCACTTTCTCCATTGACATATACGCTTTGGCAGAATTTCAGCCAAATAGCTTTCACTGCTCGATGGTATTCAGAGAAACTTTGCAACATATGGTCGATTTCGTCCAATTTGCTGAACTGATCGAGATAAGCACATTACCACTTTCTCATTTCATCGAGATACACACATTGGCAGAATATCAGCCAAGTGGCATTCAGTGCTCCAAGGTATTGAGACAAACTTTGGAACAGATTGTGGATTCCTTCCAACTTGCTCAACTCTTCGAGATAAGCACGTTTCCACTTTCTCACTTCATTGAGATACACACATTGAGAGAATATCAGCCTGGTGGCATTCAGTACCACAAGGTATCCCGCGAAACATTGGAACCGATTGTGGATTTCTTCCAAATTGCATATCTCATCGAGATAAGCACGTTACCACTTTCTCATTTCATTGAGATACACACATTGGAAGAATATCAGCCAAATGGCATTCAGTGCTCCAAGGTATTCAGAGAAACTTTGGAACCGATTGTGGATTTCTTCCAACTTGCTCAACTCACCGTGATAAGAAATTTACCACTTTCTCATTTCAAAGACATGCACACATTGGCAGAATTTCAGCCAAATGGCATTCACGGCTCGATGGTATTCAGAGAAACTTTGCAAAATATTGTGGATTTCTTCCAACTCGCTGAACTCATCGAGATAAGCAATTTACCACTTTCTCATTTCATTGAGATACACACATTGGCAGAATATCAGATAAATGTCATTCAGTGCTCGACGGTATTCAGAGAATCTTTGGAACCGAATGTGGATATCTTCCAAATTGCTGAACTCATCGAGATAAGCACGTTACCACTTTCTCATTTCATTGACATATACGCTTTGGCAGAATTTCAGCCAAATAGCATTCACTGCTCGATGGTATTCAGAGAAACTTTGCAACATATGGTCGATTTCGTCCAATTTGCTGAACTCATCGAGATAAGCACATTACCACTTTCTCATTTCATTGAGATACACACATTGGCAGAATATCAGCCAAGTGGCATTCAGTGCCCCAAGGTGTTGAGACAAACTTTGGAACAGATTGTGGATTTCTTCCAACTTGCTCAACTCTTCGACATAAGCACGTTTCCACTTTTTCATTTCATTGAGATACACACATTGAGAGAATATCAGCCTAGTGGCATTCAGTACCACAAGGTATCCCGCGAAACATTGGAACCGATTGTGGATTTCTTCCAAATTGCATATCTCATCGAGATAAGCACGTTACCACTTTCTCATTTCATTGAGATACACACATTGGAAGAATATCAGCCAAATGGCATTCAGTGCTCTAAGGTATTCAGAGAAACTTTGGAACCGATTGTGGATTTCTTCCAACTTGCTCAACTCACCGTGATAAGCAATTTACCACTTTCTGATTTCATTGACATGCACACATTGGCAGAATTTCAGCCAAATGGCATTCACGGCTCGATTGTATTCAGAGAAAATTTGCAAAATATTGTGGAT
Organism: Carcharhinus amblyrhynchos; assembly: GCF_965287045.1. Taxonomy (NCBI): domain Eukaryota; kingdom Metazoa; phylum Chordata; class Chondrichthyes; order Carcharhiniformes; family Carcharhinidae; genus Carcharhinus; species Carcharhinus amblyrhynchos. Next base: position 52,966 of record NC_137341.1, on the reverse strand, counting down.
TTCTTCCAACTCGCTGAACTCATCGAGATAAGCAATTTACCACTTTCTCATTTCATTGAGATACACACATTGGCAGAATATCAGATAAATGTCATTCAGTGCTCGACGGTATTCAGAGAATCTTTGGAACCGAATGTGGATATCTTCCAAATTGCTGAACTCATCGAGATAAGCACGTTACCACTTTCTCATTTCATTGACATATACGCTTTGGCAGAATTTCAGCCAAATAGCATTCACTGCTCGATGGTATTCAGAGAAACTTTGCAACATATGGTCGATTTCGTCCAATTTGCTGAGCTCATCGAGATAAGCACATTACCACTTTCTCATTTCATTGAGATACACACATTGGCAGAACATCAGCCAAGTGGCATTCAGTGCTCCAAGGTATTGAGACCAACTTTGGAACAGATTGTGGATTTCTTCCAACTTGCTCAACTCTTCGAGATAAGCACGTTTCCACTTTCTCATTTCATTGAGATACACACATTGAGAGAATATCAGCCTAGTGGCATTCAGTACCACAAGGTATCCCGCGAAACATTGGAACCGATTGTGGATTTCTTCCAAATTGCATATCTCATCGAGATAAGCATGTTACCACTTTCTCATTTCATTGAGATACACACATTGGAAGAATATCAGCCAAATGGCATTCAGTGCTCCAAGGTATTCAGAGAAACTTTGGAACCGATTATGGATTTCTTCCAACTTGCTCAACTCACCGTGATAAGAAATTTACCACTATCTCATTTCATTGACATGCACACATTGGCAGAATTTCAGCCAAATGGCATTCACGGCTCGATAGTATTCAGAGAAACTTTGCAAAATAGTGTGGATTTCTTCCAACTCGCTGAACTCATCGAGATAAGCAATTTACCACTTTCTCATTTCATTGAGATACATACATTGGCAGAATATCAGATAAATGTCATTCAGTGCTCGACGGTATTCAGAGAATCTTTGGAACCGAATGTGGATATCTTCCAAATTGCTGAACTCATCGAGATAAGCACGTTACCACTTTCTCATTTCATTGAGATATACGCTTTGGCAGAATTTCAGCCAAATAGCATTCACTGCTCGATGGTATTCAGAGAAACTTTGCAACATATGGTCGATTTCGTCCAATTTGCTGAACTCATCGAGATAAGCACATTACCACTTTCTCATTTCATTGAGATACACACATTGGCAGACTATCAGCCAAGTGGCATTCAGTGCTCCAAGGTATTGAGACAAACTTTGGAACAGATTGTGGATTTCTTCCAACTTGCTCAACTCTTCGAGATAAGCACGTTTCCACTTTCTCATTTCATTGAGATACACACATTGAGAGAATATCAGCCTAGTGGCATTCAGTACCACAAGGTATCCCGCGAAACATTGGAACCGATTGTGGATTTCTTCCAAATTGCATATCTCATCGAGATAAGCATGTTACCACTTTCTCATTTCATTGAGATACACACATTGGAAGAATATCAGCCAAATGGTATTCAGTGCTCCAAGGTATTCAGAGAAACTTTGGAACCGATTGTGGATTTCTTCCAACTTGCTCAACTCACCGTGATAAGATTTTTACCACTTTCTCATTTCATTGACATGCACACATTGGCAGAATATCAGCCAAATGGCATTCACGGCTCGACGGTATTCAGAGAAACTTTGTAAAATATTGTGGATTTCTTCCAACTCGCTGAACTCATCGAGATAAGCAATTTACCACTTTCTCATTTCATTGAGATACACAAATTGGCAGAATATCAGATAAATGTCATTCAGAGCTCGACGGTATTCAGAGAATCTTTGGAACCGAATGTGGATATCTTCCAAATTGCTGAACTCATCGAGATAAGCACGTTACCACTTTCTGATTTCATTGACATAATCGGTTTGGCAGAATTTCAGTCAAATAGCATTCACTGCTCGATGGTATTCAGAGAAACATTGCAACATATTGTCGATTTCGTCCAATTTGCTGAACTCATCGAGATAAGCACATTACCACTTTCTCATTTCATTGAGATACACACATTGGCAGAATATCAGCCAAGTGGCATTCAGTGCTCCAAGGTATTGAGACAAACTTTGGAACAGATTGTGGATTTCTTCCAACTTGCTCAACTCTTCGAGAGAAGCACGTTTCCACTTTCTCACTTCATTGAGATACACACATTGAGAGAATATCAGCCTAGTGGCATTCAGTACCACAAGGTATCCCGCGAAACATTGGAACCGATTGTGGATTTCTTCCAAATTGCATATCTCATCGAGATAAGCACGATACCACTTTCTCATTTCATTGAGATACACACATTGGAAGAATATCAGCCAAATGGCATTCAGTGCTCCAAGGTATTCAGAGAAACTTTGGAACCGATTATGGATTTCTTCCAACTTGCTCAACTCACCGTGTTAAGAAATTTACCACTTTCTCATTTCATTGACATGCACACATTGGCAGAATATCAGCCAAATGGCATTCACGGCTCCATGGTATTCAGAGAAACTTTGCAAAATATTGTGGATTTCTTCCAACTCGCTGAACTCATCGAGATAAGCAATTTACCACTTTCTCATTTCATTGAGATACACACATTGGCAGAATATCAGATAAATGTCATTCAGTGCTCGACGGTATTCAGCGAATCTTTGGAACCGAATGTGGATATCTTCCAAATTGCTGAACTCATCGAGATAAGCACGTTTCCACTTTCTCATTTCATTGAGATACAGACATTGAGAGAATATCAGCCTAGTGGCATTCAGTACCACAAGGTATCAAGCGAAACATTGGAACCGATTGTGGATATCTTCCAAATTGCATATCTTATCGAGACAAGCATGTTACCACTTTCTCATTTCATTGAGATACACACATTGGCAGAATATCAGCCAAGTGGCATTCAGTGCTCCAAGGTACTGAGACAAACTTTGGAACAGATTGTAGATTTCTTCCAACTTGCTCAACTCTTCGAGATAAGCACGTTTCCACTTTCTCATTTCATTGAGATACACACATTGAGAGAATATCAGCCTAGTGGCATTCAGTACCACAAGGTATCCCGCGAAACATTGGAACCGATTGTGGATTACTTCCAAATTGCATATCTCATCGAGATAAGCACGTTACCACTTTCTCATTTCATTGAGATACACACATTGGAAGAATATCAGCCAAATGGCATTCAGTGCTCCAAGGTATTCAGAGAAACTTTGGAACCGATTGTGGATTTCTTCCAACTTGCTCAACTCACCGTGATAAGAAATTTAGCACTTTCTGATTTCAAAGACATGCACACATTGGCAGAATTTCAGCCAAATGGCATTCACGGCTCCATGGTATTCAGAGAAACTTTGCAAAATATTGTGGATTTCTTCCAACTCGCTGAACTCATCGAGATAAGCAATTTACCACTGTCTCATTTCATTGAGATACACACATTGGCAGAATATCAGATAAATGTCATTCAGTGCTCGACGGTATTCAGAGAATCTTTGGAACCGAATGTGGATATCTTCCAAATTGCTGAACTCATCGAGATAAGCACGTTACCACTTTCTCATTTCATTGACATATACGCTTTGGCAGAATTTCAGCCAAATAGCATTCACTGCTCGATGGTATTCAGAGAAACTTTGCAACATATGGTCGATTTCGTCCAATTTGCTGAACTCATCGAGATAAGCACATTACCACTTTCTCATTTCATTGAGATACACACATTGGCAGAATATCAGCCAAGTGGCATTCAGTGCTCCAAGGTGTTGAGACAAACTTTGGAACAGATTGTGGATTTCTTCCAACTTGCTCAACTCTTCGAGATAAGCACGTTTCCACTTTCTCATTTCATTGAGATACACACATTGAGAGAATATCAGCCTAGTGGCATTCAGTACCACAAGGTATCCCGCGAAACATTGGAACCGATTGTGGATTTCTTCCAAATTGCATATCTCATCGAGATAAGCACGTTACCACTTTCTGATTTCATTGAGATACACACATTGGAAGAATATCAGCCAAATGGCATTCAGTGCTCCAAGGTATTCAGAGACACTTTGGAACCGATTGTGGATTTCTTCCAACTTGCTCAACTCACCGTGATAAGAAATTTACCACTTTCTCATTTCATTGACATGCACACATTGGCAGAATTTCAGCCAAATGGCATTCACGGCTCGATGGTATTCAGAGAAACTTTGCAAAATATTGTGGATTTCTTCCAACTCGCTGAACTCATCGAGATAAGCAATTTACCACTTTCTCATTTCATTGAGATACACACATTGGCAGAATATCAGATAAACGTCATTCAGTGCTCGACGGTATTCAGAGAATCTTTGGAACCGAATGTGGATATCTTCCAAATTGCTGAACTCATCGAGATAAGCACGTTACCACTTTCTCATTTCATTGACATATACGCTTTGGCAGAATTTCAGCCAAATAGCATTCACTGCTCGATGGTATTCAGAGAAACTTTGCAACATATGGTCGATTTCGTCCAATTTGCTGAACTCATCGAGATAAGCACATTACCACTTTCTCATTTCATTGAGATACACACATTGGCAGACTATCAGCCATGTGGCATTCAGTGCTCCAAGGTATTGAGACAAACTTTGGAACCGATTATGGATTTCTTCCAACATGCTCAACTCACCGTGATAAGAAATTTACCACTTTCTCATTTCATTGGCATGCACACATTGGCAGAATTTCAGCCAAATGGCAATCACGGCTCGATAGTATTCAGAGAAACTTTGCAAAATAGTGTGGATTTCTTCCAACTCGCTGAACTCATCGAGATAAGCAATTTACCACTTTCTCATTTCATTGAGATACATACATTGGCAGAATATCAGATAAATGTCATTCAGTGCTCGACGGTATTCAGAGAATCTTTGGAACCGAATGTGGATATCTTCCAAATTGCTGAACTCATCGAGATAAGCACGTTTCCACTTTCTCATTTCATTGAGATACAGGCATTGAGAGAATATCAGCCTAGTGGCATTCAGTACCACAAGGTATCAAGCGAAACATTGGAACCGATTGTGGATTTCTTCCAAATTGCATATCTTATCGAGACAAGCATGTTACCACTTTCTCTTTTCATTGAGATACACACATTGGCAGAATATCAGCCAAGTGGCATTCAGTGCTCCAAGGTATTGAGACAAACTTTGGAACAGATTGTAGATTTCTTCCAACTTGCTCAACTCTTCGAGATAAGCACGTTTCCACTTTCTCATTTCATTGAGATACACACATTGAGAGAATATCAGCCTAGTGGCATTCAGTACCACAAGGTATCCCGCGAAACATTGGAACCGATTGTGGATTACTTCCAAATTGCATATCTCATCGAGATAAGCACGTTACCACTTTCTCATTTCATTGAGATACACACATTGGAAGAATATCAGCCAAATGGCATTCAGTGCTCCAAGGTATTCAGAGAAACTTTGGAACCGATTGTGGATTTCTTCCAACTTGCTCAACTCACCGTGATAAGAAATTTAGCACTTTCTCATTTCAAAGACATGCACACATTGGCAGAATTTCAGCCAAATGGCATTCACGGCTCCATGGTATTCAGAGAAACTTTGCAAAATATTGTGGATTTCTTCCAACTCGCTGAACTCATCGAGATAAGCAATTTACCACTTTCTCATTTCATTGAGATACACACATTGGCAGAATATCAGATAAACGTCATTCAGTGCTCGACGGTATTCAGAGAATCTTTGGAACCGAATGTGGATATCTTCCAAATTGCTGAACTCATCGAGATAAGCACGTTACCACTTTCTCATTTCATTGAGATATACGCTTTGGCAGAATTTCAGCCAAATAGCATTCACTGCTCGATGGTATTCAGAGAAACTTTGCAACATATGGTCGATTTCGTCCAATTTGCTGAACTCATCGAGATAAGCACATTACCACTTTCTCATTTCATTGAGATACACACATTGGCAGAATATCAGCCAAGTGGCATTCAGTGCTCCAAGGTGTTGAGACAAACTTTGGAACAGATTGTGGATTTCTTCCAACTTGCTCAACTCTTCGAGATAAGCACGTTTCCACTTTCTCATTTCATTGAGATACACACATTGAGAGAATATCAGCCTAGTGGCATTCAGTACCACAAGGTATCCCGCGAAACATTGGAACCGATTGTGGATTTCTTCCAAATTGCATATCTCATCGAGATAAGCACGTTACCACTTTCTCATTTCATTGAGATACACACATTGGAAGAATATCATCCAAATGGCATTCAGTGCTCCAAGGTATTCAGAGACACTTTGGAACCGATTGTGGATTTCTTCCAACTTGCTCAACTCACCGTGATAAGAAATTTACCACTTTCTCATTTCATTGACATGCACACATTGGCAGAATTTCAGCCAAATGGCATTCACGGCTCGATGGTATCCAGAGAAACTTTGCAAAATATTGTGGATTTCTTCCAACTCGCTGAACTCATCGAGATAAGCAATTTACCACTTTCTCATTTCATTGAGATACACACATTGGCAGAATATCAGATAAACGTCATTCAGTGCTCGACGGTATTCAGAGAATCTTTGGAACCGAATGTGGATATCTTCCAAATTGCTGAACTCATCGAGATAAGCACGTTACCACTTTCTCATTTCATTGACATATACGCTTTGGCAGAATTTCAGCCAAATAGCATTCACTGCTCGATGGTATTCAGAGAAACTTTGCAACATATGGTCGATTTCGTCCAATTTGCTGAACTCATCGAGATAAGCACATTACCACTTTCTCATTTCATTGAGATACACACATTGGCAGAATATCAGCCAAGTGGCATTCAGTGCTCCAAGATGTTGAGACAAACTTTGGAACAGATTGTGGATTTCTTCCAACTTGCTCAACTCTTCGAGATAAGCACGTTTCCACTTTCTCATTTCATTGAGATACACACATTGAGAGAATATCAGCCTAGTGGCGTTCAGTACCACAAGGTATCCCGCGAAACATTGGAACCGATTGTGGATTTCTTCCAAATTGCATATCTCATCGAGATAAGCACGTTACCACTTTCTCATTTCATTGAGATACACACATTGGAAGAATAGCATCCAAATGGCATTCAGTGCTCCAAGGTATTCAGAGACACTTTGGAACCGATTGTGGATTTCTTCCAACTTGCTCAACTCACCGTGATAAGAAATTTACCACTTTCTCATTTCATTGACATGCACACATTGGCAGAATTTCAGCCAAATGGCATTCACGGCTCGATGGTATTCAGAGAAACTTTGCAAAATATTGTGGATTTCTTCCAACTCGCTGAACTCATCGAGATAAGCAATTTACCACTTTCTCATTTCATTGAGATACACACATTGGCAGAATATCAGATAAACGTCATTCAGTGCTCGACGGTATTCAGAGAATCTTTGGAACCGAATGTGGATATCTTCCAAATTGCTGAACTCATCGAGATAAGCACGTTACCACTTTCTCATTTCATTGACATATACGCTTTGGCAGAATTTCAGCCAAATAGCATTCACTGCTCGATGGTATTCAGAGAAACTTTGCAACATATGGTCGATTTCGTCCAATTTGCTGAACTCATCGAGATAAGCACATTACCACTTTCTCATTTCATTGAGATACACACATTGGCAGAACATCAGCCAAGTGGCATTCAGTGCTCCAAGGTATTGAGACAAACTTTGGAACAGATTGTGGATTTCTTCCAACTTGCTCAACTCTTCGAGATAAGCACGTTTCCACTTTCTCATTTCATTGAGATACACACATTGAGAGAATATCAGCCTAGTGGCATTCAGTACCACAAGGTATCCCGCGAAACATTGGAACCGATTGTGGATTTCTTCCAAATTGCATATCTCATCGAGATAAGCATGTTACCACTTTCTCATTTCATTGAGATACACACATTGGAAGAATATCAGCCAAATGGTATTCAGTGCTCCAAGGTATTCAGAGAAACTTTGGAACCGATTGTGGATTTCTTCCAACTTGCTCAACTCACCGTGATAAGAAATTTACCACTTTCTCATTTCATTGACATGCACACATTGGCAGAATATCAGCCAAATGGCATTCACGGCTCGACGGTATTCAGAGAAACTTTGTAAAATATTGTGGATTTCTTCCAACTCGCTGAACTCATCGAGATAAGCAATTTACCACTTTCTCATTTCATTGAGATACACAAATTGGCAGAATATCAGATAAATGTCATTCAGAGCTCGACGGTATTCAGAGAATCTTTGGAACCGAATGTGGATATCTTCCAAATTGCTGAACTCATCGAGATAAGCACGTTACCACTTTCTGATTTCATTGACATAATCGCTTTGGCAGAATTTCAGTCAAATAGCATTCACTGCTCGATGGTATTCAGAGAAACATTGCAACATATTGTCGATTTCGTCCAATTTGCTGAACTCATCGAGATAAGCACATTACCACTTTCTCATTTCATTGAGATACACACATTGGCAGAATATCAGCCAAGTGGCATTCAGTGCTCCAAGGTATTGAGACAAACTTTGGAACAGATTGTGGATTTCTTCCAACTTGCTCAACTCTTCGAGAGAAGCACGTTTCCACTTTCTCATTTCATTGAGATACACACATTGAGAGAATATCAGCCTAGTGGCATTCAGTACCACAAGGTATCCCGCGAAACATTGGAACCGATTGTGGATTTCTTCCAAATTGCATATCTCATCGAGATAAGCATGTTACCACTTTCTCATTTCATTGAGATACACACATTGGAAGAATATCAGCCAAATGGTATTCAGTGCTCCAAGGTATTCAGAGAAACTTTGGAACCGATTGTGGATTTCTTCCAACTTGCTCAACTCACCGTGATAAGAAATTTACCACTTTCTCATTTCATTGACATGCACACATTGGCAGAATTTCAGCCAAATGGCATTCACGGCTCGATGGTATTCAGAGAAACTTTGTAAAGTATTGTGGATTTCTTCCAACTCGCTGAACTCATCGAGATAAGCAATTTACCACTTTCTCATTTCAATGAGATACACAAATTGGCAGAATATCAGATAAATGTCATTCAGAGCTCGACGGTATTCAGAGAATCTTTGGAACCGAATGTGGATATCTTCCAAATTGCTGAACTCATCGAGATAAGCACGTTACCACTTTCTGATTTCATTGACATAATCGCTTTGGCAGAATTTCAGTCAAATAGCATTCACTGCTCGATGGTATTCAGAGAAACTTTGCAACATATGGCCGATTTCGTCCAATTTGCTGAACTCATCGAGATAAGCACATTACCACTTTCTCATTTCATCGAGATACACACATTGGCAGAATATCAGCCAAGTGGCATTCAGTGCTCCAAGGTATTGAGACAAACTTTGGAACAGATTGTGGATTTCTTCCAACTTGCTCAACTCTTCGAGATAAGCACGTTTCCACTTTCTCACTTCATTGAGATACACACATTGAGAGAATATCAGCCTAGTGGCATTCAGTACCACAAGGTATCCCGCGAAACATTGGAACCGATTGTGGATTTCTTCCAAATTGCATATCTCATCGAGATAAGCACGTTACCACTTTCTGATTTCATTGAGATACACGCATTGGAAGAATATAAGCCAAATGGCATTCAGTGCTCCAAGGTATTCAGAGAAACTTTGGAACCGATTATGGATTTCTTCCAACTTGCTCAACTCACCGTGATAAGAAATTTACCACTTTCTCATTTCATTGACATGCACACATTGGCAGAATTTCAGCCAAATGGCATTCACGGCTCGATGGTATTCAGAGAAACTTTGCAAAATATTGTGGATTTCTTCCAACTCGCTGAACTCATCGAGATAAGCAATTTACCACTTTCTCATTTCATTGAGATACACACATTGGCAGAATATCAGATAAATGTCATTCAGTGCTCGACGGTATTCAGAGAATCTTTGGAACCGAATGTGGATATCTTCCAAATTGCTGAACTCATCGAGATAAGCACGTTTCCACTTTCTCATTTCATTGAGATACACACATTGAGAGAATATCAGCCTAGTGGCATTCAGTACCACAAGGTATCCCGCGAAACATTGGAACCGATTGTGGATTTCTTCCAAATTGCATATCACATCGAGATAAGCATGTTACCACTTTCTCATTTCATTGAGATACACACATTGGCAGAATATCAGCCAAATGGCATTCAGTGCTCCAAGGTATTCAGAGAAACTTTGGAACCGATTGTGGATTTCTTCCAACTTGCTCAACTCACCGTGATAAGAAATTTACCACTTTCTCATTTCATTGACATGCACACTCTGGCAACATTTCAGCCAAATGGCATTCACGTCTCGATAGTATTCAGAGAAACTTTGCAAAATAGTGTGGATTTCTTCCAACTCGCTGAACTCATCGAGATAAGCAATTTACCACTTTCTCATTTCATTGAGATACACACATTGGCAGAATATCAGATAAATGTCATTCAGTGCTCGACGGTATTCAGAGAATCTTTGGAACCGAATGTGGATATCTTCCAAATTGCTGGACTCTTCGAGATAAGCACGTTACCACTTTCTCATTTCATTGAGATATACGCTTTGGCAGAATTTCAGCCAAATAGCATTCCATGCTCGATGGTATTCAGAGAAACTTTGCAACATATGGTCGATTTCGTCCAATTTGCTGAACTCATCGAGATAAGCACATTACCACTTTCTCATTTCATTGAGATACACACATTGGCAGAATATCAGCCTAGTGGCATTCAGTACCACAAGGTATCCCGCGAAACATTGGAACCGATTGTGGATTTCTTCCAAATTGCATATCTCATCGAGATAAGCATGTTACCACTTTCTCATTTCATTGAGATACACACATTGGAAGAATATCAGCCAAATGGTATTCAGTGCTTCAAGGTATTCAGAGAAACTTTGGAACCGATTGTGGATTTCTTCCAACTTGCTCAACTCACCGTGATAAGAAATTTACCACTTTCTCATTTCATTGACATGCACACATTGGCAGAATTTCAGCCAAATGGCATTCACGGCTCGATGGTATTCAGAGAAACTTTGTAAAATATTGTGGATTTCTTCCAACTCGCTGAACTCATCGAGATATGCAATTTACCACTTTCCCATTTCATTGAGATACACACATTGGCAGAATATCAGATAAATGTCATTCAGAGCTCGACGGTATTCAGAGAATCTTTGGAACCGAATGTGGATATCTTCCAAATTGCTGAACTCATCGAGATAAGCACGTTACCACTTTCTCATTTCATTGACATATACGCTTTGGCAGAATTTCAGCCAAATAGCATTCACTGCTCGATGGTATTCAGAGAAACTTTGCAACATATGGTCGATTTCGTCCAATTTGCTGAACTCATCGAGATAAGCATATTACCACTTTCTCATTTCATCGAGATACACACATTGGCAGAATATCAGCCAAGTGGCATTCAGTGCTCCAAGGTATTGAGACAAACTTTGGAACAGATTGTGGATTTCTTCCAACTTGCTCAACTCTTCGAGATAAGCACGTTTTCACTTTCTCACTTCATTGAGATACACACATTGAGAGAATATCAGCCTAGTGGCATTCAGTACCACAAGGTATCCCGCGAAACATTGGAACCGATTGTGGATTTCTTCCAAATTGCATATCTCATCGAGATAAGCACGTTACCACTTTCTCATTTCATTGAGATACACACATTGGAAGAATATCAGCCAAATGGCATTCAGTGCTCCAAGGTATTCAGAGAAACTTTGGAACCGATTATGGATTTCTTCCAACTTGCTCAACTCACCGTGATAAGAAATTTACCACTTTCTCATTTCATTGACATGCACACTCTGGCAAAATTTCAGCCAAATGGCATTCACGTCTCGATAGTATTCAGAGAAACTTTGCAAAATAGCGTGGATTTCTTCCAACTCGCTGAACTCATCGAGATAAGCAATTTACCACTTTCTCATTTCATTGAGATACATACATTGGCAGAATATCAGATAAATGTCATTCATTGCTCGACGGTATTCAGAGAATCTTTGGAACCGAATGTGGATATCTTCCAAATTGCTGAACTCACCGAGATAAGCACGTTACCACTTTCTCATTTCATTGAGATATACGCTTTGGCAGAATTTCAACCAAATAGCATTCCATTCTCGATGGTATTCAGAGAAACTTTGCAACATATGGTCGATTTCGTCCAATTTGCTGAACTGATCGAGATAAGCACATTACCACTTTCTCATTTCATTGAGATACACACATTGGCAGAATATCAGCCAAGTGGCATTCAGTGCTCCAAGGTATTGAGACAAACTTTGGAACAGATTGTGGATTTCTTCCAACTTGCTCAACTCTTCGAGATAAGCACGTTTCCACTTTCTCATTTCATAGAGATACACACATTGAGAGAATATCAGCCTAGTGGCATTCAGTACCACAGGGTATCCCGCGAAACATTGGAACCGATTGTGGATTTCTTCCAAATTGCATATCTCATCGAGATAAGCACGTTACCACTTTCTCATTTCATTGAGATACACACATTGGAAGAATATCAGCCAAATGGCATTCAGTGCTCCAAGGTATTCAGAGAAACTTTGGAACCGATTGTGGATTTTTTCCAACTTGCTCAACTCACCGTGATAAGAAATTTACCACTTTCTCATTTTATTGACATGCACACATTGGCAGAATTTCAGCCAAATGGCATTCACGGCTCCATGGTATTCAGAGAAACTTTGCAAAATATTGTGGATTTCTTCCAACTCGCTGAACTCATCGAGATAAGCAATTTACCACTTTCTCATTTCATTGAGATTCACACATTGGCAGAATATCAGATAAATGTCATTCAGTGCTCGACAGTATTCAGAGAATCTTTGGAACCGAATGTGGATATCTTCCAAATTGCTGAACTCATCGAGATAAGCACGTTACCACTTTCTCATTTCATTGACATATACGCTTTGGCAGAATTTCAGCCAAATAGCATTCACTGCTCGATGGTATTCAGAGAAACTTTGCAACATATGGTCGATTTCGTCCAATTTGCTGAACTCATCGAGATAAGCACATTACCACTTTCTCATTTCATTGAGATACACACATTGGCAGAACATCAGCCAAGTGGCATTCAGTGCTCCAAGGTATTGAGACAAACTTTGGAACAGATTGTGGATTTCTTCCAACTTGCTCAACTCTTCGAGATAAGCACGTTTCCACTTTCTCATTTCATTGAGATACACACATTGAGAGAATATCAGCCTAGTGGCATTCAGTACCACAAGGTATCCCGCGAAACATTGGAACCGATTGTGGATTTCTTCCAAATTGCATATCTCATCGAGATAAGCACGTTACCACTTTCTCATTTCATTGAGATACACACATTGGAAGAATATCAGCCAAATGGCATTCAGTGCTCCAAGGTATTCAGAGAAACTTTGGAACCGATTATGGATTTCTTCCAACTTGCTCAACTCACCGTGATAAGAAATTTACCACTTTCTCATTTCATTGACATGCACAAATTGGCAGAATTTCAGCCAAATGGCATTCACGGCTCGATAGTATTCAGAGAAACTTTGCAAAATAGTGTGGATTTCTTCCAACTCGCTGAACTCATCGAGATAAGCAATTTACCACTTTCTCGTTTCATTGAGATACATACATTGGCAGAATATCAGATAAATGTCATTCAGTGCTCGACGGTATTCAGAGAATCTTTGGAACCGAATGTGGATCTCTTCCAAATTGCTGAACTCATCGAGATAAGCACGTTACCACTTTCTCATTTCATTGAGATATACGCTTTGGCAGAATTTCAGCCAAATAGCATTCACTGCTCGATGGTATTCAGAGAATCTTTGCAACATATGGTCGATTTCGTCCAATTTGCTGAACTCATCGAGATAAGCACATTACCACTTTCTCATTTCATTGAGATACACACATTGGCAGAATATCAGCCAAGTGGCATTCAGTGCTCCAAGGTATTGAGACAAACTTTGGAACAGATTGTGGATTTCGTCCAACTTGCTCAACTCTTCGAGATAAGCACGTTTCCACTTTTTCATTTCATTGAGATACACACATTGAGAGAATATCAGCCTAGTGGCATTCAGTACCACAAGGTATCCCGCGAAACATTGGAACCGATTGTGGATTCCTTCCAAATTGCATATCTTATCGAGATAAGCATGTTACCACTTTCTCATTTCATTGAGATACACACATTGGCAGAATATCAGCCAAGTGGCATTCAGTGCTCCAAGGTATTCAGACAAACTTTGGAACCGATTGTGGATTTCTTCCAACTTGCTCAAATCTTCGAGATAAGCACGTTTCCACTTTCTCATTTCATTGAGATACACACATTGAGAGAATATCAGCCTAGTGGCATTCAGTACCACAAGGTATCCCGCGAAACATTGGAACCGATTGTGGATTTCTTCCAAATTGCATATCTCATCGACATAAGCACGTTACCACTTTCTCATTTCATTGAGATACACACATTGGAAGAATATCAGCCAAATGGCATTCAGTGCTCCAAGGTATTCAGAGAAACTTTGGAACCGATTGTGGATTTCTTCCAACTTGCTCAACTCACCGTGATAAGAAATTTACCACTTTCTCATTTCAAAGACATGCACACATTGGCAGAATTTCAGCGAAATGGCATTCACGGCTTGATGGTATTCAGAGAAACTTTGCAAAATATTGTGGATTTCTTCCAACTCGCTGAACTCATCGAGATAAGCAATTTACCACTTTCTCATTTCATTGAGATACACACATTGGTAGAATATCAGATAAATGTCATTCAGTTCTCGACGGTATTCAGAGAATCTTTGGAACCGAATGTGGATATCTTCCAAATTGCTGAACTCATCGAGATAAGCACGTTACCACTTTCTCATTTCATTGAGATATACGCTTTGGCAGAATTTCAGCCAAATAGCATTCACTGCTCGATGGTATTCAGAGAAACTTTGCAACATATGGTCGATTTCGTCCAATTTGCTGAACTCATCGAGATAAGCACATTACCACTTTCTCATTTCATTGAGATACACACATTGAGAGAATATCAGCCTAGTGGCATTCAGTACCACAAGGTATCCCGCGAAACATTGGAACCGATTGTGGATTTCTTCCAAATTGCATACCTTATCGAGATTAGCATGTTACCACTTTCTCATTTCATTGAGATACACACATTGGCAGAATATCAGCCAAATGGCATTCAGTGCTCCAAGGTATTCAGAGAAACTTTGGAAACGATTGTGGATTTCTTCCAACTTGCTCAACTCACCGTGATAAGAAATTTACCACTTTCTCATTTCATTGACATGCACACATTGGCAGAATTTCAGCCAAATGGCATTCACGGCTCGATGGTATTCAGAGAAACTTTGTAAAATATTGTGGATTTCTTCCAACTCGCTGAACTCATCGAGATATGCAATTTACCACTTTCTCATTTCATTGAGATACACACATTGGCAGAATATCAGATAAATGTCATTCAGAGCTCGACGGTATTCAGAGAATCTTTGGAACCGAATGTGGATATCTTCCAAATTGCTGAACTCATCGAGATAAGCACGTTACCACTTTCTCATTTCATTGAGATATACGCTTTGGCAGAATTTCAGCCAAATAGCATTCACTGCTCGATGGTATTCAGAGAAACTTTGCAACATATGGTCGATTTCGTCCAATTTGCTGAACTCATCGAGATAAGCACATTACCACTTTCTCATTTCATCGAGATACACACATTGGCAGAATATCAGCCAAGTGGCATTCAGTGCTCCAAGGTATTGAGACAAACTTTGGAACAGATTGTGGATTTCTTCCAACTTGCTCAACTCTTCGAGATAAGCACGTTTTCACTTTCTCACTTCATTGAGATACACACATTGAGAGAATTTCAGCCTAGTGGCATTCAGTACCACAAGGTATCCCGCGAAACATTGGAACCGATTGTGGATTTCTTCCAAATTGCATATCTCATCGAGATAAGCACGTTACCACTTTCTCATTTCATTGAGATACACACATTGGAAGAATATCAGCCAAATGGCATTCAGTGCTCCAAGGTATTCAGAGAAACTTTGGAACCGATTATGGATTTCTTCCAACTTGCTCAACTCACCGTGATAAGAAATTTACCACTTTCTCATTTCATTGACATGCACACTCTGGCAAAATTTCAGCCAAATGGCATTCACGTCTCGATAGTATTCAGAGAAACTTTGCAAAATATTGTGGATTTCTTCCAACTCGCTGAACTCATCGAGATAAGCAATTTACCACTTTCTCATTTCATTGAGATACATACATTGGCAGAATATCAGATAAATGTCATTCAGTGCTCGACGGTATTCAGAGAACCTTTGGAACCAAATGTGGATATCTTCCAAATTGCTGAACTCTTCGAGATAAGCACGTTACCACTTTCTCATTTCATTGAGATATACGCTTTGGCAGAATTTCAGCCAAATAGCATTCCATTCTCGATGGTATTCAGAGAAACTGTGCAACATATGGTCGATGTCGTCCAATTTGCTGAACTCATCGAGATAAGCACATTACCACTTTCTCATTTCATTGAGATACACACATTGGCAGAATATCAGCCAAGTGGCATTCAGTGCTCCAAGGTATTGAGACAAACTTTGGAACAGATTGTGGATTTCTTCCAACTTGCTCAACTCTTCGAGATAAGCACGTTTCCACTTTCTCATTTCATAGAGATACAAACATTGAGAGAATATCAGCCTAGTGGCATTCAGTACCACAGGGTATCCCGCGAAACATTGGAACCGATAGTGGATTTCTTCCAAATTGCATATCTCATCGAGATAAGCACGTTACCATTTTCTCTTTTCAATGAGATACACACATTGGAAGAATATCAGCCAAATGGCATTCAGTGCTCCAAGGTATTCAGAGAAACTTTGGAACCGATTGTGGATTTCTTCCAACTTGCTCAACTCACCGTGATAAGAAATTTACCACTTTCTCATTTCATTGACCTGCACACATTGGCAGAATTTCAGCCAAATGGCATTCACGGCTCGATAGTATTCAGAGAAACTTTGCAAAATAGTGTGGATTTCTTCCAACTCGCTGAACTCATCGAGATAAGCAATTTACCACTTTCTCATTTCATTGAGATACACACATTGGCAGAATATCAGAGAAATGTCATTCAGTGCTCGACGGTATTCAGAGAATCTTTGGAACCGAATGTGGATATCTTCCAAATTGCTGAACTCATCGAGATAAGCACGTTACCACTTTCTCATTTCATTGAGATATACGCTTTGGCAGAATTTCAGCCAAATAGCATTCACTGCTCGATGGTATTCAGAGAAACTTTGCAACATATGGTCGATTTCGTCCAATTTGCTGAACTCATCGAGATAAGCACATTACCACTTTCTCATTTCATTGAGATACACACATTGGCAGACTATCAGCCAAGTGGCATTCAGTGCTCCAAGGTATTGAGACAAACTTTGGAACAGATTGTGGATTTCTTCCAACTTGCTCAACTCTTCGAGATAAGCACGTTTCCACTTTCTCATTTCATTGAGATACACACATTGAGAGAATATCAGCCTAGTGGCATTCAGTACCACAAGGTATCCCGCGAAACATTGGAACCGATTGTGGATTTCTTCCAAATTGCATATCTCATCGAGATAAGCACGTTACCACTTTCTCATTTCATTGAGATACACACATTGGAAGAATATCAGCCAAATGGTATTCAGTGCTCCAAGGTATTCAGAGAAACTTTGGAACCGATTGTGGATTTCTTCCAACTTGCTCAACTCACCGTGATAAGAAATTTACCACTTTCTCATTTCATTGACATGCACACATTGGCAGAATTTCAGCCAAATGGCATTCACGGCTCGATGGTATTCAGAGAAACTTTGTAAAGTATTGTGGATTTCTTCCAACTCGCTGAACTCATCGAGATAAGCAATTTACCACTTTCTCATTTCAATGAGATACACAAATTGGCAGAATATCAGATAAATGTCATTCAGAGCTCGACGGTATTCAGAGAATCTTTGGAACCGAATGTGGATATCTTCCAAATTGCTGAACTCATCGAGATAAGCACGTTACCACTTTCTGATTTCATTGACATAATCGCTTTGGCAGAATTTCAGTCAAATAGCATTCACTGCTCGATGGTATTCAGAGAAACTTTGCAACATATGGTCGATTTCGTCCAATTTGCTGAACTCATCGAGATAAGCACATTACCACTTTCTCATTTCATCGAGATACACACATTGGCAGAATATCAGCCAAGTGGCATTCAGTGCTCCAAGGTATTGAGACAAACTTTGGAACAGATTGTGGATTTCTTCCAACTTGCTCAACTCTTCGAGATAAGCACGTTTCCACTTTCTCACTTCATTGAGATACACACATTGAGAGAATATCAGCCTAGTGGCATTCAGTACCACAAGGTATCCCGCGAAACATTGGAACCGATTGTGGATTTCTTCCAAATTGCATATCTCATCGAGATAAGCACGTTACCACTTTCTGATTTCATTGAGATACACACATTGGAAGAATATAAGCCAAATGGCATTCAGTGCTCCAAGGTATTCAGAGAAACTTTGGAACCGATTACGGATTTCTTCCAACTTGCTCAACTCACCGTGATAAGAAATTTACCACTTTCTCATTTCATTGACATGCACACATTGGCAGAATTTCAGCCAAATGGCATTCACGGCTCCATGGTATTCAGAGAAACTTTGCAAAATATTGTGGATTTCTTCCAACTCGCTGAACTCATCGAGATAAGCAATTTACCACTTTCTCATTTCATTGAGATACACACATTGGCAGAATATCAGATAAATGTCATTCAGTGCTCGACGGTATTCAGAGAATCTTTGGAACCGAATGTGGATATCTTCCAAATTGCTGAACTCATCGAGATAAGCACGTTTCCACTTTCTCATTTCATAGAGATACACACATTGAGAGAATATCAGCCTAGTGGCATTCAGTACCACAAGGTATCCCGCGAAACATTGGAACCGATTGTGGATTTCTTCCAAATTGCATATCACATCGAGATAAGCATGTTACCACTTTCTCATTTCATTGAGATACACACATTGGCAGAATATCAGCCAAATGGCATTCAGTGCTCCAAGGTATTCAGAGAAACTTTGGAACCGATTGTGGATTTCTTCCAACTTGCTCAACTCACCGTGATAAGAAATTTACCACTTTCTCATTTCATTGACATGCACACTCTGGCAACATTTCAGCCAAATGGCATTCACGTCTCGATAGTATTCAGAGAAACTTTGCAAAATAGTGTGGATTTCTTCCAACTCGCTGAACTCATCGAGATAAGCAATTTACCACTTTCTCATTTCATTGAGATACACACATTGGCAGAATATCAGATAAATGTCATTCAGTGCTCGACGGTATTCAGAGAATCTTTGGAACCGAATGTGGATATCTTCCAAATTGCTGGACTCTTCTAGATAAGCACGTTACCACTTTCTCATTTCATTGAGATATACGCTTTGGCAGAATTTCAGCCAAATAGCATTCCATGCTCGATGGTATTCAGAGAAACTTTGCAACATATGGTCGATTTCGTCCAATTTGCTGAACTCATCGAGATAAGCACATTACCACTTTCTCATTTCATTGAGATACACACATTGGCAGAATATCAGCCAAGTGGCATTCAGTGCTCCAAGGTATTGAGACAAACTTTGGAACAGATTGTGGATTTCTTCCAACTTCCTCAACTCTTCGAGATAAGCACGTTTCCACTTTCTCATTTCATTGAGATACACACATTGAGAGAATATCAGCCTAGTGGCATTCAGTACCACAAGGTATCCCGCGAAACATTGGAACCGATTGTGGATTTCTTCCAAATTGCATATCTCATCGAGATAAGCATGTTACCACTTTCTCATTTCATTGAGATACACACATTGGAAGAATATCAGCCAAATGGTATTCAGTGCTCCAAGGTATTCAGAGAAACTTTGGAACCGATTGTGGATTTCTTCCAACTTGCTCAACTCACCGTGATAAGAAATTTACCACTTTCTCATTTCATTGACATGCACACATTGGCAGAATTTCAGCCAAATGGCATTCACGGCTCGATGGTATTCAGAGAAACTTTGTAAAATATTGTGGATTTCTTCCAACTCGCTGAACTCATCGAGATATGCAATTTACCACTTTCCCATTTCATTGAGATACACACATCGGCAGAATATCAGATAAATGTCATTCAGAGCTCGACGGTATTCAGAGAATCTTTGGAACCGAATGTGGATATCTTCCAAATTGCTGAACTCATCGAGATAAGCACGTTACCACTTTCTCATTTCATTGACATATACGCTTTGGCAGAATTTCAGCCAAATAGCATTCACTGCTCGATGGTATTCAGAGAAACTTTGCAACATATGGTCGATTTCGTCCAATTTGCTGAACTCATCGAGATAAGCATATTACCACTTTCTCATTTCATCGAGATACACACATTGGCAGAATATCAGCCAAGTGGCATTCAGTGCTCCAAGGTATTGAGACAAACTTTGGAACAGATTGTGGATTTCTTCCAACTTGCTCAACTCTTCGAGATAAGCACGTTTCCACTTTCTCACTTCATTGAGATACACACATTGAGAGAATATCAGCCTAGTGGCATTCAGTACCACAAGGTATCCCGCGAAACATTGGAACCGATTGTGGATTTCTTCCAAATTGCATATCTCATCGAGATAAGCACGTACCACTTTCTCATTTCATTGAGATACACACATTGGAAGAATATCAGCCAAATGTCATTCAGTGCTCCAAGGTATTCAGAGAAACTTTGGAATCGATTATGGATTTCTTCCAACTTGCTCAACTCACCGTGATAAGAAATTTACCACTTTCTCATTTCATTGACATGCACACTCTGGCAAAATTTCAGCCAAATGGCATTCACGTCTCGATAGTATTCAGAGAAACTTTGCAAAATAGCGTGGATTTCTTCCAACTCGCTGAACTCATCGAGATAAGCAATTTACCACTTTCTCATTTCATTGAGATACATACATTGGCAGAATATCAGATAAATGTCATTCATTGCTCGACGGTATTCAGAGAATCTTTGGAACCGAATGTGGATATCTTCCAAATTGCTGAACTCACCGAGATAAGCACGTTACCACTTTCTCATTTCATTGAGATATACGCTTTGGCAGAATTTCAGCCAAATAGCATTCCATTCTCGATGGTATTCAGAGAAACTTTGCAACATATGGTCGATTTCGTCCAATTTGCTGAGATAAGCACATTACCACTTTCTCATTTCATTGAGATACACACATTGGCAGAATATCAGCCAAGTGGCATTCAGTGCTCCAAGGTATTGAGACAAACTTTGGAACAGATTGTGGATTTCTTCCAACTTGCTCAACTCTTCGAGATAAGCACGTTTCCACTTTCTCATTTCATTGAGATACACAAATTGAGAGAATATCAGCCTAGTGGCATTCAGTACCACAGGGTATCCCGCGAAACATTGGAACCGATTGTGGATTTCTTCCAAATTGCATATCTCATCGAGATAAGCACGTTACCACTTTCTCATTTCATTGAGATACACACATTGGAAGAATTTCAGCCAAATGGCATTCAGTGCTCCAAGGTATTCAGAGAAACTTTGGAACCGATTGTGGATTTTTTCCAACTTGCTCAACTCACCGTGATAAGAAATTTACCACTTTCTCATTTTATTGACATGCACACATTGGCAGAATTTCAGCCAAATGGCATTCACGGCTCCATGGTATTCAGAGAAACTTTGCAAAATATTGTGGATTTCTTCCAACTCGCTGAACTCATCGAGATAAGCAATTTACCATTTTCTCATTTCATTGAGATACACACATTGGCAGAATATCAGATAAATGTCATTCAGTGCTCGACGGTATTCAGAGAATCTTTGGAACCGAATGTGGATATCTTCCAAATTGCTGAACTCATCGAGATAAGCACGTTACCACTTTCTCATTTCATTGACATATACGCTTTGGCAGAATTTCAGCCAAATAGCATTCACTGCTCGATGGTATTCAGAGAAACTTTGCAACATATGGTCGATTTCGTCCAATTTGCTGAACTCATCGAGATAAGCACATTACCACTTTCTCATTTCATTGAGATACACACATTGGCAGAACATCAGCCAAGTGGCATTCAGTGCTCCAAGGTATTGAGACAAACTTTGGAACAGATTGTGGATTTCTTCCAACTTGCTCAACTCTTCGAGATAAGCACGTTTCCACTTTCTCATTTCATTGAGATACACACATTGAGAGAATATCAGCCTAGTGGCATTCAGTACCACAAGGTATCCCGCGAAACATTGGAACCGATTGTGGATTTCTTCCAAATTGCATATCTCATCGAGATAAGCATGTTACCACTTTCTCATTTCATTGAGATACACACATTGGAAGAATATCAGCCAAATGGCATTCAGTGCTCCAAGGTATTCAGAGAAACTTTGGAACAGATTATGGATTTCTTCCAACTTGCTCAACTCACCGTGATAAGAAATTTACCGCTTTCTCATTTCATTGACATGGACACATTGGCAGAATTTCAGCCAAATGGCATTCACTGCTCGATAGTATTCAGAGAAACTTTGCAAAATAGTGTGGATTTCTTCCAACTCGCTGAACTCATCGAGATAAGCAATTTACCACTTTCTCATTTCATTGAGATACATACATTGGCAGAATATCAGATAAATGTCATTCAGTGCTCGACGGTATTCAGAGAATCTTTGGAACCGAATGTGGATATCTTCCAAATTGCTGAACTCATCGAATTAAGCACGTTACCACTTTCTCATTTCATTGAGATATACGCTTTGGCAGAATTTCAGCCAAATAGCATTCACTGCTCGATGGTATTCAGAGATACTTTGCAACATATGGTCGATTTCGTCCAATTTGCTGAACTCATCGAGATAAGCACATTACCACTTTCTCATTTCATTGAGATACACACATTGGCAGACTATCAGCCATGTGGCATTCAGTGCTCCAAGGTATTGAGACAAACTTTGGAACAGATTGTGGATTTCTTCCAACTTGCTCAACTCTTCGAGATAAGCACGTTTCCACTTTCTCATTTCATTGAGATACACACATTGAGAGAATATCAGCCTAGTGGCATTCAGTACCACAAGGTATCCCGCGAAACATTGGAACCGATTGTGGATTTCTTCCAAATTGCATATCTCATCGAGATAAGCATGTTAACACTTTCTCATTTCATTGAGATACACACATTGGAAGAATATCAGCCAAATGGTATTCAGTGCTCCAAGGTATTCAGAGAAACTTTGGAACCGATTGTGGATTTCTTCCAACTTGCTCAACTCACCGTGATAAGAAATTTACCACTTTCTCATTTCATTGACATGCACACATTGGCAGAATTTCAGACAAATGGCATTCACGGCACGATGGTATTCAGAGAAACTTTGTAAAATATTGTGGATTTCTTCCAACTCGCTGAACTCATCGAGATAAGCAATTTACCACTTTCTCATTTCATTGAGATACACAAATTGGCAGAATATCAGATAAATGTCATTCAGAGCTCGACGGTATTCAGAGAATCTTTGGAACCGAATGTGGATATCTTCCAAATTGCTGAACTCATCGAGACAAGCACGTTACCACTTTCTGATTTCATTGACATAATCAGTTTGGCAGAAATTCAGTCAAATAGCATTCACTGCTCGATGGTATTCAGAGAAACTTTGCAACATATGGTCGATTTCGTCCAATTTGCTGAACTCATCGAGATAAGCACTTTACCACTTTCTCATTTCATTGAGATACACACATTGGCAGAACATCAGCCAAGTGGCATTCAGTGCTCCAAGGTATTGAGACAAACTTTGGAACAGATTGTGGATTTCTTCCAACTTGCTCAACTCTTCGAGATAAGCACGTTTCCACTTTCTCATTTCATTGAGATACAAACATTGAGAGAATATCAGCCTAGTGGCATTCAGTACAACAAGGTATCCCGCGAAACATTGGAACCGATTGTGGATTTCTTCCAAATTGCATATCTCATCGAGATAAGCATGTTACCACTTTCTCATTTCATTGAGATACACACATTGGAAGAATATCAGCCAAATGGCATTCAGTGCTCCAAGGTATTCAGAGAAACTTTGGAACCGATTATGGATTTCTTCCAACTTGCTCAACTCACCGTGATAAGAAATTTACCACTTTCTCATTTCATTGACATGCACACATTGGCAGAATTTCAGCCAAATGGCATTCACGGCTCGATGGTATTCAGAGAAACTTTGTAAAATATTGTGGATTTCTTCCAACTCGCTGAACTCATCGAGATAAGCAATTTACCACTTTCTCATTTCATTGAGATACACAAATTGGCAGAATATCAGATAAATGTCATTCAGAGCTCGACGGTATTCAGAGAATCTTTGAAACCGAATGTGGATATCTTCCAAATTGCTGAACTCATCGAGATAAGCACGTTACCACTTTCTGATTTCATTGACATAATCGCTTTGGCAGAATTTCAGTCAAATAGCATTCACTGCTCGATGGTATTCATAGAAACTTTGCAACATATGGTCGATTTCGTCCAATTTGCTGAACTCATCGAGATAAGCACATTACCACTTTCTCATTTCATTGAGATACACACATTGGCAGAGTATCAGCCAAGTGGCATTCAGTGCTCCAAGGTATTCAGAGAAACTTTGGAACCGATTATGGATTTCTTCCAACTTGCTCAACTCACCGTGATAAGAAATTTACCACTTTCTCATTTCATTGACATGCACACATTGGCAGAATTTCAGCCAAATGGCATTCACGGCTCGATGGTATTCAGAGAAACTTTGCAAAATAGTGTGGATTTCTTCCAACTCGCTGAACTCTTCGAGATAAGCAATTTACCACTTTCTCATTTCATTGAGATACACACATTGGCAGAATATCAGTTAAATGTCATTCAGTGCTCGACGGTATTCAGAGAATCTTTGGAACCGAATGTGGATATCTTCCAAATTGCTGAACTCATCGAGATAAGCACGTTTCCACTTTCTCACTTCATTGAGATACAGACATTGAGAGAATATCAGCCTAGTGACATTCAGTACCACAAGGTATCCCGCGAAACATTGGAACCGATTGTGGATTTCTTCCAAATTGCATATCTTATCGAGATAAGCATGTTACCACTTTCTCATTTCATTGAGATACACACATTGGCAGAATATCAGCCAAGTGGCATTCAGTGCTCCAAGGTACTGAGACAAACTTTGGAACAGATTGTGGATTTCTTCCAACTTGCTCAACTCTTCGAGATAAGTTCGTTTCCACTTTCTCATTTCATTGAGATACACACATTGAGAGAATATCAGCCTAGTGGCATTCAGTACCACAAGGTATCCCGCGAAACACTGGAACCGATTGTGGATTTCTTCCAAATTGCATATCTCATCGAGATAAGCACGTTACCACTTTCTCATTTCATTGAGATACACACATTGGAAGAATATCAGCCAAATGGCATTCAGTGCTCCAAGGTATTCAGAGAAACTTTGGAACCGATTATGGATTTCTTCCAACTTGCTCAACTCACCGTGATAAGAAATTTACCACTTTCTCATTTCATTGACATGCACACATTGGCAGAATTTCAGCCAAATGGCATTCACGGCTCGATGGTATTCAGAGAAACTTTGCAAAATATTGTGGATTTCTTCCAACTCGCTGAACTCATCGAGATAAGCAATTTACCACTTTCTCATTTCATTGAGATACACACATTGGCAGAATATCAGATAAGTGTTATTCAGTGCTCGACGGTATTCAGAGAATCTTTGGAACCGAATGTGGATATCTTCCAAATTGCTGAACTCATCGAGATAAGCACGTTACCACTTTCTCATTTCATTGACATATACGCTTTGGCAGAATTTCAGCCAAATAGCATTCACTGCTCGATGGTATTCAGAGAAACTTTGCAACATATGATCGATTTCGTCCAATTTGCTGAACTCATCGAGATAAGCACATTACCATTTTCTCATTTCATCGAGATACACACATTGGCAGACTATCAGCCAAGTGGCATTCAGTGCTCCAAGGTATTGAGACAAACTTTGGAACAGATTGTGGATTTCTTCCAACTTGCTCAACTCTTCGAGATAAGCACGTTTCCACTTTCTCATTTCATTGAGATACACACATTGAGAGAATATCAGCCTAGTGGCATTCAGTACCACAAGGTATCCCGCGAAACATTGGAACCGATTGTGGATTTCTTCCAAATTGCATATCTCATCGAGATAAGCATGTTACTACTTTCTCATTTCATTGAGATATACAGATTGGAAGAATATCAGCCAAATGGTATTCAGTGCTCCAAGGTATTCAGAGAAACTTTGGAACCGATTGTGGATTTCTTCCAACTTGCTCAACTCACCGTGATAAGAAATGTACCACTTTCTCATTTCATTGACATGCACACATTGGCAGAATTTCAGCCAAACGGCATTCACGGCTCGATGGTATTCAGAGAAACTTTGTAAAATATTGTGGATGTCTTCCAACTCGCTGAACTCATCGAGATAAGCAATTTACCACTTTCTCATTTCATTGAGATACACAAATTGGCAGAATATCAGATAAACTTTGCAACATATGGACGATTTCGTCCAATTTGCTGAACTCATCGAGATAAGCACATTACCACTTTCTCATTTCATTGAGATACACACATTGGCAGAATATCAGCCAAGTGGCATTCAGTGCTCCAAGGTATTGAGACAAACTTTGGAACAGATTGTGGATTTCTTCCAACCTGCTCAACTCTTCGAGATAAGAACGTTTCCACTTTCTCGTTTCATTGAGATACACACATTGAGAGAATATCAGCCTAGTGGCATTCAGTACCACAAGGTATCCCGCGAAACATTGGAACCGATTGTGGATTTCTTCCAAATTGCATATCTCATCGAGATAAGCATGTTACCACTTTCTCATTTCATTGAGATACACACATTGGAAGAATATCAGCCAAATGGTATTCAGTGCTCCAAGGTATTCAGGGAAACTTTGGAACCGATTGTGGATTTCTTCCAACTTGCTCAACTCACCGTGATAAGAAATTTACCACTTTCTCATTTCATTGACATGCACACATTGGCAGAATTTCAGCCAAATGGCATTCACGGCTCGATGGTATTCAGAGAAACTTTGTAAAATATTGTAGATTTCTTGCAACTCGCTGAACTCATCGAGATAAGCAATTTACCACTTTCTCATTTCATTGAGATACACACATTGGCAGAATATCAGATAAATGTCATTCAGTGCTCGACGGTATTCAGAGAATCTTTGGAACCGAATGTGGATATCTTCCAAATTGCTGAACTCATCGAGATAAGCACGTTACCACTTTCTCATTTCATTGACATATACGCTTTGGCAGAATTTCAGCCAAATAGCATTCACTGCTCGATGGTATTCAGAGAAACTTTGCAACATATGGCCGATTTCGTCCAATTTGCTGAACTCATCGAGATAAGCACATTACCACTTTCTCATTTCATCGAGATACACACATTGGCAGAATATCAGCCAAGTGGCATTCAGTGCTCCAAGGTATTGAGACAAACTTTGGAACAGATTGTGAATTTCTTCCAACTTGCTCAACTCTTCGAGATAAGCACGTTTCCACTTTCTCACTTCATTGAGATACACACATTGAGAGAATATCAGCCTAGTGGCATTCAGTACCACAAGGTATCCCGCGAAACATTGGAACCGATTGTGGATTTCTTCCAAATTGCATATCTCATCGAGATAAGCACGTTACCACTTTCTCATTTCATTGAGATACACACATTGGAAGAATATCAGCCAAATGGCATTCAGTGCTCCAAGGTATTCAGAGAAACTTTGGAACCGATTATGGATTTCTTCCAACTTGCTCAACTCACCGTGATAAGAAATTTACCACTTTCTCATTTCATTGACATGCACACATTGGCAGAATTTCAGCCAAATGGCATTCACGGCTCGATGGTATTCAGAGAAACTTTGCAAAATAGTGTGGATTTCTTCCAACTCGCTGAACTCTTCGAGATAAGCAATTTACCACTTTCTCATTTCATTGAGATACACACATTGGCAGAATATCAGATAAATGTCATTCATTGCTCGACGGTATTCAGAGAATCTTTGGAACCGAATGTGGATATCTTCCAAATTGCTGAACTCATCGAGATAAGCACGTTTCCACTTTCTCACTTCATTGAGATACAGACATTGAGAGAATATCAGCCTAGTGACATTCAGTACCACAAGGTATCCCGCGAAACATTGGAACCGATTGTGGATTTCTTCCAAATTGCATATCTTATCGAGATAAGCATGTTACCACTTTCTCATTTCATTGAGATACACACATTGGCAGAATATCAGCCAAGTGGCATTCAGTGCTCCAAGGTATTGAGACAAACTTTGGAACAGATTGTGGATTTCTTCCAACTTGCTCAACTCTTCGAGATAAGCACGTTTCCACTTTCTCATTTCATTGAGATGCACACATTGAGAGAATATCAGCCTAGTGGCATTCAGTACCACAAGGTATCCCGCGAAACATTGGAACCGATTGTGGATTTCTTCCAAATTGCATATCTCATCGAGATAAGCACGTTACCACTTTCTCATTTCATTGAGATACACACATTGGAAGAATATCAGCCAAATGGCATTCAGTGCTCCAAGGTATTCAGAGAAACTTTGGAACCGATTATGGATTTCTTCCAACTTGCTCAACTCACCGTGATAAGAAATTTACCACTTTCTCATTTCATTGACATGCACACATTGGCAGAATTTCAGCCAAATGGCATTCACGGCTCGATGGTATTCAGAGAAACTTTGCAAAATATTGTGGATTTCTTCCAACTCGCTGAACTCATCGAGATAAGCAATTTACCACTTTCTCATTTCATTGAGATACACACATTGGCAGAATATCAGATAAGTGTTATTCAGTGCTCGACGGTATTCAGAGAATCTTTGGAACCGAATGTGGATATCTTCCAAATTGCTGAACTCATCGAGATAAGCACGTTACCACTTTCTCATTTCATTGACAGATACGCTTTGGCAGAATTTCAGCCAAATAGCATTCACTGCTCGATGGTATTCAGAGAAACTTTGCAACATATGATCGATTTCGTCCAATTTGCTGAACTCATCGAGATAAGCACATTACCATTTTCTCATTTCATCGAGATACACACATTGGCAGAACATCAGCCAAGTGGCATTCAGTGCTCCAAGGTATTGAGACAAACTTTGGAACAGATTGTGGATTTCTTCCAACTTGCTCAACTCTTCGAGATAAGCACGTTTCCACTTTCTCACTTCATTGAGATACACACATTGAGAGAATATCAGCCTAGTGGCATTCAGTACCACAAGGTATCCCGCGAAACATTGGAACCGATTGTGGATTTCTTCCAAATTGCATATCTCATCGAGATAAGCACGATACCACTTTCTCATTTCATTGAGATACACACATTGGAAGAATATCAGCCAAATGGCATTCAGTGCTCCAAGGTATTCAGAGAAACTTTGGAACCGATTATGGATTTCTTCCAACTTGCTCAACTCACCGTGATAAGAAATTTACCACTTTCTCATTTCATTGACATGCACACATTGGCAGAATTTCTGCCAAATGGCATTCACGGCACGATGGTATTCAGAGAAACTTTGTAAAATATTGTGGATTTCTTCCAACTCGCTGAACTCATCGAGATAAGCAATTTACCACTTTCTCATTTCATTGAGATACACAAATTGGCAGAATATCAGATAAACTTTGCAACATATGGTCGATTTCGTCCAATTTGCTGAACTCATCGAGATAAGCTCATTACCACTTTCTCATTTCATTGAGATACACACATTGGCAGAATATCAGCCAAGTGGCATTCAGTGCTCCAAGGTATTGAGACACACTTTGGAACAGATTGTGGATTTCTTCCAACCTGCTCAACTCTTCGAGATAAGAACGTTTCCACTTTCTCGTTTCATTGAGATACACACATTGAGAGAATTTCAGCCTAGTGGCATTCAGTACCACAAGGTATCCCGCGAAACATTGGAACCGATTGTGGATTTCTTCCAAATTGCATATCTCATCGAGATAAGCATGTTACCACTTTCTCATTTCATTGAGATACACACATTGGAAGAATATCAGCCAAATGGTATTCAGTGCTCCAAGGTATTCAGAGAAACTTTGGAACCGATTGTGGATTTCTTCCAACTTGCTCAACTCACCGTGATAAGAAATTTACCACTTTCTCATTTCATTGACATGCACACATTGGCAGAATTTCAGCCAAATGGCATTCACGGCTCGATGGTATTCAGAGAAACTTTGTAAAATATTGTGGATTTCTTGCAACTCGCTGAACTCATCGAGATAAGCAATTTACCACTTTCTCATTTCATTGAGATACACAAATTGGCAGAATATCAGATAAATGTCATTCAGTGCTCGACGGTATTCAGAGAATCTTTGGAACCGAATGTGGATATCTTCCAAATTGCTGAACTCATCGAGATAAGCACGTTACCACTTTCTCATTTCATTGACATTATCGCTTTGGCAGAATTTCAGCCAAATAGCATTCACTGCTCGATGGTATTCAGAGAAACTTTGCAACATATGGCCGATTTCGTCCAATTTGCTGAACTCATCGAGATAAGCACATTACCACTTTCTCATTTCATCGAGATACACACATTGGCAGAATATCAGCCAAGTGGCATTCAGTGCTCCAAGGTATTGAGACAAACTTTGGAACAGATTGTGGATTTCTTCCAACTTGCTCAACTCTTCGAGATAAGCACGTTTCCACTTTCTCACTTCATTGAGATACACACATTGAGAGAATATCAGCCTAGTGGCATTCAGTACCACAAGGTATCCCGCGAAACATTGGAACCGATTGTGGATTTCTTCCAAATTGCATATCTCATCGAGATAAGCACGATACCACTTTCTCATTTCATTGAGATACACACATTGGAAGAATATCAGCCAAATGGCATTCAGTGCTCCAAGGTATTCAGAGAAACTTTGGAACCGATTATGGATTTCTTCCAACTTGCTCAACTCACCGTGATAAGAAATTTACCACTTTCTCATTTCATTGACATGCACACATTGGCAGAATTTCTGCCAAATGGCATTCACGGCTGGATAGTATTCAGAGAAACTTTGCAAAATAGTGTGGATTTCTTCCAACTCGCTGAACTCATCGAGATAAGCAATTTACCACTTTCTCATTTCATTGAGATACATACATTGGCAGAATATCAGATAAATGTCATTCAGTGCTCGACGGTATTCAGAGAATCTTTGGAACCGAATGTGGATATCTTCCAAATTGCTGAACCCATCGAGATAAGCACGTTACCACTTTCTCATTTCATTGAGATATACGCTTTGGCAGAATTTCAGCCAAATAGCATTCCATGCTCGATGGTATTCAGAGAAACTTTGCAACATATGGTCGATTTCGTCCAATTTGCTGAACTCATCGAGATAAGAACATTACCACTTTCTCATTTCATTGAGATACACACATTGGCAGAATATCAGCCAAGTGGCATTCAGTGCTCCAAGGTATTGAGACAAACTTTGGAACAGATTGTGGATTTCTTCCAACTTGCTCAACTCTTCGAGATAAGCACGTTTCCACTTTCTCATTTCATTGAGATACACACATTGAGAGAATATCAGCCTAGTGGCATTCAGTACCACAAGGTATCCCGCGAAACATTGGAACCGATTGTGGATTTCTTCCAAATTGCATATCTCATCGAGATAAGCATGTTACCACTTTCTCATTTCATTGAGATACACACATTGGAAGAATATCAGCCAAATGGTATTCAGTGCTCCAAGGTATTCAGAGAAACTTTGGAACAGATTGTGGATTTCTTCCAACTTGCTCAACTCACCGTGATAAGAAACTTACCACTTTCTCATTTCATTGACATGCACACATTGGCAGAATTTCAGCCAAATGGCATTCACGGCACGATGGTATTCAGAGAAGCTTTGTAAAATATTGTGGATTTCTTCCAACTCGCTGAACTCATCGAGATAAGCAATTTACCACTTTCTCATTTCATTGAGATACACAAATTGGCAGAATATCAGATAAACTTTGCAACATATGGTCGATTTCGTCCAATTTGCTGAACTCATCGAGATAAGCACATTACCACTTTCTCATTTCATTGAGATACACACATTGGCAGAATATCAGCCAAGTGGCATTCAGTGCTCCAAGGTATTGAGACACACTTTGGAACAGATTGTGGATTTCTTCCAACCTGCTCAACTCTTCGAGATAAGAACGTTTCCACTTTCTCGTTTCATTGAGATACACACATTGAGAGAATTTCAGCCTAGTGGCATTCAGTACCACAAGGTATCCCGCGAAACATTGGAACCGATTGTGGATTTCTTCCAAATTGCATATCTCATCGAGATAAGCATGTTACCACTTTCTCATTTCATTGAGATACACACATTGGAAGAATATCAGCCAAATGGT
This sequence comes from Carcharhinus amblyrhynchos, assembly GCF_965287045.1. Classification (NCBI taxonomy): domain Eukaryota; kingdom Metazoa; phylum Chordata; class Chondrichthyes; order Carcharhiniformes; family Carcharhinidae; genus Carcharhinus; species Carcharhinus amblyrhynchos. Next base: position 20,126 of record NC_137341.1, on the reverse strand, counting down.
ATTCAGTGCTCCAAGGTATTCAGAGAAACTTTGGAACCGATTGTGGATTTCTTCCAACTTGCTCAACTCACCGTGATAAGAAATTTACCACTTTCTCATTTCATTGACATGCACACATTGGCAGAATTTCAGCCAAATGGCATTCACGGCTCGATGGTATTCAGAGAAACTTTGTAAAATATTGTGGATTTCTTGCAACTCGCTGAACTCATCGAGATAAGCAATTTACCACTTTCTCATTTCATTGAGATAAACAAATTGGCAGAATATCAGATAAATGTCATTCAGTGCTCGACGGTATTCAGAGAATCTTTGGAACCGAATGTGGATATCTTCCAAATTGCTGAACTCATCGAGATAAGCACGTTACCACTTTCTCATTTCATTGACATTATCGCTTTGGCAGAATTTCAGCCAAATAGCATTCACTGCTCGATGGTATTCAGAGAAACTTTGCAACATATGGCCGATTTCGTCCAATTTGCTGAACTCATCGAGATAAGCACATTACCACTTTCTCATTTCATCGAGATACACACATTGGCAGAATATCAGCCAAGTGGCATTCAGTGCTCCAAGGTATTGAGACAAACTTTGGAACAGATTGTGGATTTCTTCCAACTTGCTCAACTCTTCGAGATAAGCACGTTTCCACTTTCTCACTTCATTGAGATACACACATTGAGAGAATATCAGCCTAGTGGCATTCAGTACCACAAGGTATCCCGCGAAACATTGGAACCGATTGTGGATTTCTTCCAAATTGCATATCTCATCGAGATAAGCACGTTACCACTTTCTGATTTCATTGAGATACACACATTGGAAGAATATCAGCCAAATGGCATTCAGTGCTCCAAGGTATTCAGAGAAACTTTGGAACCGATTATGGATTTCTTCCAACTTGCTCAACTCACCGTGATAAGAAATTTACCACTTTCTCATTTCATTGACATGCACACATTGGCAGAATTTCTGCCAAATGGCATTCACGGCTGGATAGTATTCAGAGAAACTTTGCAAAATAGTGTGGATTTCTTCCAACTCGCTGAACTCATCGAGATAAGCAATTTACCACTTTCTCATTTCATTGAGATACATACATTGGCAGAATATCAGATAAATGTCATTCAGTGCTCGACGGTATTCAGAGAATCTTTGGAACCGAATGTGGATATCTTCCAAATTGCTGAACCCATCGAGATAAGCACGTTACCACTTTCTCATTTCATTGAGATATACGCTTTGGCAGAATTTCAGCCAAATAGCATTCCATGCTCGATGGTATTCAGAGAAACTTTGCAACATATGATCGATTTCGTCCAATTTGCTGAACTCATCGAGATAAGCACATTACCACTTTCTCATTTCATTGAGATACACACATTGGCAGAATATCAGCCAAGTGGCATTCAGTGCTCCAAGGTATTGAGACAAACTTTGGAACAGATTGTGGATTTCTTCCAACTTGCTCAACTCTTCGAGATAAGCACGTTTCCACTTTCTCATTTCATTGAGATACACACATTGAGAGAATATCAGCCTAGTGGCATTCAGTACCACAAGGTATCCCGCGAAACATTGGAACCGATTGTGGATTTCTTCCAAATTGCATATCTCATCGAGATAAGCATGTTACCACTTTCTCATTTCATTGAGATACACACATTGGAAGAATATCAGCCAAATGGTATTCAGTGCTCCAAGGTATTCAGAGAAACTTTGGAACAGATTGTGGATTTCTTCCAACTTGCTCAACTCACCGTGATAAGAAATTTAACACTTTCTCATTTCATTGACATGCACACATTGGCAGAATTTCAGCCAAATGGCATTCACGGCTCGATGGTATTCAGAGAAACTTTGTAAAATATTGTGGATTTCTTCCAACTCGCTGAACTCATCGAGATAAGCAATTTACCACTTTCTCATTTCATTGAGATACACAAATTGGCAGAATATCAGATAAACTTTGCAACATATGGTCGATTTCGTCCAATTTGCTGAACTCATCGAGATAAGCACATTACCACTTTCTCATTTCATTGAGATACACACATTGGCAGAATATCAGCCAAGTGGCATTCAGTGCTCCAAGGTATTGAGACACACTTTGGAACAGATTGTGGATTTCTTCCAACCTGCTCAACTCTTCGAGATAAGAACGTTTCCACTTTCTCGTTTCATTGAGATACACACATTGAGAGAATATCAGCCTAGTGGCATTCAGTACCACAAGGTATCCCGCGAAACATTGGAACCGATTGTGGATTTCTTCCAAATTGCATATCTCATCGAGATAAGCATGTTACCACTTTCTCATTTCATTGAGATACACACATTGGAAGAATATCAGCCAAATGGTATTCAGTGCTCCAAGGTATTCAGAGAAACTTTGGAACCGATTGTGGATTCTTCCAACTTGCTCAACTCACCGTGATAAGAAATTTACCACTTTCTCATTTCATTGACATGCACACATTGGCAGAATTTCAGCCAAATGGCATTCACGGCTCGATGGTATTCAGAGAAACTTTGTAAAATATTGTGGATTTCTTGCAACTCGCTGAACTCATCGAGATAAGCAATTTACCACTTTCTCATTTCATTGAGATACACAAATTGGCAGAATATCAGATAAATGTCATTCAGTGCTCGACGGTATTCAGAGAATCTTTGGAACCGAATGTGGATATCTTCCAAATTGCTGAACTCATCGAGATAAGCACGTTACCACTTTCTCATTTCATTGACATTATCGCTTTGGCAGAATTTCAGCCAAATAGCATTCACTGCTCGATGGTATTCAGAGAAACTTTGCAACATATGGCCGATTTCGTCCAATTTGCTGAACTCATCGAGATAAGCACATTACCACTTTCTCATTTCATCGAGATACACACATTGGCAGAATATCAGCCAAGTGGCATTCAGTGCTCCAAGGTATTGAGACAAACTTTGGAACAGATTGTGGATTTCTTCCAACTTGCTCAACTCTTCGAGATAAGCACGTTTCCACTTTCTCACTTCATTGAGATACACACATTGAGAGAATATCAGCCTAGTGGCATTCAGTACCACAAGGTATCCCGCGAAACATTGGAACCGATTGTGGATTTCTTCCAAATTGCATATCTCATCGAGATAAGCACGTTACCACTTTCTCATTTCATTGAGATACACACATTGGAAGAATATCAGCCAAATGGCATTCAGTGCTCCAAGGTATTCAGAGAAACTTTGGAACCGATTATGGATTTCTTCCAACTTGCTCAACTTACCGTGATAAGAAATTTACCACTTTCTCATTTCATTGACATGCACACATTGGCAGAATTTCAGCCAAATGGCATTCACGGCTCGATGGTATTCAGAGAAACTTTGCAAAATAGTGTGGATTTCTTCCAACTCGCTGAACTCATCGAGATAAGCAATTTACCACTTTCTCATTTCATTGAGATACACACATTGGCAGAATATCAGATAAACGTCATTCAGTGCTCGACGGTATTCAGAGAATCTTTGGAACCGAATGTGGATATCTTCCAACTTGCTCAACTCTTCGAGATAAGCACGTTTCCACTTTCTCATTTCATTGAGATACAAACATTGAGAGAATATCAGCCTAGTGGCATTCAGTACCACAAGGTATCCCGCGAAACATTGGAACCGATTGTGGATTTCTTCCAAATTGCATATCTCATCGAGATAAGCATGTTACCACTTTCTCATTTCATTGAGATACACACATTGGAAGAATATCAGCCAAATGGCATTCAGTGCTCCAAGGTATTCAGAGAAACTTTGGAACCGATTATGGATTTCTTCCAACTTGCTCAACTCACCGTGATAAGAAATTTATCACTTTCTCATTTCATTGACATGCACACATTGGCAGAATTTCAGCCAAATGGCATTCACGGCTCGATGGTATTCAGAGAAACTTTGTAAAATATTGTGGATTTCTTCCAACTCGCTGATCTCATCGAGATAAGCAATTTACCACTTTCTCATTTCATTGAGATACACAAGTTGGCAGAATATCAGATAAATGTCATTCAGAGCTCGACGGTATTCAGAGAATCTTTGAAACCGAATGTGGATATCTTCCAAATTGCTGAACTCATCGAGATAAGCACGTTACCACTTTCTGATTTCATTGACATAATCGCTTTGGCAGAATTTCAGTCAAATAGCATTCACTGCTCGATGGTATTCAGAGAAACTTTGCAACATATGGTCGATTTCGTCCAATTTGCTGAACTCATCGAGATAAGCACATTACCACTTTCTCATTTCATTGAGATACACACATTGGCAGAGTATCAGCCAAGTGGCATTCAGTGCTCCAAGGTATTGAGACAAACTTTGGAACAGATTGTGGATTTCTTCCAACTTGCTCAACTCTTCGAGATAAGCACGTTTCCACTTTCTCATTTCATTGAGATACACACATTGGGAGAATATCAGCCTAGTGGCATTCAGTACCACAAGGTATCCCGCGAAACATTGGAACCGATTGTGGATTTCTTCCAAATTGCATATCTCATCGAGATAAGCACGTTACCACTTTCTCATTTCATTGAGATACACACATTGGAAGAATATCAGCCAAATGGCATTCAGTGCTCCAAGGTATTCAGAGAAACTTTGGAACCGATTATGGATTTCTTCCAACTTGCTCAACTCACCGTGATAAGAAATTTACCACTTTCTCATTTCATTGACATGCACACATTGGCAGAATTTCAGCCAAATGGCATTCACGGCTCGATGGTATTCAGAGAAACTTTGCAAAATATTCTGGATTTCTTCCAACTCGCTGAACTCATCGAGATAAGCAATTTACCACTTTCTCATTTCATTGAGATACACACATTGGCAGAATATCAGATAAATGTCATTCAGTGCTCGACGGTATTCAGAGAATCTTTGGAACCGAATGTGGATATCGTCCAAATTGCTGAACTCATCGAGATAAGCACGTTTCCACTTTCTGATTTCATTGACATAATCGCTTTGGCAGAATTTCAGTCAAATAGCATTCACTGCTCGATGGTATTCAGAGAAACTTTGCAACATATGGTCGATTTCGTCCAAAATGCTGAACTCATCGAGATAAGCACATTACCACTTTCTCATTTCATTGAGATACACACATTGGCAGAGTATCAGCCAAGTGGCATTCAGTGCTCCAAGGTATTGAGACAAACTTTGGAACAGATTGTGGATTTCTTCCAACTTGCTCAACTCTTCGAGATAAGCACGTTTCCACTTTCTCATTTCATTGAGATACACACATTGGGAGAATATCAGCCTAGTGGCATTCAGTACCACAAGGTATCCCGCGAAACATTGGAACCGATTGTGGATTTCTTCCAAATTGCATATCTCATCGAGATAAGCACGTTACCACTTTCTCATTTCATTGAGATACACACATTGGAAGAATATCAGCCAAATGGCATTCAGTGCTCCAAGGTATTCAGAGAAACTTTGGAACCGATTATGGATTTCTTCCAACTTGCTCAACTCACCGTGATAAGAAATTTACCACTTTCTCATTTCATTGACATGCACACATTGGCAGAATTTCAGCCAAATGGCATTCACGGCTCGATGGTATTCAGAGAAACTTTGCAAAATATTCTGGATTTCTTCCAACTCGCTGAACTCATCGAGATAAGCAATTTACCACTTTCTCATTTCATTGAGATACACACATTGGCAGAATATCAGATAAATGTCATTCAGTGCTCGACGGTATTCAGAGAATCTTTGGAACCGAATGTGGATATCTTCCAAATTGCTGAACTCATCGAGATAAGCACGTTACCACTTTCTCATTTCATTGACATATACGCTTTGGCAGAATTTCAGCCAAATAGCATTCACTGCTCGATGGTATTCAGAGAAACTTTGCAACATATGGTCGATTTCGTCCAATTTGCTGAACTCATCGAGATAAGCACATTACCACTTTCTCATTTCATTGAGATACACACATTGGCAGAACATCAGCCAAGTGGCATTCAGTGCTCCAAGGTATTGAGACAAACTTTGGAACAGATTGTGGATTTCTTCCAACTTGCTCAACTCTTCGAGATAAGCACGTTTCCACTTTCTCATTTCATTGAGATACACACATTGAGAGAATATCAGCCTAGTGGCATTCAGTACCACAAGGTATCCCGCGAAACATTGGAACCGATTGTGGATTTCTTCCAAATTGCATATCTCATCGAGATAAGCATGTTACCACTTTCTCATTTCATTGAGATACACACATTGGAAGAATATCAGCCAAATGGCATTCAGTGCTCCAAGGGATTCAGAGAAACTTTGGAACCGATTATGGATTTCTTCCAACTTGCTCAACTCACCGTGATAAGAAATTTACCGCTTTCTCATTTCATTGACATGCACACATTGGCAGAATTTCAGCCAAATGGCATTCACGGCTCGATAGTATTCAGAGAAACTTTGCAAAATAGTGTGGATTTCTTCCAACTCGCTGAACTCATCGAGATAAGCAATTTACCACTTTCTCATTTCATTGAGATACATACATTGGCAGAATATCAGATAAATGTCATTCAGTGCTCGACGGTATTCAGAGAATCTTTGGAACCGAATGTGGATATCTTCCAAATTGCTGAACTCATCGAATTAAGCACGTTACCACTTTCTCATTTCATTGAGATATACGCTTTGGCAGAATTTCAGCCAAATAGCATTCACTGCTCGATGGTATTCAGAGAAACTTTGCAACATATGGTCGATTTCGTCCAATTTGCTGAACTCATCGAGATAAGCACATTACCACTTTCTCATTTCATTGAGATACACACATTGGCAGAACATCAGCCAAGTGGCATTCAGTGCTCCAAGGTATTGAGACAAACTTTGGAACAGATTGTGGATTTCTTCCAACTTGCTCAACTCTTCGAGATAAGCACGTTTCCACTTTCTCATTTCATTGAGATACAAACATTGAGAGAATATCAGCCTAGTGGCATTCAGTACCACAAGGTATCCCGCGAAACATTGGAACCGATTGTGGATTTCTTCCAAATTGCATATCTCATCGAGATAAGCATGTTACCACTTTCTCATTTCATTGAGATACACACATTGGAAGAATATCAGCCAAATGGCATTCAGTGCTCCAAGGTATTCAGAGAAACTTTGGAACCGATTATGGATTTCTTCCAACTTGCTCAACTCACCGTGATAAGAAATTTACCACTTTCTCATTTCATTGACATGCACACATTGGCAGAATTTCAGCCAAATGGCATTCACTGCTCGATGGTATTCAGAGAAACTTTGCAACATATGGTCGATTTCGTCCAATTTGCTGAACTCATCGAGATAAGCATAATACCACTTTCTCATTTCATTGTGATACACACATTGGCAGAATATCAGCCAAGTGGCATTCAGTGCTCCAAGGTGTTGTGACAAACTTTGGAACAGATTGTAGCTTTCTTCCAACTTGCTCAACTCTTCGAGATAAGCACGTTTCCACTTTCTCATTTCATTGAGATACACACATTGAGAGAATATCAGCCTAGTGGCATTCAGTACCACAAGGTATCCCGCGAAACATTGGAACCGATTGTGGATTTCTTCCAAATTGCATATCTCATCGAGATAAGCACGTTACCACTTTCTCATTTCATTGAGATACACACATTGGAAGAATATCAGCCAAATGGCATTCAGTGCTCCAAGGTATTCAGAGAAACTTTGGAACCGATTGTGGATTTCTTCCAACTTGCTCAACTTACCGTGATAAGAAATTTACCACTTTCTCATTTCATTGACCTGCACACATTGGCAGAATTTCAGCCAAATGGCATTCACGGCTCGATAGTATTCAGAGAAACTTTGCAAAATAGTGTGGATTTCTTCCAACTCGCTGAACTCATCGAGATAAGCAATTTACCACTTTCTCATTTCATTGAGATACACACATTGGCAGAATATCAGATAAATGTCATTCAGTGCTCGACGGTATTCAGAGAATCTTTGGAACCGAATGTGGATATCTTCCAAATTGCTGAACTCATCGAGATAAGCACGTTACCACTTTCTCATTTCATTGACATATACGCTTTGGCAGAATTTCAGCCAAATAGCATTCACTGCTCGATGGTATTCAGAGAAACTTTGCAACATATGGTCGATTTCGTCCAATTTGCTGAACTCATCGAGATAAGCACATTACCACTTTCTCATTTCATTGAGATACACACATTGGCAGACTATCAGCCAAGTGGCATTCAGTGCTCCAAGGTATTGAGACAAACTTTGGAACAGATTGTGGATTTCTTCCAACTTGCTCAACTCTTCGAGATAAGCACGTTTCCACTTTCTCATTTCATTGAGATACACACATTGAGAGAATATCAGCCTAGTGGCATTCAGTACCACAAGGTATCCCGCGAAACATTGGAACCGATTGTGGATTTCTTCCAAATTGCATATCTCATCGAGATAAGCATGTTACCACTTTCTCATTTCATTGAGATACACACATTGGAAGAATATCAGCCAAATGGTATTCAGTGCTCCAAGGTATTCAGAGAAACTTTGGAACCGATTGTGGATTTCTTCCAACTTGCTCAACTCACCGTGATAAGAAATTTACCACTTTCTCATTTCAAAGACATGCACACATTGGCAGAATTTCAGCCAAATGGCATTCACGGCTCGATGGTATTCAGAGAAACTTTGTAAAGTAATGTGGATTTCTTCCAACTCGCTGAACTCATCGAGATAAGCAATTTACCACTTTCTCATTTCAATGAGATACACAAATTGGCAGAATATCAGATAAATGTCATTCAGAGCTCGACGGTATTCAGAGAATCTTTGGAACCGAATGTGGATATCTTCCAAATTGCTGAACTCATCGAGATAAGCACGTTACCACTTTCTGATTTCATTGACATAATCGCTTTGGCAGAATTTCAGTCAAATAGCATTCACTGCTCGATGGTATTCAGAGAAACTTTGCAACATATGGTCGATTTCGTCCAATTTGCTGAACTCATCGAGATAAGCACATTACCACTTTCTCATTTCATCGAGATACACACATTGGCAGAATATCAGCCAAGTGGCATTCAGTGCTCCAAGGTATTGAGACAAACTTTGGAACAGATTTCTTCCAACTTGCTCAACTCTTCGAGATAAGCACGTTTCCACTTTCTCACTTCATTGAGATACACACATTGAGAGAATATCAGCCTAGTGGCATTCAGTACCACAAGGTAGCCCGCGAAACATTGGAACCGATTGTGGATTTCTTCCAAATTGCATATCTCATCGAGATAAGCACGTTACCACTTTCTGATTTCATTGAGATACACGCATTGGAAGAATATAAGCCAAATGGCATTCAGTGCTCCAAGGTATTCAGAGAAACTTTGGAACCGATTATGGATTTCTTCCAACTTGCTCAACTCACCGTGATAAGAAATTTACCACTTTCTCATTTCATTGACATGCACACTCTGGCAAAATTTCAGCCAAATGGCATTCACGTCTCGATAGTATTCAGAGAAACTTTGCAAAATAGCGTGGATTTCTTCCAACTCGCTGAACTCATCGAGATAAGCAATTTACCACTTTCTCATTTCATTGAGATACATACATTGGCAGAATATCAGATAAATGTCATTCATTGCTCGACGGTATTCAGAGAATCTTTGGAACCGAATGTGGATATCTTCCAAATTGCTGAACTCACCGAGATAAGCACGTTACCACTTTCTCATTTCATTGAGATATACGCTTTGGCAGAATTTCAGCCAAATAGCATTCCATTCTCGATGGTATTCAGAGAAACTTTGCAACATATGGTCGATTTCGTCCAATTTGCTGAACTCATCGAGATAAGCACATTACCACTTTCTCATTTCATTGAGATACACACATTGGCAGAATATCAGCCAAGTGGCATTCAGTGCTCCAAGGTATTGAGACAAACTTTGGAACAGATTGTGGATTTCTTCCAACTTGCTCAACTCTTCGAGATAAGCACGTTTCCACTTTCTCATTTCATTGAGATACACACATTGAGAGAATATCAGCCTAGTGGCATTCAGTACCACAGGGTATCCCGCGAAACATTGGAACCGATTGTGGATTTCTTCCAAATTGCATATCTCATCGAGATAAGCACGTTACCACTTTCTCATTTCATTGAGATACACACATTGGAAGAATATCAGCCAAATGGCATTCAGTGCTCCAAGGTATTCAGAGAAACTTTGGAACCGATTGTGGATTTTTTCCAACTTGCTCAACTCACCGTGATAAGAAATTTACCACTTTCTCATTTCATTGACATGCACACATTGGCAGAATTTCAGCCAAATGGCATTCACGGCTCCATGGTATTCAGAGAAACTTTGCAAAATATTGTGGATTTCTTCCAACTCGCTGAACTCATCGAGATAAGCAATTTACCACTTTCTCATTTCATTGAGATACACACATTGGCAGAATATCAGATAAATGTCATTCAGTGCTCGACGGTATTCAGAGAATCTTTGGAACCGAATGTGGATATCTTCCAAATTGCTGAACTCATCGAGATAAGCACGTTACCACTTTCTCATTTCATTGACATATACGCTTTGGCAGAATTTCAGCCAAATAGCATTCACTGCTCGATGGTATTCAGAGAAACTTTGCAACATATGGTCGATTTCGTCCAATTTGCTGAACTCATCGAGATAAGCACATTACCACTTTCTCATTTCATTGAGATACACACATTGGCAGAACATCAGCCAAGTGGCATTCAGTGCTCCAAGGTATTGAGACAAACTTTGGAACAGATTGTGGATTTCTTCCAACTTGCTCAACTCTTCGAGATAAGCACGTTTCCACTTTCTCATTTCATTGAGATACACACATTGAGAGAATATCAGCCTAGTGGCATTCAGTACCACAAGGTATCCCGCGAAACATTGGAACCGATTGTGGATTTCTTCCAAATTGCATATCTCATCGAGATAAGCATGTTACCACTTTCTCATTTCATTGAGATACACACATTGGAAGAATATCAGCCAAATGGCATTCAGTGCTCCAAGGGATTCAGAGAAACTTTGGAACCGATTATGGATTTCTTCCAACTTGCTCAACTCACCGTGATAAGAAATTTACCGCTTTCTCATTTCATTGACATGCACACATTGGCAGAATTTCAGCCAAATGGCATTCACGGCTCGATAGTATTCAGAGAAACTTTGCAAAATAGTGTGGATTTCTTCCAACTCGCTGAACTCATCGAGATAAGCAATTTACCACTTTCTCATTTCATTGAGATACATACATTGGCAGAATATCAGATAAATGTCATTCAGTGCTCGACGGTATTCAGAGAATCTTTGGAACCGAATGTGGATATCTTCCAAATTGCTGAACTCATCGAATTAAGCACGTTACCACTTTCTCATTTCATTGAGATATACGCTTTGGCAGAATTTCAGCCAAATAGCATTCACTGCTCGATGGTATTCAGAGAAACTTTGCAACATATGGTCGATTTCGTCCAATTTGCTGAACTCATCGAGATAAGCACATTACCACTTTCTCATTTCATTGAGATACACACATTGGCAGAACATCAGCCAAGTGGCATTCAGTGCTCCAAGGTATTGAGACAAACTTTGGAACAGATTGTGGATTTCTTCCAACTTGCTCAACTCTTCGAGATAAGCACGTTTCCACTTTCTCATTTCATTGAGATACAAACATTGAGAGAATATCAGCCTAGTGGCATTCAGTACCACAAGGTATCCCGCGAAACATTGGAACCGATTGTGGATTTCTTCCAAATTGCATATCTCATCGAGATAAGCATGTTACCACTTTCTCATTTCATTGAGATACACACATTGGAAGAATATCAGCCAAATGGCATTCAGTGCTCCAAGGTATTCAGAGAAACTTTGGAACCGATTATGGATTTCTTCCAACTTGCTCAACTCACCGTGATAAGAAATTTACCACTTTCTCATTGCATTGACATGCACACATTGGCAGAATTTCAGCCAAATGGCATTCACTGCTCGATGGTATTCAGAGAAACTTTGCAACATATGGTCGATTTCGTCCAATTTGCTGAACTCATCGAGATAAGCATAATACCACTTTCTCATTTCATTGTGATACACACATTGGCAGAATATCAGCCAAGTGGCATTCAGTGCTCCAAGGTGTTGTGACAAACTTTGGAACAGATTGTAGCTTTCTTCCAACTTGCTCAACTCTTCGAGATAAGCACGTTTCCACTTTCTCATTTCATTGAGATACACACATTGAGAGAATATCAGCCTAGTGGCATTCAGTACCACAAGGTATCCCGCGAAACATTGGAACCGATTGTGGATTTCTTCCAAATTGCATATCTCATCGAGATAAGCACGTTACCACTTTCTCATTTCATTGAGATACACACATTGGAAGAATATCAGCCAAATGGCATTCAGTGCTCCAAGGTATTCAGAGAAACTTTGGAACCGATTGTGGATTTCTTCCAACTTGCTCAACTTACCGTGATAAGAAATTTACCACTTTCTCATTTCATTGACCTGCACACATTGGCAGAATTTCAGCCAAATGGCATTCACGGCTCGATAGTATTCAGAGAAACTTTGCAAAATAGTGTGGATTTCTTCCAACTCGCTGAACTCATCGAGATAAGCAATTTACCACTTTCTCATTTCATTGAGATACACACATTGGCAGAATATCAGATAAATGTCATTCAGTGCTCGACGGTATTCAGAGAATCTTTGGAACCGAATGTGGATATCTTCCAAATTGCTGAACTCATCGAGATAAGCACGTTACCACTTTCTCATTTCATTGACATATACGCTTTGGCAGAATTTCAGCCAAATAGCATTCACTGCTCGATGGTATTCAGAGAAACTTTGCAACATATGGTCGATTTCGTCCAATTTGCTGAACTCATCGAGATAAGCACATTACCACTTTCTCATTTCATTGAGATACACACATTGGCAGACTATCAGCCAAGTGGCATTCAGTGCTCCAAGGTATTGAGACAAACTTTGGAACAGATTGTGGATTTCTTCCAACTTGCTCAACTCTTCGAGATAAGCACGTTTCCACTTTCTCATTTCATTGAGATACACACATTGAGAGAATATCAGCCTAGTGGCATTCAGTACCACAAGGTATCCCGCGAAACATTGGAACCGATTGTGGATTTCTTCCAAATTGCATATCTCATCGAGATAAGCATGTTACCACTTTCTCATTTCATTGAGATACACACATTGGAAGAATATCAGCCAAATGGTATTCAGTGCTCCAAGGTATTCAGAGAAACTTTGGAACCGATTGTGGATTTCTTCCAACTTGCTCAACTCACCGTGATAAGAAATTTACCACTTTCTCATTTCAAAGACATGCACACATTGGCAGAATTTCAGCCAAATGGCATTCACGGCTCGATGGTATTCAGAGAAACTTTGTAAAGTATTGTGGATTTCTTCCAACTCGCTGAACTCATCGAGATAAGCAATTTACCACTTTCTCATTTCAATGAGATACACAAATTGGCAGAATATCAGATAAATGTCATTCAGAGCTCGACGGTATTCAGAGAATCTTTGGAACCGAATGTGGATATCTTCCAAATTGCTGAACTCATCGAGATAAGCACGTTACCACTTTCTGATTTCATTGACATAATCGCTTTGGCAGAATTTCAGTCAAATAGCATTCACTGCTCGATGGTATTCAGAGAAACTTTGCAACATATGGTCGATTTCGTCCAATTTGCTGAACTCATCGAGATAAGCACATTACCACTTTCTCATTTCATCGAGATACACACATTGGCAGAATATCAGCCAAGTGGCATTCAGTGCTCCAAGGTATTGAGACAAACTTTGGAACAGATTTCTTCCAACTTGCTCAACTCTTCGAGATAAGCACGTTTCCACTTTCTCACTTCATTGAGATACACACATTGAGAGAATATCAGCCTAGTGGCATTCAGTACCACAAGGTAGCCCGCGAAACATTGGAACCGATTGTGGATTTCTTCCAAATTGCATATCTCATCGAGATAAGCACGTTACCACTTTCTGATTTCATTGAGATACACGCATTGGAAGAATATAAGCCAAATGGCATTCAGTGCTCCAAGGTATTCAGAGAAACTTTGGAACCGATTATGGATTTCTTCCAACTTGCTCAACTCACCGTGATAAGAAATTTACCACTTTCTCATTTCATTGACATGCACACATTGGCAGAATTTCAGCCAAATGGCATTCACGGCTCGATGGTATTCAGAGAAACTTTGCAAAATATTGTGGATTTCTTCCAACTCGCTGAAGTCATCGAGATAAGCAATTTACCACTTTCCCATTTCATTGAGATACACACATTGGCAGAATATCAGATAAATGTCATTCAGAGCTCGACGGTATTCAGAGAATCTTTGGAACCGAATGTGGATATCTTCCAAATTGCTGAACTCATCGAGATAAGCACGTTACCACTTTCTCATTTCATTGACATATACGCTTTGGCAGAATTTCAGCCAAATAGCATTCACTGCTCGATGGTATTCAGAGAAACTTTGCAACATATGGTCGATTTCGTCCAATTTGCTGAACTCATCGAGATAAGCATATTACCACTTTCTCATTTCATCGAGATACACACATTGGCAGAATATCAGCCAAGTGGCATTCAGTGCTCCAAGGTATTGAGACAAACTTTGGAACAGATTGTGGATTTCTTCCAACTTGCTCAACTCTTCGAGATAAGCACGTTTTCACTTTCTCACTTCATTGAGATACACACATTGAGAGAATATCAGCCTAGTGGCATTCAGTACCACAAGGTATCCCGCGAAACATTGGAACCGATTGTGGATTTCTTCCAAATTGCATATCTCATCGAGATAAGCACGTTACCACTTTCTCATTTCATTGAGATACACACATTGGAAGAATATCAGCCAAATGGCATTCAGTGCTCCAAGGTATTCAGAGAAACTTTGGAACCGATTATGGATTTCTTCCAACTTGCTCAACTCACCGTGATAAGAAATTTACCACTTTCTCATTTCATTGACATGCACACTCTGGCAAAATTTCAGCCAAATGGCATTCACGTCTCGATAGTATTCAGAGAAACTTTGCAAAATAGCGTGGATTTCTTCCAACTCGCTGAACTCATCGAGATAAGCAATTTACCACTTTCTCATTTCATTGAGATACATACATTGGCAGAATATCAGATAAATGTCATTCATTGCTCGACGGTATTCAGAGAATCTTTGGAACCGAATGTGGATATCTTCCAAATTGCTGAACTCACCGAGATAAGCACGTTACCACTTTCTCATTTCATTGAGATATACGCTTTGGCAGAATATCAGCCAAATAGCATTCCATTCTCGATGGTATTCAGAGAAACTTTGCAACATATGGTCGATTTCGTCCAATTTGCTGAACTCATCGAGATAAGCACATTACCACTTTCTCATTTCATTGAGATACACACATTGGCAGAATATCAGCCAAGTGGCATTCAGTGCTGCAAGGTATTGAGACAAACTTTGGAACAGATTGTGGATTTCTTCCAACTTGCTCAACTCTTCGAGATAAGCACGTTTCCACTTTCTCATTTCATTGAGATACACACATTGAGAGAATATCAGCCTAGTGGCATTCAGTACCACAGGGTATCCCGCGAAACATTGGAACCGATTGTGGATTTCTTCCAAATTGCATATCTCATCGAGATAAGCACGTTACCACTTTCTCATTTCATTGAGATACACACATTGGAAGAATATCAGCCAAATGGCATTCAGTGCTCCAAGGTATTCAGAGAAACTTTGGAACCGATTGTGGATTTTTTCCAACTTGCTCAACTCACCGTGATAAGAAATTTACCACTTTCTCATTTCATTGACATGCACACATTGGCAGAATTTCAGCCAAATGGCATTCACGGCTCCATGGTATTCAGAGAAACTTTGCAAAATATTGTGGATTTCTTCCAACTCGCTGAACTCATCGAGATAAGCAATTTACCACTTTCTCATTTCATTGAGATGCACACATTGGCAGAATATCAGATAAATGTCATTCAGTGCTCGACGGTATTCAGAGAATCTTTGGAACCGAATGTGGATATCTTCCAAATTGCTGAACTCATCGAGATAAGCACGTTACCACTTTCTCATTTCATTGACATATACGCTTTGGCAGAATTTCAGCCAAATAGCATTCACTGCTCGATGGTATTCAGAGAAACTTTGCAACATATGGTCGATTTCGTCCAATTTGCTGAACTCATCGAGATAAGAGATTACCACTTTCTCATTTCATTGAGATACACACATTGGCAGAACATCAGCCAAGTGGCATTCAGTGCTCCAAGGTATTGAGACAAACTTTGGAACAGATTGTGGATTTCTTCCAACTTGCTCAACTCTTCGAGATAAGCACGTTTCCACTTTCTCATTTCATTGAGATACACACATTGAGAGAATATCAGCCTAGTGGCATTCAGTACCACAAGGTATCCCGCGAAACATTGGAACCGATTGTGGATTTCTTCCAAATTGCATATCTCATCGAGATAAGCATGTTACCACTTTCTCATTTCATTGAGATACACACATTGGAAGAATATCAGCCAAATGGCATTCAGTGCTCCAAGGTATTCAGAGAAACTTTGGAACCGATTATGGATTTCTTCCAACTTGCTCAACTCACCGTGATAAGAAATTTACCGCTTTCTCATTTCATTGACATGCACACATTGGCAGAATTTCAGCCAAATGGCATTCACGGCTCGATAGTATTCAGAGAAACTTTGCAAAATAGTGTGGATTTCTTCCAACTCGCTGAACTCATCGAGATAAGCAATTTACCACTTTCTCATTTCATTGAGATACATACATTGGCAGAATATCAGATAAATGTCATTCAGTGCTCGACGGTATTCAGAGAATCTTTGGAACCGAATGTGGATATCTTCCAAATTGCTGAACTCATCGAATTAAGCACGTTACCACTTTCTCATTTCATTGAGATATACGCTTTGGCAGAATTTCAGCCAAATAGCATTCACTGCTCGATGGTATTCAGAGAAACTTTGCAACATATGGTCGATTTCGTCCAATTTGCTGAACTCATCGAGATAAGCACATTACCACTTTCTCATTTCATTGAGATACACACATTGGCAGACTATCAGCCATGTGGCATTCAGTGCTCCAAGGTATTGAGACAAACTTTGGAACAGATTGTGGATTCCTTCCAACTTGCTCAACTCTTCGAGATAAGCACGTTTCCATTTTCTCATTTCATTGAGATACACACATTGAGAGAATATCAGCCTAGTGGCATTCAGTACCACAAGGTATCCCGCGAAACATTGGAACCGATTGTGGATTTCTTCCAAATTGCATATCTCATCGAGATAAGCATGTTACCACTTTCTCATTTCATTGAGATACACACATTGGAAGAATATCAGCCAAATGGTATTCAGTGCTCCAAGGTATTCAGAGAAACTTTGGAACCGATTGTGGATTTCTTCCAACTTGCTCAACTCACCGTGATAAGAAATTTACCACTTTCTCATTTCATTGACATGCACACATTGGCAGAATTTCAGCCAAATGGCATTCACGGCACGATGGTATTCAGAGAAACTTTGTAAAATATTGTGGATTTCTTCCAACTCGCTGAACTCATCGAGATAAGCAATTTACCACTTTCTCATTTCATTGAGATACACAAATTGGCAGAATATCAGATAAATGTCATTCAGAGCTCGACGGTATTCAGAGAATCTTTGGAACCGAATGTGGATATCTTCCAAATTGCTGAACTCATCAAGACAAGCACGTTACCACTTTCTGATTTCATTGACATAATCACTTTGGCAGAATTTCAGTCAAATAGCATTCACTGCTCGATGGTATTCAGAGAAGCTTTGCAACATATGGTCGATTTCGTCCAATTTGCTGAACTCATCGAGATAAGCACATTACCACTTTCTCATTTCATTGAGATACACACATTGGCAGAACATCAGCCAAGTGGCATTCAGTGCTCCAAGGTATTGAGACAAACTTTGGAACAGATTGTGGATTTCTTCCAACTTGCTCAACTCTTCGAGATAAGCACGTTTCCACTTTCTCATTTCATTGAGATACAAACATTGAGAGAATATCAGCCTAGTGGCATTCAGTACCACAAGGTATCCCGCGAAACATTGGAACCGATTGTGGATTTCTTCCAAATTGCATATCTCATCGAGATAAGCATGTTACCACTTTCTCATTTCATTGAGATACACACATTGGAAGAATATCAGCCAAATGGCATTCAGTGCTCCAAGGTATTCAGAGAAACTTTGGAACCGATTATGGATTTCTTCCAACTTGCTCAACTCACCGTGATAAGAAATTTATCACTTTCTCATTTCATTGACATGCACACATTGGCAGAATTTCAGCCAAATGGCATTCACGGCTCGATGGTATTCAGAGAAACTTTGTAAAATATTGTGGATTTCTTCCAACTCGCTGATCTCATCGAGATAAGCAATTTACCACTTTCTCATTTCATTGAGATACACAAGTTGGCAGAATATCAGATAAATGTCATTCAGAGCTCGACGGTATTCAGAGAATCTTTGAAACCGAATGTGGATATCTTCCAAATTGCTGAACTCATCGAGATAAGCACGTTACCACTTTCTGATTTCATTGACATAATCGCTTTGGCAGAATTTCAGTCAAATAGCATTCACTGCTCGATGGTATTCAGAGAAACTTTGCAACATATGGTCGATTTCGTCCAATTTGCTGAACTCATCGAGATAAGCACATTACCACTTTCTCATTTCATTGAGATACACACATTGGCAGAGTATCAGCCAAGTGGCATTCAGTGCTCCAAGGTATTGAGACAAACTTTGGAACAGATTGTGGATTTCTTCCAACTTGCTCAACTCTTCGAGATAAGCACGTTTCCACTTTCTCATTTCATTGAGATACACACATTGGGAGAATATCAGCCTAGTGGCATTCAGTACCACAAGGTATCCCGCGAAACATTGGAACCGATTGTGGATTTCTTCCAAATTGCATATCTCATCGAGATAAGCACGTTACCACTTTCTCATTTCATTGAGATACACACATTGGAAGAATATCAGCCAAATGGCATTCAGTGCTCCAAGGTATTCAGAGAAACTTTGGAACCGATTATGGATTTCTTCCAACTTGCTCAACTCACCGTGATAAGAAATTTACCACTTTCTCATTTCATTGACATGCACACATTGGCAGAATTTCAGCCAAATGGCATTCACGGCTCGATGGTATTCAGAGAAACTTTGCAAAATATTCTGGATTTCTTCCAACTCGCTGAACTCATCGAGATAAGCAATTTACCACTTTCTCATTTCATTGAGATACACACATTGGCAGAATATCAGATAAATGTCATTCAGTGCTCGACGGTATTCAGAGAATCTTTGGAACCGAATGTGGATATCTTCCAAATTGCTGAACTCATCGAGATAAGCACGTTTCCACTTTCTGATTTCATTGACATAATCGCTTTGGCAGAATTTCAGTCAAATAGCATTCACTGCTCGATGGTATTCAGAGAAACTTTGCAACATATGGTCGATTTCGTCCAATTTGCTGAACTCATCGAGATAAGCACATTACCACTTTCTCATTTCATTGAGATACACACATTGGCAGAGTATCAGCCAAGTGGCATTCAGTGCTCCAAGGTATTGAGACAAACTTTGGAACAGATTGTGGATTTCTTCCAACTTGCTCAACTCTTCGAGATAAGCACGTTTCCACTTTCTCATTTCATTGAGATACACACATTGGGAGAATATCAGCCTAGTGGCATTCAGTACCACAAGGTATCCCGCGAAACATTGGAACCGATTGTGGATTTCTTCCAAATTGCATATCTCATCGAGATAAGCACGTTACCACTTTCTCATTTCATTGAGATACACACATTGGAAGAATATCAGCCAAATGGCATTCAGTGCTC